>NC_134701.1:178823600-179146516 GCF_043290135.1 Rhipicephalus microplus
CTGCGAATACCATTAGTAGCCAATGGAAGGTGCATTGAGCACTATCTGACAAGAAAGGGTTGCTTCGTAATATTCGCTGGGTGTAACCTGCTTAGTTTTAAAAAGGGTAAACGAGCATTGAGGCGCAGTGCCATGAATACAATGAACTAGTATATACCATGAATTCGAGGTGGTTAAAGGAGCGAAGTAGATACGAAGCGCTAGCAGTAAAAAAGTAAAAGCCGAATTCTCCTCTCTCTCATTTCCCATTAGCAGTCATTGGGATGTACATTGAGCACTATCTGGCAGGAAAAGGTTGCTACGTTATACTCGCTGGGCGTAACATCCTTTGTTTTAGAAAGGTTTAGCGAGCGTTGGGCCGCAGGGCCTTGAATACAGGGAACTACTATACACCATGAACTCGAGGTGGTTAAAGGTGGGAAGTAGATACGAAGCGCAAGCCGCAAGAAAGTGTGCGTGTGTCACCTTTTGTTTAGTCCTTGGAATGTCCGCTGGATGGCGGTGCTTCTATATGGGTAATATATGATGAAAAGATGCGAGATGGGGGTACTTGGAGTATTGAATAGATGGACGAACAGACACACAGACAGATGCATGGATAGACGCGCGCATGAACGGGCGAATGGATGCATGGACGGTCACATAGACGGACGCTTGGACGAACGGAAGCAAGAACGAATGAATGGACTAATGCTTCACCCCACTCTCCATCATTCACTCCGTGGATATGCTGCCATTTTTAATTGACAATGTTCAATAGTGTGACCACATCAAGGAAAAAAAGAAGGGTGGTCACTCAACAAAAAGTTACTTCCGCTCTGGTGGCTGAATCAAGTGACAAGCAGGCAGACCGACAGAACAACCAAGTTTTCTGTGTCACAGTATCTAAAAAAAGCTTATTGTCTTTCAAAAAAGGGGGAGGGTGACTTGATGCGTTCACTTTTTGTGAGTGTTTTGGTGAAACCAGACTTCAACGGCAAAGGTAGCACACACCTATTTACTTTTTTTTAGAGCCGTAGAGTAGCAGTGGTGAAAAAATGCAGCTGGAGGGCATAGGGAGGTGTGACAGATTTCAGTATAAAGAGAGGTTTATGATCTCGTTGGTAGGTTATGGGTCGGTCGACATCACAAAAAAAAAACGCACGTTCCTGTGTTTCGTGCCTGCGTGCACATGGTGCGTTTATCGTTTGAACGAAAGTTGGAGAAACGTAATCTAGAAATGTTATTCACGCTGGAGGCGTAAATTATTATCTTCAAGAAGTGGTAGAGTCCTCACACTCGACGCTTGCATCTACCTCTTTAATTACGTGTATGAATTCCTAAACGTCTTGAGCACTGGAAACGGGAGTACGTGTATACATCGAATAATATAGAATATTTTACTCGCGAAAGCCTTGTATAGTCTCACAAAATACGAAATCTAGAAAATTGAACATTATATGTTTTGCATAATTAAGCTGCGAAAAGAAACATCATCATTTATATATCCACGCATAGTAATCTTGCGTCTTTAACTTTGCTTGAATTAGCTGTTAATGTCATGTACGATTCTCGACGTCATAACGACAGAAAGCTCGCAGAATCATGACAATGATGACACCTTTGGCTATTATTTTGTTTAGACTGAAGCATAATGTTTCTTTATTACGTTATACGAAGCTGAAGATAATATTGTGAAAATTCCCACTGAAGCTTTCGATTTTCGGGTGAGCAATACGGAGGAGAAAAAAGTTCCCGACATCTTAGAAAGGCAACCAACTTGGGCGTATTCGTGCATGTTGTTTCCGTTTTCCTTGCACCTTTTCAGTGCATCACTGTACCGGAAATCTGAGATATTGATCAAATAAAAAACAAAAATAAATGCTTTGTTCTTCTTTTAAATTTTACCCTAGACGCTTTTTGTTCAACAATAATGCAAACTGCTTCCAAAAAATAAGCAGCAAGCATAAAAACTTCCTTTTGTTGCAGCGCAGATGTGCTTTCTAATGACAGCGAGGGCATCATGAAGCCATCTGCTGTTTTTGATGAAGGTCGAGCCGTGGCTTTGACTCTCTTTATTGTCACCGTTAAAGTTCGAGGCGTAAAGGACTCCAAAAAATGGCGAACATTTGTCATAGTGCTCAAACAAAAGGTGTTGGAATGACGACAAAAGACGCATGTCAAAAGACTTGCCACATTCATACAAAAATATTGGCGGGCAGTAAGCTCTACGCATTGTTTCAAGCATATAGGGCGAAAGAAAGAAGGAAGAAAGACTCAGATATGAGAGAAGTTTGGAAGAAAAGTTTCATAGTTTCGCTTTCTTGTTTTTAGAGAAACTCGTTTGGCGCGCATAATTTACAATGAATGTCTAAAGAGCTGAGCGGTCAATAATTTTCCAGCACACGTCCGGTAAAAACAGCCTGATCAATACTTATGATGGATGTTTTATGAAAACAACGCGTTCTTCTTACTAATTTATGAACTTAACAGCCAGATGTCATTCATTGGTAAAGTCTGTTCAATATGAGTGGTTCAGTCGACAGTGTTCTTTACACTAGCAACACAGATGGGATCCTCCAACAAAGTTAAATGAATGACGGATAAAAAAATTGGCAGATCCAACGTACAATGGGAAGCGATGGTATGCGAAGCAGGAATGAGAAAGGTTGATATATGTCACTTAAAAATCAGCACAGCATTTCGAGGTGGAGGTAAACGATGCCATACATGACTTCCATGTCATGATTATCCTGTTTGATATGTCGTTTACCTTTGTCATCTATTCACGTGACGAGATGCCAAACTTAGTATATGTGGAGCTATTGAAACGCCAGCGAGCACGTTATGAGCGTGGTATGTTGCCATATTCTTACATAACAAGCATGTCAGAATTATCATGTTTGCACCAGTCATATATTTGGTCATCCACTGACGTCACATAACACCAAATTTGGTATACGTGGAGCTAGCAAAACGGCCGCGAGCGCACCATGAAGGACCCAATATACTCGAATGTAGGAATGACGCGCACGCTGGGCACACTGACGCTACGTTAGCAAAACGCGAGCACTCTAGTCTGACGCCAGGCACGACTGGCGTGACCAGCGTCCGCCGGCACGGCTCGACGGAAACCGATGTGAAATGTGGCATGCTGCATTTTGTGCAAATGTGTTACCCAGACAACACTGCGTCTCCGTCTTTTCGTGACGGAGTGACGCCAGCCGTGCTGAAACACGCATGCGTCAAAGCAACCCAAAGGGCTGTGCGCCTGCTCGTATGTGACAGGACCGGCGCCTGGCGTGGCAACACCGACGTGACGCAACGAAATGAAGGCAGGCGAGCACGCACACTGTGTCACGTCGAGATGTATTGGCTCCTTGACTGTGGCATATAATCATGCTCTCACATGACACACTTCTAATGACTATAATGTTTGCACCAGTCACAGTCCTTCGTCATCCATTGATGTCACTTAATAGCAAATTCGATATATGTGAAGCTAACGAAACGGCCGCGAACACATCATAAGTGTGACATGTAGTCATGTTGTTACATGACATGCATGTCATGATTATCATGGTTGGATGTGTCATTTTCCTTTGTCGTCCGTTCGCGTCGCGTAATACCAAGTTTGGTACATGTGAAGCTAGCGAAACGGCCGCGAGCGCATCATGAGCGTAGTATGTAGTCATGTTGTTACATGACCCGCATCTCATGTTTATCATGTTTGCCCAAGTCACATACCTTCGTCATCCATTCACGTCTGTCGCTTGCTTTCGCCATGCAATCATGTCAAACCATACCAGTTTCACAACATGCCGTGTTAACGAAACCACTGCAAGAGCCGCAGGAACATGAAATGTAAATGATGACATTCATAACATACATATCATGATTTTCATGTTATGACTAGTAAAGTATGTTCTTGATACAGTCATGTTGTGCATTCGAAGTTTGGTATCGATACCTTTATCGAAACGGCCTGGAGAGCTAAAATTGGCAGGCGGCAAGACAGACAGACAGACAGATAGATATATAGATAGATAGATAGATAGATAGATAGATAGATAGATAGATAGATAGATAGATAAATAGATACATAGACGAATAGATAGATAGATAGATACATAGATAGATAGATACGCTCAAATTCGGCAAAGCTCGCTAAGAAATGCTTCACATTTAAAAAGCTTGAACGCCATCAATTGTTGTCAGTGGAGGAAAAGATACAGGTATGCTTAAAATTTTCTGCCCGTTTTTGACCTGTTCTTCACATGAAGAAAATTTCGCAGTAAACTGGAAGAAGTTGGGTTGCTGGAGTGTTCGTTTTTGGTTACTGCCAAAGTCTGTCGTTTTGGTGGTGTAACGAAGTAATCATCAAGGTAATGAAATACTTGATAAAATAAACGAGAATATACATTAGCGGCAAACTACATCATCATCATCAGCTTGACTATGTCTACTGCAGGACAAAGGCCTCTCCCATGTTCGACCAGTCAACTCAGTCTTGTGCTTGCTACTGCCACTTTATACCCACGAAATTACTAATCTCCTCTGGTCACAAAACGAGTGCTCAAAAAGGGCGCGTCGCCAAATTCTCGCGACGAAGCGCCGTCGAGATGCCTCGAGGTCAACGATAAAAAAAGAAAACAAGCATCCAAAGACTCCCCGGGCGCGCGTCCCTCTCCCCTCGGAAGCGTAGGTTCGCCGTCGAACCTCCTCGCATTGGCGGCTGAGCAAGCCCAGGAAATTTCTGGATGAAAAGGGGCGTGGTGATGCCGGGTTGCGTCATACGTCGCGGATGGCCGTCGAACCGTCTCGCGCTTTCCCCCAGCCGTCGCTGCGCATCGCGCCGACGAAATGATGAGATTTTTCTGGAATCTCGCGCGGAAGGTATTTAACCGAGCAGCAGAGATGGGAGATTGGGAGAAGGAAGTTAGCGCCAGAGTGCGTAGGGTATGCCGCCGCGTCTGTCGGTGAAGGTTTTGTCCTTAGTGACAAAGCAGGAGAAGAAGAAAGTATGCGCCAGAGTGCGTAGGGTGTTCCGCCTTGTGGGCGAAGCCTTTTGTCTTCCGTGACAAGGAGGAGAACAAGAGGATTTCCACCTGAGGGGTGAAGACTCGAGCTACAGGCAAGAGTGTGTGTCTACCGCTATCGAGCGAAGACGCGTGGCAACAGCTGCGCGTGGGAAGCCGACGTGTTTCCGGCGAAGAAGTTCGGAGCTTGGAGAGCGGCCAATTGAAGACGTGAGGTTTCCTGGAAGAGAAACTTCAGAGGCAGCGGAACAACAACAGCGCTAGAATTTGAGTGACTGATTCTCGGAGGAGTATCATCCAGACTTTTATTCAAAGAACTTTGGACTGAATAAGTTTTCCAACTCTTTAGTCTTTAAGTGTCTTGGTTGTTCGATGCATGCGACTGCATTGTAGTGCGTATTGTCGTCTGTGCCCGTTGTTTCGAGTGTGGCTGATTGTACTGTGTAGTACGTTGATTGATTGGCGACATATTGTATTCAACTATTGTCGAGTGTGCATACTTGTGTATCGTTTTGATCTGCCATAATTGAGAATATAATTTTGTTTTGTTTATCAACTCTCGGCTCTGACTTGTTCTTTGGACCACAGCCGGCGTCCGCTGGCGCGCCAAATAGGACCACTTCTAAATTGTCCACGCTTACGTGGTGCGGTTCGGAGGCCGATACGTCGGCCCTTAAAGTTAGCCCGGCGATCGCCTCCCAAATTAACGGGACCTGTGACACCTCTGCTCACCTTCCTGTCCCGCATGTCTATTATTCTTTTTGACTTCTGCTATGATATCCTTAACCCTGGTTTGTTCCCTGATCAACTCTGCTCTCTTCTTGTCTTTTAAGGTTACACCTATTATTTTTTTTCCATCGCTCGCTTCGTCATTCTCATTTTAGGCTGAACTGTCTTTGTAAGTCTCCATGTTTCTGCTCCATAGCTAAGAACTGGCAAGATGCAGCTGTTATATACCTTCCTCTTGAGGGATAGTGGCAATCTAGCAGTCGTTATTTGAGAGTGCTCGTCAAGTCTGCTCCACCCCATTATTATTCTTCTAGTTACTTGAATCTCGTTGTTCGGCTCCGCGGTCATTATCTGTATTAGGTAGAAGTAGTTTTTGACAACTTCAAGTGCACTGTTACCTATTTCGAAGCTCTGTTCTCTTCCGGGGTTGTTGTAGGTTACTTTCGTCTTTTCAAGAATAATTTTACGATCTAACTCCGTAATCATGAGTTCTCTGAGTTACTCACCTATGCAATGTCATCGGCAAAGCGGAGGTTGCTAATGTACTCTCCATTAACTGTTATTCCTAGCTCTTCTCTGTAAGCCTCTGAAAACCTCCTTTAAGCACGTGGTAAACTGAATTGGCGAAATTGTATCCCCCTGCCTTACACCCTTCTGGATAGGTATTTTGTTGCTTTCTTTTTAGAGCACAATGGGGGCAGTTGATCTCCTGTTGATTTCTTCTAGGATGTTTATATATGCTTCGTCGACGATAACGCCCTGATTCCGCAGTGCCTGCATGACTGCTGATATTACAACTCAATCAAACGCCTTCTCGTAATCTATGAAGGCTATGTATAATGCTTGGTTGTCTTTTGAGCATTTTGCTATTACCTGCTTGATAGTATGAATGTGG
This sequence comes from Rhipicephalus microplus, assembly GCF_043290135.1. Lineage (NCBI taxonomy): Eukaryota > Metazoa > Arthropoda > Arachnida > Ixodida > Ixodidae > Rhipicephalus > Rhipicephalus microplus. Next base: position 178,830,243 of record NC_134701.1, read on the forward strand.
TCGTTTGCTGAGTAGCTTGTTTGAAATCCTGCTTATTCCTTTGGTTGACTGAATTCTAATGTTGTCCTAATTTTGTTAGCGACTGCATTTGTAAATAGCTTGTATACGACGGAGAGGAAGCTCATCGGCCTGTTTTTTTTAAGTCCTTGTCATCTGTTTTCTTCTTTATTACACAATATGAGCATACTTCCCAAATTCTAATGCCCTTCCCGTCAGCAGACACTTCGTAAACAGGGCGGTTAGTTTTTCTACAACAATCTGTCCCCGTCTTTCAGCAGATTTTATGTTACCTGGTCCTCACCAGCAGCTTCACTTCCTTGCATTCCCTCCAATGTTTTTCTGACTTCTATCATTACTGGTGTGATGCCATCAGAAATACTACGAGTTCTTATTTCAAGGTCGTTGCTGTGCCATCTACTGTACAGATCTCTGTAAAACCCCTCAGCTATTTTAACTATCTTATCCATATTGGACAGGATAGTCAGTGTATACATCTGGTTTTTGTATATCCCAAGTTTTCTGTTCACTGCTTTGCTGCTTCTTCCGTTCTTTGGAGCATGTTCAATTTTTTCATGGTATACCTTCTCACATCGAATACCTTACGAATAATAATCAACTTCGTAAACTCTGCCAATTCTATTTTCTCTGTTGTGTTTGAGGAGTTAATGTTTTGACGTTTTTTACAGAGTTTATTTGTCTTCTGGAACAGCTTCTCTGCGTTCTGTCTAAGTACCGTGCCTCCAACTTCCGATGCCCACTCTATAATGATACTCGTCATATTATCATTCATTGCGTCGACGCTAAGGCTGGTTTCCTCAGTAAGAGCCGAGTACCTGTTCAGAAGCGAGACTCTGAATTCCAGCACTTTTGTTCTCAGTACTAGTTCATTGATTGACTTCTTGCGCATCAGTTTCTGTCGTCCATTCTTCAAGCCTACCCGAATTCAAGACCGTACCATTCTATGATCACTGCACCGTACTTGCCAAGCAGTTTCACATTCTTCACAATGCCTGGGTGCGCACTCAGTTTAAAGTCTAGTTCTTTCTTACTTTCACTATTAAGGCTCTTCCATGTCCACTTACAGCTCCCTCGTTTTCGGTAAAAAGTATTTAAGATCCGTAAATTATTACGTTTTGTGAATTCCACTACTATCTCCTCTCTGACATTTCTAGTACTGATGTCATAATCTCCTACTTCCTGGTGTTCAGCATGCTTCTTCTCTACCTTGGCATTGAAGTCGCCTATCAGTATAGTAAACTGATAGGCGACTGTATACTGTAATTTTACCTTATTCCTTGCCAATTCCACGTCTTCATGGATGCTTTCAAGAGCCACGTCAGGATGGCTTGTTATAGGCGTGTAAACACGTACCACATTCATCTTGTATCTCTTATCGATACCTACCACTCTTTAAATAATACTATAGTATTCCTCTATGTTGCCAGCAATATTTCTGTTGATAAGGAACCCCACACCCAGTTATCTTTTGTTAGCCAGCTCACAATTGCAAAGAACGTGCCCATTCTGTAGAACTGTATAGGCCTCATCTGTTCTCCTAACCTAACTGAGACCAATTACATCCAATTGAACACCCTCTTGCTCCTCAAATAGTACAGCTAGAGTTGTCTCACTAGACAGGGCTTCAGCGTTAGGCGTTGCCGAGTTAATGTTTCAATGGCGGCCTGTGCGGAAGCACAGATTCTTTGCACCCTCTGCTACGTTGCAGAGCTGACTGCCGCCGTGGTCAGCTGCTTCGCAACAGCTGTTGACTGAGGACCGTGAGTTAATTGACGTATTCGTGCGGGAGGTAGTGGCCAGATACTGCACCTGGTTGGCCAATCTCTGTCTGGTGAGTTGTTTAGGGGAATCGGTGTTTAGGGGATGTGAGCTCGATTTTAAAACTTTTGAGTCTACCAGCATGCGCGATAGATTGGTTGTAAAGATGATGGTCAGTTAGAAAAAATGATTACCTTTGTAATAAATTTTACTGTAAACTAGAGGAAGTACTTAAGCTTTTGTAGTAAGTTGATTACCTTGTAGTTGTTGGATTCAAGCAATGGTACGTTGTACAGTTAAAAAAGTAAAAGATGAAAATAATTTTTGGTACACCAGCAAAAGCACTATCGACATCAAATGCTTCTTGTACCGCCTGGGTATGGTGGGTGACCAGATTATTTATTGTGACCAGACTACAAACTTCTAAATCTTACGAGAGTAATCCAGTTTTGAATTACTTTGTGACACCCTTGTTTGCTGTCATGAGTCGGCTAAAATGAATTCACAATTGTAATACCTCAGAAGTGGAAGCCTCTACATATGAACATTAACATAATACACAGACGACTCCTACTGTGTAACGATCGGGTAAATAAATAAATTATCTTATGCGGCTATAGTTAAAACAAAAACGGTGTGAGCTGAATTCGCACGGGCGCCAGAACAGCATCATAGGCCACAGTGTTTTTTCTAATAACTTTCAACTTAACTCCAACAACCAAGTTTCATAATTAGAGTACAAAGGCGCATTGACAGTAACGTCTATTTTTAATAGGGGCGTAGCAGGCGTCAGAGTGTCAAGCAAATCCGCAGGCAGTACAGATGAGGAATAATATTTTACGACAAAGTAACAGTGTGACAATCAGAGCCAATGACACTGAGACTGTTAGATTAAGGCCCTTTCCCAAAGACCTCAAGCAAAATAATCCTCTAACCCACTGTGCCACCTGGTAGTTTAAAATAATTTTTACTGGCGGGTAATCTCTTCCGCACTCCGTGAAATTGTGCAAATTATGGACCAGTTATTTTTTTATGTTGGCTACTTTCGCGTGCTTAGTAGCCTTACAGGCAAAGCACGCTTTACAGGCGCAAAAACTGCAACCTCTAAATAACGGAAGGTAACACGGGTTGTTTGGAGGATAGCAATAATAAGACAACACGAGCTGAAGGTTCACCGTAAGTTTGATGTTCCAAACTATAAGTGAAGATAAGTCGCATGGCAGGCGTGCTAATGAATTTCGGCATATCGACGAAGTGAGTGATGTTGTGTGGGTGAAGCATTGGTATCGTTCAGTGTTACTGTAATGTGAGCAGTGGTATTGGCCACTCGTGCATATAAATGAGCGACAAAGCGGTGTAACGTTAAATACATCGTTTTTAGTCATAAACTGCATGTGTGATTAGTGGTGAGTTTCCTTCTGCCTTCATCATTACCACTTTGTAGTATGCGATTTAGCCTGAAGTTGACAAATACGAGGTCTGTGCTTGTTCTGTGGTGGTTGTTCATTTTTGCAGTCATACGAAATGCGTCGTAGAGCACATCTCGACGTTGTACACTGCACAAGTCACTCGGTGTCCGTAGTCTTCATCGCCATGATCATCATCAGAATCACCGTCATAGTCACTAGTGGCGGTTACCGCGCATAACTTCAACGCAAACATTGGTCCACCTTGACCTTTAGGAGCTGGACCCCTAAAACTTTCCGTAGACTAATGACGGTATTCATGAATCATCTGCCACTGGAGGAAGCCGTCGATGTGAGTGCCTTTGACAAAGCGGTGAGGATAGGTGGTGTAGCCATTACGGTGGCAGGGGATGTCAACCACTGCCCCATTTGACCCGGACATGAGAAGTTTGCGTGCTCGCACTGCCCGTGAATTTTTTATCACAAAATGTCTGTAGCAAAGAATAATCGAGTGAAGGCGCTCCGCACAGAACATTGGATCCTCTAAAGCGATTTTACTTTTCAAGAAATTCACACAGTTTTCTTTGATAATATATGCTCAGACAACAACAGAAGTACCTATGTAGAGCAGATCTAGACACTATATGCTCATGAAGCATGCAATATCGTTATTATTATTGTAATAATAATGTTATAAAGTAATAATAATAATAATAATAATAATAATTCATATTATTTTTAGTAGTAGTAGTAATATTATTATATTGCTGTTGCCGTTGATTTTTGCACGAACAAGCACTCGAGAATGACGATGAAATGAATAAATGGAAAGTTCGTAACTTTCACTTATGAGTGTCAAAATGCTGGCTTGCTCTTCAAGGACGGAGTAACACTTGTGGGAAGCGAAAATATACATGCTACCAGCTTTTTCAAACAGAAAAAAAAGATATCGTACACGACCGGAAATCAACAAGCGCAAAACGCAGTATTATTCTGGTGTCATAGTTGAAGTACAAGCACTACAAATATTAGAATGAAAAGAAAATACAGACAATAAAACTTCATGTGGCAGTATTGCCAAAAAATAACGAGCGAAGGCATTCGAGCGATGGTAAAATAAAAGTGCACTCTTGCAAGGATCTTGTCGCCATTGGAAAGGTAGTAAAATAGCGAGTCTAGCTTTTAAAGTTTCTACTTTCAGTGTATAGGATTGTTTATGCTTCAGCAAATTGTGTAAAAGCACAGAGATACCATTACCCGTTTGCATCCAAGTTTATGCCAAGTTTTTCAGTCTTTTGCAGTACTTGTTAACAGCTCTCAAAAACGCATGTTCTCATAATACTAGCTGGGTCAGCTTGTGCGGCACGTCCTTGTTAAAGCAGTTTGACGGCTCTGAAAACCCTCTTCATTGTAAAATATAAAGCGGTGCTGTAACAAACAACTTCTGTGCTTTTTGAACTCTTCAACAGTGTTGTTACTACTTTGAGGGAAACGCATCATGTTTCGTGAATTCATTCGTTATATCCCGCGTATTTCTTATTATAATACTTCCTCCGTAGCCTACAGCACGCGTTTGTGTCCCCTTCATATGTATTGTCTTATCCATCACACGTACTATAAACCTCTGAGCTTTAAAAAAAAAGCCGTAAATGAAAATCACACTGTCGCGATAGGACGTGTATTTCGTGATTGTAAACAAATATTAGAAAGTGTGTGCTGCTGAGACAACTAAAGATTTTCGTATTGTAGAGTTTTTCAGAACTAATTTGCAAAAATTGTTCTGATAATATATCTAGTTAGGCTAAAATGTTTAGGGTAGTAAAAGAAAATTATTGACCTAAAACCAAGAGCCGCAGGTAGTAAATGCTTTAGAAACGCAACTGAAGCAGACGCTCAAAGGCAGTCTTTCTCTCTACTCATTATCCTCTGAAATTGATGTTTCAAATGAAATTAAAGTGGAGACGCTGATGAGATGTTTTTACAAAGCAATGCCTTTGCGGAGTCCCATTTTTATTTTTGCTCATCATCGTACAACGTGCCAATTGATGAAGCGCCCATAACTGCTTAATTTTACACTTCTCTGACCTGGGTGGCCTAATAATTTTATTACGTGGAGACCATTTACATTGTTATATTGCTCATCATGAAGAGATTGTTCATAATTTCTTTATTTTGACCCTTTGAAGAATATCTCGACCAGAATATTGCTTGATATTCAATATTTCAATGAAGATAGTCTTTCTGTGGATATAAAACGTACAAATTTTGGTCTGTTTGTTACACAATTTAGCCAGCCGGCCAAAGTAGGCGTACTCATAGAGATCCCAGCTATCTTGAACCGGTGGCTGCAGTCATACAAATTCGTATTGCCGAACAAAAAACAAATATTACATATATCTGGTGCAAATCATCAATGAAGTTAAGTACTAGGTGGTGTTTTCATTCACCAAAAATACACAGATAGGCAATTACAAAGATTCGAGTATTTCCTAATGCTGTGCTGAAAATGTGAAGCTATGCACAAAAAAAAGACGGCTGACAAAAACTGTCTTCTTTTGATGACATTTCCAGCGAAGCACGTTGATATGCGGCCAATTTTTGTATATGTTACCCTTCGCAGCATTGTATTTGTAATATACACGCTTCTCGCTGCAAAAAAGGAACTTTTTTTATTTATTTTACTAAGGCCTGGGGCAACAGACATGAATGTAGAAACACAAACAGAATGAGATAAATATGCATGTTTACCTGCATTTTTTCAAGAAATGGACGTGTTCTCAAAGGCGAAAAGGACACTAATAAAAAAAGTTATATCAGGTCATGGCTCGGCGAATACACTCATGAGTCCACTCACATGGACTCACTCAGGCTCAGACTCAGACCAAGCCATGAACCTTGAGTCCAAGTGAGTCTGGCTGAAGAAACTTTCGTGTGTATGAGCCCGATTAAGTCCGGTGCAGGAAAGACTTGGTCAGTCTGAAGTCGAGTGAGTTCAAAGCAAAAGATGATCATGACGTGTGTTGTTTTATTGCTCAAGGGCCACTTGATTGCCAAGGAGCATAAGGTCATGAGACAAGTAGAGAGAGAGAGAAAAAGAGATAAATAGAGAGAAAAGGCAGGGATGTTAACCAAACTTGGCTCGGTTGGCTACCCTGCACTTGGGGGGGGGAAACGGAGCATAATAGAAAGGAAAGGGATAGAAAAAAAGAGGAGCGAGAAATAGAAGGTTGAATAGTCAGCTCGAGACTACACAGCATGGTGTCACACTGTTCTTTCACAAGCGGTCGTGAAGTCAGGTGGTCGATAAGAAGCTCAAGAGGGCTTTCGTGGCTCTGCGTGTATGGGAGACCGTCGGCCAAGGTCTCAGGATCTTCTCTTCTGTAAGCGGCCGTGAATCTAGCTGACGGAGCTTGACTTCCATAATATGTCGTTCAGACTGGTATGCTGGGCAATGACATAGAATGTGCTCGAGCGTTTCTTCGCAGGCGCAGATGTGCTCGTCATTCCAAGGAGACGCGAGTAAGCATTCGTAAATGCCACGCCCAATTTCATGCGACGCAGTAAAATTTCAGCGCATCGTGGGAGCGCGTATGACAAACGAAGTTGCAAGTGTGGGTCGATCGAATACAGGTGCGTGTTGAATAAACCCGGTGTATTCCATTGTAGAAGAGTTATACGGCGAGCAAGTGATTGTAGTCGTCTTGCAGCGTCCGTTCTCAAGAGTGGTATGGGCGTACGCAGGTCTTGGTCATGAGCTGAATGAGCAGCTTCATCCGCACGGTCATTGCCGATAATTCCGCAATGACTCGGCAACCACTGAAATACAATATCATGACTTTCCTTGAGCGCTTTGTGGTAGTCGTGTCTTATCTGATATACGAATTGTTAGTGTAACCCGTGCTGGATAGGAAACCGTAGTGTCTGTGAGGCTGACCTCGAGTCGCAAAAGATGGCCCATTGGTTAGGTTGCTGCCGAAGAATGTACTTTACTGCACCTTGAAGCGCTGCGAGCTCTGCTGCTGTCGCCGTCCTGGTGTGAGATAACTTGTATCGAAGCAACACATTATCAGATGGAACAACCACTGCTCCTGTAGAGTTGTTGGAATTAGTGGAGCCATCGGTGTAAACATGTATGCGGTCGAAGTACCTATCGTCCAACAGTCGCAAAGTCAATTGCTTCAGGGCTAGCGGTGACATTCGTGCCTTCTTAACGATTCCAGGAACTGATAAGTGCACGTCAGGTTGACGGATACTCCATAACGCCACTGCTGGATGCGTCGCAAATTTGAAGCCAGATGGTAATATGTCCTGATGTTTTGTCACAATACCACAGAACAAATTATGGGGCCTCCGCGCTGTAAAAACAGCTAAATGATGTGACGGTAGCCGTGATAAATGCCGAATGTGCGCTCTCAGCGACTCGACATTGATATGCGTTGTGACCGGCTGTTCTTGTGCGATGACAATAGTTGCCACTGTCGATGAGCATCTTGGAAAGCCAAGACATGTCCGAAGTGCTTGTTCTTGTACGCTTTGTAGTGCACGGATGTTAGTCTTGCACGTGTTGGACAGGACAGGAAGGCTGTACCGGAGAATTTCGAGAAAGAGGGCTGTATAAAGCTGCAACTTGGAGTGCACGGATGGGCCCCATAATTTCCGGTGACGAACTTGAATACATTCTCAATGCCAATAAGCTTTTTCTTCAGGTATGTGACATGCGGGCTCCAGGTTAGGTCACGATCTACGATGACACCTAAGAATCTGAATGCTCTTATATGCGAATGCTATGCCATCGATGCACAATGGGCAAAAAGACATCGGTTTGCGTGTACACGCCACCGCTGCACATTTTTCTGTGGCAATAGTCAACCCTTGCTGGCGAAGGTATGCCGATGTCATCGTTGACGCTTTCTGTATTCTTGCGCGCACTTGAGGCCGTGTCACGCCGGACGCCCAAATGCAGATATCATCAGTGTAGAGAGATATATAAGTCATCTGTGGTAGCGTTTCTGTGAGCCCCACCAGAACCAGGTTGAAGAGAGTCAGACTCAAAACGCTGCCTTGGGGCACACCACGACTTGTGAAATGCTTATTCGTAGGCCCATCTTCAGTTAAAAGGAACATCGATCTGTTTGTGAGGTAGCTTCTTACCCATCGAATGACACGACCCCCAAGTTCAGCTGCTTAAAGATCATTTAGAACAGCCTCATGGATCACGTTGTCATAGGCACCTTTCACTTCTAGGAACAGAGCTACCGACAGCCGCTTCTTAGCTTTCTGTTGCTGAACAGAGGTCACTAATCCAATGACGCTATCAATTGAGGACCGGCCTCGTCGAACGCCTGCCATAGCATCAGGATAGATGTCATAGCGTTCCAGGTACCATTCCATGCGTGTAAGCAGCATCCTCTCCATGACTTTGCGACGCAGCTTGCTAATGCTATAGGCCGGTATGATGACAAATCCAGTGGAGACTTTCCGGGCTTCAACAAAGGCACCAGTCGACTGCACTTCCACTCATCAGGCACCATTCCATCATGCCAAGACTTATTGAAAATGTCCAGGAGACAGCGCTGTGCCTTCGGGCCTAGGTGACATAGGGCAGTATAGGTCACTCCATCCGGACCTGGGGACGATGAGCGTCTGCATGTGTTCAATGCCGCATGAAGTTCTTTCATAGTGAATGCAACCTGCATTTGCTGATATCGTGTGACTGGAGTCCTGTGGAAATAGATTGATCGGTATAAAGATGTCGCCAGTGATCGTTGCACTAAACTCACCAGAAACATCAAGCTGTGAGCGACGTTGATGTAGCGCCAGAGCGGCGAAGGGAAGACGCAGTTGCGGATGTAAGTGAATACCTCGAAGAGTCCTCCATACGGGAGACAAAGGCTTTCGAAGGTCTAGTGAGTCACAAAAACTCTTCCATCGTTGCACCTAGAGTTTGTGCATTCGACGCTGAATTTTATTCTGAATGCGTCTGGATTCTCTGAGGTCATAGATAGATTTCGTGCGTCTGTATCGTCTTTCGTCACGTCGGCGGACCGCTCGGAGTTGTTCCAACTCTTGGTCAAGTGCGGTACGTCTCGATTCCTTCAGGCATATCTTCGTGAAAGTCTCAATTGCACAACAAATCAATTCTTCAATGGATTCCAGCGGTTCGTGCATGCACTTGCTCTCCACTGGTTTATGATACTCTTTCCAGGCACTATGTCTTGAGTGTCCAGGAGAAGAAGAATTGTCCAGACCTCTGACTGTCACGTACGTGGGGATATGGTCGCTGCCGTGGGTTTCAATATCCTAGAACCATCGGACGTTCGTGACAATGCTATGTGACACTAATGTCAAGTCCAGGCAACTGCTATAAGTTCTTCTCGGTAATAAGTTGGGCTGCCGTCGTTCAGCACTTGAAGCCGTGCTCTGATCCGAGATCGATTGGGTTCAAGCCTTTTCAATTTGTCTTGATTCTTCCCCACAGTGGAAGATGGGGATTGAAGTCATCAATAAATATCCAAGGTTCTGGAGTCGTTGCAAATATATCAGTTAATATCTGTTGATCCAGTCGATGTGAAGGTGCTATATATACGCCTAACAGCGTAAACGACAATTTCTTTTTTTTAACATATAGACACACGCAGTGATTTCCATTGTGAGACTCTACTCTTTGGCGAACATAAGTGAGTTCTTTACGAATGTACACAGCAATTTGACTTCGCTCAATGCACGATAAAGAAACGAACGATTAATTGCCCGACAGTCGAGGTATTTTTGAAAAATGCGGTTAACAAATGACGACGATGGGAAACTTATTCTCGAAAACGAACTGTCGAAACTCGGGCATTTTTGACTGTAGACCTCTGGCGTTCCACTGAAATATGGAAGCACGCTTGACTTTTTCTCGAAAAGACTGATGTGGTCAATGGTGCGGCATCTTAATACTGAAGTACGGCAAGAATTGGTTCTAGTGTGCCCAAGACTTGCAGTGCACATTTAGCGGCAGGGATCTGTAGACTAGCCAATAGAGTACGAATAACACTCATGAACGACCTCAATACCGAAAAAACTTGTACCTCTTGGGCAGATAGACTGCCTGCTGGGGGCATATCCGCTGTTTACTGTTGATGTTGAGGGTCCGTAGACACGTGTACCCTAGGTAAAGAGGGCCAGTCAGAGGCAGATGCTCTTTGTTGCGCCACAATGTCTTCCGGCACCTCTGGACGTACACCACCTGGTGGCGGGGGTGGGGGAGGTCGCTGTGGTGGTGGTGGTGGTGGTGGTGGTGGTGGCGGTGGCGGTGTAAGCGAAGTCACTTTAGGCACAGGACAGCTTTTTCTTTTCTTCGAGCACCGCCGTCGACGGGGACGCCGTCGTTGAACAATCGTTACCGCTTCTTTTCGTGAGGATCCGTCTTTCACCATTTGTCTCAGAATTTTCCTCTCCTTCTTGAGTACTGGGCAATTTTTGGATGAGGTCTCATGGTTCCCGTTGCAAGTGCTGCATTTTAGGAGAGTTGTTTGACAAGCCTCTGCTTTGTGGGGTCCGGCGCAATAATGAAACAAGTAATGCGAGTAATGATTATAGTAGGGGCTGTATAAGGGTACTAAAACCAAAACACAAGATATATTTCTTGAGTGCGTCTGAGTCATTTTCTCCTTTTTTGCTAACCTACATATTCGGAAAAGCAAATAACAGCAAATAAAAGTAGGATGTGGAGGTATTGAGCACTATTTTCACTGAATGACTATTTAGACGCGACTGCGTACTTTTTTCTTGAAATTTCATAGGTATTGATATATGCTATCGCAATTCTCGTGCTTGTAATAAAGTCGCTGTTTTAAAATAGTTCACCCATGTATTAGCGCGTCAACTATAGAAGTAGCTGAAAACAGTCTAATATGCATGTTCGCATTTTATACGAGAGTCAGCTTACAAGTTCAAAACAGGATATGTGCCGAAAAATCCAAAAGGCCAAGAAAAGAGAAGGGTTCATTTTTGCTTGCCAGTTACCTAAAGCAGGATTAATATGGTAGCGTTACAGAGCATATTTCGCAACACGTCTGATGTTGGTGTCAGTGCCGTGGATGGCGTTGGCGTCTTTGGTTGTGAGTGAAAAATAATTCGTCCGGGACCAAACAATCAAGAAAGATGCAAATAAAATAAATGATGGAAAACGTACGCCCAATTGAGAATCGCACACAGCCTGTCTGTGTGGTAAGTAGGCATTATCCCGCACACGTCCACGTTATTGCTGAAAGCCTGGTTTCAAAAAAACACAGTAGGAATATCATGTAGTCAAAAAGTCTCCTTAACACAAGTAATATTGCATGGCAGAAGTGTAGCCAAACCACGTGCGTAAAAACAAGTGAATTGTGCAGCTAATAACTCTTTCATGGTTCACCCGTTACAAAGCACTCAAGCATAAGTTTACATGTTGTCTTGAGGACACGTAGGGGGCCCTCCGCTCATTAGCAAAGAGAGAGAGAGATAAAGAAGAAAGGCAGGAAGGTTAACCAAGCTTGGCTCAGTTGGCTACCCTACACTTGGGGTGAAGAAAAGGGACAATAATAGAAAGGAAACAGATAGAAAAGAAGAGGAGTAAGAAAGAGAAGGAGCAAGTATGGCGTAGTACCTCAAAATTGTAATTGTTGTAGGCTTCCTGAAATAGCTTGAAGATGTCAAAATTACGCTTGTGGTCTGTTTCACAATGGCATGATAGAGACATGCATGAAGATTTAGGCCAGAATAGCAGGTGCGATGGCGATGTACTTGCGACTCTATTATGCCACGTTGTTCTACTGTTGAAGACGCAGCTGAAGTGTCTTCCAAGCTATCCCACCTTAAGGTGGTACCGGTCGAGACACTGTTCTAAAGATGAAGGTTTATTGTTCTCGCCCTTTGTAAAGAAGGAAAAAGTTGAACCGACGCTATAGGGACAAGTTACTCTTAGACGACGCATGGAATCGTCAGCTTACCTACAAGCGCGTCTATGTAATGTGCATCAAACTGTGTCTACGAGGTGCCCATGCTCAAGTATAGAAGAACGCAATAAAATATATTGATGAACTCTTTCAACCACACTTGTGTGTCGATATCGGTGCTAAGTTGTATTTAAAAGAGAGGTTGCTGATGCGCAGTGCTTTTCAGATAGACCATACTGATGGTGTTGCTGACCCGACTACTACATAATACTTTTGAGTTTAGTGGTCTATTGGTCTCAAGAGTGCTCGTGACTCGTGACACTTCCGCAGGTAGCATGCAGGCCAGAACTAAGGCTAACTTCCACACCACTTAGCAAGGTAAAACAAATATTGAATATAAACGAAGTATCTGGCTGCCTGCTGTTACACTGACAAATTAGTTCAGAACCACTGACCAAACCTACTTTTTCTTTGGAGATACGTTTTGCGGCTTCTGCAAGGCTGTTGCAGTAAAAAAGCCTATTGTTTCCAGCCCTTAGAAATTCAAGGTGCAGCAAAAATAACAACACCGGTTTCACTCTAAATGTTCATACAAAAGAGCGGTCACTAAAATTTTAAAACTATTTCTTTATCATAACAGCACAAACCACGCTCAGATGTGCACCAGATACTCATAAAAATGGAACATTGCGATGCTTTTTTAAACCAACGAACAAGTACACATTCCAGTGCACTTATGTTGAAATGATCGCCGAAAGCGTGGACCTTCTAATATATTTTTTTCATTCCAGTTTAAAAGCCTTTAAAGTTCCTGTGCACACGACCACAAGCACCAAATAATAAAACTCTCGCTAATATATACTAGTGCCGTATGATATTCTGACACTCACAAATGATAACAATGGCGTCCATGATAACCTAGGAATACAGAGTGATGAACAAACTCCTCCTATATTTAGTCTCCGTGCATAAGATACCGCTTTGATCTTTTCACAAAAGAATGGGTCTTTCCGTGCCGAAAACTTATCACTTGTTCAATCATAGGCGCGGTCTCGATTTCTTTTGGCAAAGCTTTTTCTGACTACTAGTGCAAGAAAAAAAGAGTACTAATGCCCGCTAGGCTTTACTTGTTCGAATGGAGAGTCCCTCGAGTTTACGTGTGCTTTTCGTACTTTAGTATGTCACTCACTGGTTGATGTACCCTATGCAGGCGATGCGCCGATTCATATGAGGAGGAAAAAAAAAGCTCATCAAAGATGTAAAAGAAAGCTAAGCAAGCAATGGGAACATAATGATGAAAAAAAAAAACTACAACAGAGATCCGGGAACTGGCGCTTCGTTATCATTGCTTCCGGGAATTTCATCAGCCGCTGGAGCTTAATGCTTCATTCTCTGGCATCTGATTGTGTTGTTATCAGTGAATACTTCTTTTCGCGTCACTATAGTAAATATTTACGATAACATCACATACGTATCCCCAAGGGAAGTTAGTGTGGCATGGATCTCGCATGCACTCAGTTACCACTGCGAGATGCTTCGCAAACGATATGTTTTTCTGTTTTGAATCACTGAGTCTTCAAGAAGTTTGCCATTCAGCACGGAGTATTCACAAGCACAAAATAAATCTGAATGAAAGACGTCAAGAGTTGGTACACAAAAAAGGAACCCTGCAAACTTGCAGAACCATTACTACGACTGATAGTCGTAGGACATATACCTTTATAAGCAATTATTCTGCTGCTATAGTACAGCAACGTTGTCAATGCCTTTGGCTGCTGTCTTGAAAGCTGGAGGTTTGATCCCAGCCATGTTGATGGTATTTCGAGGGAGACAAAGTGCTAGAGACCTCTGCGCTGTGGTATGCCAGCGAACGTGAAAAAAAAAAAACAACTGATCGTCAAAATTTTCACAATGGTTCTCATCGGCGTGCCACATAAATAAGTTTGGCATGAAAACCACCGTACAATATATAATACAAGGCTCATTCTTGGCTAAATGCTTTATCACATTTTTTCTGTGGCTACTTGATGTGTCCCCATTGTAATCGAAGTATAAGGTACTTTGGTCATAGTGATTTCTGAAAGGCAGTTTAGTTACAATTATTACTGTTCGACGTTAGTGCCATATATTAAACTAAGATGTAATATTCAGTGGTTTGGATGATATTTGTCGCACGGAAGCTATTTTCAGTTAATGGTTCAATTATATATCTATGCACTCATTTGTGGGTTCTTGTACAGACTAATGTTTAACATTTTTTGACGCTTCTGTCGTTATTTTCAGTGATAAACGACAAGCTACCTTAGGTGCTTTCCTATAAGCTTCACACAGGTTACAGCTCAGAAAGTTACAAGCCCACAGTATTTATTTGAAGCAAGGAATGTTCCCTTGCTCGCTGTTTATATTGCTAAATTATTTAAAGTAGTATTTGTAGCGCTTAGCCGCGAACTAATAAAGTAACAGGACAGAAATGAAACGCAGAGGTTTCAACCAGACAAGATGGGCCTATATGCTATTCTGCACTCTATTATGTAGAATGAACAGTGCTATGTTGAAAAGAATAGTGATGGTAGTGAATTTTTTGTACAGAATGTGTGTTAGCCTGGTCTAGTAGATCTGTGACCTCCGAACAACGAAGGTCGCAGGTTCGGTTCCCGCCCACGGCAAGTTATCTTTGCGTGCACTTTTATTTCTTCACATTTGCATCAAAATTTGGTCTAATAGCTATTTTTATACGTTCCTTCGTAATATTGTCTAATAGACCTCATAACCTCTGTAAAGTTGGTCATTCGTTCAGGATGCCGTCATAATTGTGTCGCCAGAGGGCCTATTTATATTACCTTTTAAGCCGGTAATGAAACACTGGTGGCCTGGTTTTATACGAAGGGTAGGAGTGTTTTGTACTGCATTCAGTGATCGTGACAAATTTTGTTGTCGAGTTTCATCAATCTGCACACAATCTGCGGATATACACGCAGTCTGCATATCTATTTTAAAAAAAAGAGTTGAAGCAGTTGTTGCAGAATTTAAGATGGCAGCTCATAAATTTTCAAACTCTGGTAGAAGTAGCTAATTCTGTAGAAGGCCCACAAAAAAATAAAACGAGGTTCACTGAAATGAAGCCTGGCTGTTTCTTGTTTCATAGAATGCTGCTGCAACAACTGTAGGATTTATACTACTAGAACTTGTAAATGAAACGTCTCACATCTCTCTTGTACGCTCAGCTGCTAATACTCTTCTCTGAAACGCTAGGAACACTGCAATTCTTGAGTTCATTAGTCTTTCTAGGCGCGTCTCATGGGGTTCGTAGTAAACACAGACGGACACTTGCAGTTTAAGTAAAAGTGACTGGAAATAAGCTATTCTGGCAAGTTTCAGTTCTCCAAAAGCATACATTGGCCACGTAACTCATTAGACTGATCGATTTTCGCAATTGAAGATTATTTACCTCTGGACTTCGAGCCGCATAGTTCACACGATCACTCAAGACCACCGATAGCTGTTTCAATTACACTGTATTAGAATACAGAAGTTTATCAAAGGCTTAGTTTGCAAGAGCCAAGGGGAAATCACAAAATGTAATGATATATTTTAGGTGGTCTACATGCGTTGCATTACTCGTTTACGAATTGGATGTCTAACCACGGCCCAGGATAGCTTTCAAATGAAAGTTTAATTAGCTGCTAAAACAACTGATATACCCGTTGTACTTCTAACCTCCCTGTTCCGCTTTTGTTCTTTTCATTTTCTTCCTGTTGTGCTTATTCCACCCTGAATGTATAATTTGAAATGATGATTATGAGTAAATATATGCTATTTCCTAATTGAAACGTCACATCACCAGTCGATGCCTTTGTGGTGCTACATTCATGTTGAAATCCCTTTGCCATATAGTCCTGACAAGAACAAAAATAGAGCTACTGGATACCATGGTGTCAGGCGCGTAGGAATATTTGCGAAATTCGCAAAACTTCGCAGGGTTGGATTGACAGCTTTATTTTAGTCATAAAATGCTGAATATTGTCACCACGGGACACAATTTTAATGAATATTCTGACTTTGTTAGGGGCATTGTATGTGCTGTAGAGGTGGAAAACAACAAACCACTCTTCAAGCTATCTCATAGCATTTTCAGATGAGTATAAGTAAAGTTTTTCTCATTTTATTCCATGCCAAGTCTAAGCGGCCAGGGAGGTAACAATTTTTTGGACTGGATATGGGTGACTATATATTAAAAGAAAAAAATGTTCTATATAACTGAGCTGTTGATTACACCATTCACACCGAAATACGAGTTTCTTAGTTCTATCTTTAAAGAAACAGCCATGAAAGCATAATAACATTTGAATGATCCTTCACCATAGTCGTGACAATATCGGAATGAATATGAAAGGCTTCCTTACTCTGAAAAAAAAAACTGGTTATAAACGTTTCACCTTTTTTCTTGCAGCGATAGCTAGTTATGATACTGAGATTACACTAGGAGCCAATTTTCGTAAAACTTTTTACGCCGCCAGTGCCGTTGTCCGAAGTGGTCATCGCGTGCACTGAGAAAAAACTAGAATTGAGCATTATTTGTATTTAAACCCTCTACGTGGCAGTCGATCATTCTACCACAGAGCAACGCTGGTGCTTGGAACTCCTTTACAAATAGATCTTTTACCGACATCTTTTTGGCCAAGGAACCATGCTGAGAAATGCTACATCGAGTGGTAGAAAAATAAGCACGTGTCAAACAATACGGATTGTGTAAAGACCATGCAATTTATATTTTCCTACCAACTACGAAGAACTCAGTCATTATTCTGTATTGCCATTTTCCACAATATCAAGAAAGTACGCAAGAAATGCTTGACAGATGTGTAGGGGATCTCTTGACTCTCCGAAGAATTATAATAATTATTCGGCACCTCGCAACTGTACATGTGTAGTCGCACTAAGAACGTTAACAAAAGGCTCCAGAATAGCCGCTCCTCCCACTTCCGTTGCGACTGTACAGGCTGCTCTATGCTGGCCTGTTTTTTTTCTGTATATTATCAGCTGACCCCCTGCACTACCACTACTACTCTTAAGCTATGTTCAAGCAACCACGTGTAGCGTAAATCAGCGCATGTGACAGACAACAAGACTCAGAAGCACAAAAGTGATCCACTATGGCGCCTTCTCACATGCTATCAAGATACGCGAGTATCGATGTTATCTCTGGGAATTAGAGTTGAACATATTCGAGATGAAAACACTAAAGGAAAACACTGTGCTCAATTTATATATCGCTTGGAACCCTTCTCTCTTAACTCTCCATAACCCGATTGCTTGCGGTAAATACTATGAAAGCATCTTATCCTTCTGAACACTTGGCAACGAAACATCGTACTACCCAGTGTGGACAGAAAATACCGGAGCGGCAGGGTGAACACGTCTTAAGACGAATAAGCACCTCTCACTCGCTTTGTGTGTTATGTTCACTATGTTGGCAGTGTGGTCTTTGGCATGCTTGTTGATGTAACGTGCCCCAGCCCCAGCCCCAATAGTCTCGTAAGGCTCAAGGTACGTGGTGTTAGTTTAGGTGCGATAATGAAATGAAGTGTACTGCAGTTCTACTTGCACTCGCTAGAATCGAGGCAGAAAACGCCCCATTGGTGAAGAGAAGGATGGCCTGGCAATGTGATACATGTTTCTCAATGCCACTGCCTTTGAGTGTCAGCAGGATGCAGTAGCCACGTACGCATTTAGGCAACTGTGAATAAATTTTCCACTTCATTTGTAAGGATCGCAGTGCAACTTGTGACTCTCGTAAAATTCGAGGATCTACGCAAATAGCGAGAAGGCAACTAATCTATCGTACTACTTTGCCGGCAGTAATCATTTTTGCTACAGCCGTTGCTATAAGTATTGATAACGTTATTAGAAAATGTAATACTTACTCTTAGATGAGGAGAATAAAGCAGTAGTGATCACCTCAGCTGGAAGAGAGACAGAAGAACCAAGGAGGTGAACCGGACGTTAGCAGAAGAAAATCACAGCACGACTGTAAAAAAAATAGCATGTCCTACACAGGACGTCAGCAATATATGAAAGAAAGAAAAGAGAAGCAAGAAAAAGAAGTGCTTATTGAGCACTTCTGCTAATCATGCTTAAGGGCCACCGGCAAAGTCAGATGGCCCGAAGAGGCTAGAACACTAGCAAAAGGCGAGAATGGCTCGCGGGGATTATGCGCCATAGGGAACATGGAGCAATGACGAAGAACAAAATAAAAAACAAAGGCTAGCCTAAGAACAAATACGAGACAATACTGAATGAGACTAAGAGCAGGCTATCCACCATCTTAGCGAAGCGCGTATTCGCCGTGAATGAAAGCGATCGGCAGACAAAGGACGCTTCGCTTGCTGCTGATGTCAGCGAGGGCTTTGTCAGAAAAGAGATGGCTCTGCTGCGCCCATGGCATTGCTGGAGGACGACAATGACCGAGAAAAGACTGCGCCTGCAGGAAACGAATACCAGTGTGAGGGGCATAAGGTAAGACGAATAAATAAAAACTGATCAGACTCACTCAAAAGTATATCCCTCAATTCGTGTAATATACCGACTCATCAATTGTTCTACTAAAGCAGACTGACCCCTACTTAACGCCGACGAGCATTCGCTCTGTCGAGCTCACTCGGACTCAAATATACTGTTATATTGCAGTCAGCTCCACCACTCTTACACAGATTCAGGCTCATAAATGTCTGCCGCAGTTGGATTTACTGAAACTCACGCGTAGGTGTCAGCCTGATTAGTATGTGTGAGTCGTTTCATCAGAGAGACTGCCTGTCAATCCTCTTAAAAAACTGATAAATTATTGGTAATGGAAATGCGAGCCGGTGGGTGGATAAATATGAAAGATAAACAACTGAATTTAAGCCAGGTTGAAGCCATTGTTGACATGTTTTATTCACAAATTTATCACGTTTCATTCACCTAATCGCTACTTTTCATCTGCATGAACATTTACTTTAGCGTGGATGCACGTTTGACTCAAGTGACCCACTCGAATACACACATGTCTTATCGGCATACTGTAGATACTTTTTGTTACTTTAAAGCACAATTCGTTAGGTGTTAAATGAGGTTATCGGCCAATTGGAATTTGTGGTCACGTGCTATCTGTGACTGTAGGTGACACATATTATTCAATGACAATATATTTGTATTAGATCCAAGTAAAAGAGGCAGAAATACAAAAACTAACTGACTTTGCCAGTTTGAACACACACACACACACACACACACACACACACACTCTATATATTACACACTGTATATATTATTCACACACACAGACTGTATATTATTCACACACACACACTGTATATATTTTTCGCGTGTGCACGCGCGAATAATATTGTCACAGGTAATGGGTATGAGCCATTACTGTAGGCGGAATCCCTTTGAAGTGAAGAAAGAAGAGGGCTTTTGCGTCCTGGTCTGAGGGCAAGCAAGACGTCGTTTCGTCGCTGTCTGTTATTACGTTCGCGGCACTGGTGGAGGTGCTGGGTAAATGCGCCTTGGCTGCAGATTTTCAGCTGACACACCAAGCTACTTGGAGACAGCTACAGCTCCCACGGCAAGAAGCAGTCGCCGCCTGCGAGGACTATCTCTCGAGTACGGTCCCCTCTCTCAAGACGAGATGGCAACTTCTACTAACAACCAGGCGAGTCAAACCAACGACGCCTATTCTTTTCTCCCGCATGTTTTTCATGCGCCGCAAACACCACGCTCATTTCATGGAGATATTTATGAAGATGTTGACGACTGGCTTGACCACTTCAATCGAGTTGCCAACATCAACGAATGGGATGAAGCTCGCAAGCTGCGGAGAGTTTACTTTGCATTAGAAGACTCTGCCAAAACGTGGTACGAGAATCACGAGGGTTTCTTTGCGACTTGGCATGAGTTCAGCCGACAGTTTCGTGATGCGTACCGCAGCACTGAAAGGAAAGAAAGAGCAGAGCAGGCTATCTCGTCTCGGAACCAACGACCCAACGAGAGAGTTTCGATGTTTGTCGAGGACATGCTGCGACTCTTCAAGCGTGCTGACCCTGCAATGTCCGAGGAAAAGAAGGTGCGGCATTTAATGCGTGGGGTAAAAGAGCAGCTCTTCGCCGGACTCGTGCGCAATCCACCGACGACTGTGGCAGAGTTCATAAATGAGGCAACCACAATGGAGCGTACTCTCCAGTATAGGTCGTCACAGTATGAACGCCACGACGTGACCCCTGCTGCATGCTTTATCGGGGCTGACAGCGAGAGGCATGCCCTCGCTGAGTTCATAAGAAGCGTCGTGCGGGACGAGCTACGCCAACTCCAAGCAGCGGGACCCCAACCACCCGTAAGTGCTTTCACAGACTTAATCCGAAATGAGATCCGACAGGTGGTCACCCCACTCGCGCCAACAAGGCCTGAGGCCCCTGTACTGACTTATGCGGCGGCTCTGCGATCTCCTGCACCACATGGCCTTGATCCCACGATGGGGAGAATGGATCAGGCTAGCCATCGATTCCAGGGCAGCTCTTCGACTCCACCACCCGCCTCAAGGTTTCCGAGTGCACCAACTTATCGTTCGTCTGGATCGCGGCAGAACGCCACAAAGGCCAGCGTGTGGCGTATGTCCGATAACCGACCACTCTGCAACCACTGTGGCGAAGCGGGTCACGTCTACCGTAACTGCCAGTACCGCCAACTTGGTCTCCGGGGCTTTCACCCTGATGCTCGGTGCCCGCGTTACGGTGAGCGTCCCCGCGACATTGAAGCGTACCTCACGGGCCAGCAAGCTCCTCGCCTTGGTCAACGCCCCATTTCAAGATCACCATCACCTCGCCGCCCCACGTCACCTAGCATTCCCTCGTCATCTTTTGCTCCTTTCAGAGGCCGGTCACCGAGTCCTCACAGGGGAAACTAGAAACCGCGGCTCCTGGGGGTGAAGCCGCGTCCAAACGAACTGTCAAAGAGCCTCCTTCGACGCAAAGATCCGACGAAGACCGTTCTGACTTTCCAGTCGTTTCCGAAAGTCATAAGACTGTTTCCGCCGACATCACCGTACACGTCGATAATCACGTCGTCACTGCCCTCGTCGACACCGGCGCCGATTATTAAGTTATGAGCAGCACCCTAGCATCCCAACTGAGGAAGGTAACTACCCCTTGGCAAGGACCACCGTTGCGCACGGCAGGGGGCCACCTCGTCACGCCTACTGGAATGTGCACAGCCCGTGTTCGAGTCCATGCTTCGACGTTCACAGGGTCTTTCCTCGTATTACCTGTGTGCTCCCGTCCACTCATTCTGGGGCTGGACTTTCTTCGCGAACACGGCGCAATTATTGACCTACGAGACTTGCAGGTGTCGTTCGAGGACCCGTTTCATCCTGAACCGGAAAACGCCCGCTCATCGAAGGCTGCCCTACGTGTATCCTCCGAATCTGTTACTCTGCCTCCCCGCAGCAGCCTTTTTATCAACGTTGAATGTGACCAAGACGTCTCCGATGCTGTAATTGCAGAAGGAAATTTGTCCCTACTTTTTGCACAACAAATCTGCGTTGCCCGAGGTATTGTTCAGCCCAGCAGAAAGCAGGCTTGCCTATTTGTCACGAATTTCAGCGAGGAGTATCGCCATCTTACCAAACACACTGCGATCGCATACCTTGAGGATATTGCCGACGTCCCTGGTCCCTCAACATTATCTGCTCTTCCGTCGTGCGACGATTCCGCCATGACATTTGCAAGCACTCTGGACGTAAACCAGGGTCTACCGTCTGCACAACGGGAACGTCTTTTGAAGCTACTCGGCTCATTTCGGGACTGCTTCGCTACGACTTCGAAAGTTAACCAAACACCGCTTGCCAAGCATCGTATCATCACCGAGCCTACCGAGAGACCCATTCGACAGCATGCCTACAGGTTCTCGCAAAAAGAACAAGACGTTATACGCCAACAGGTTCAGCAGATGCTCAAGGACGATGTCATCCAGCCATCGACCAGTCCCTGGGCGTCCCCTGTTGTGTTAGTCAAGAAAAAAGATGGTACTTTGCGATTTTGCGTCGACTACCGAAAGTTGAATAAGATCACGAAGAAAGACGTGTATCCTTTACCACGAATAGACGACTCGATGGACCGCATTCGTAATGCTCGCTACTTTTCTTCCATGGATCTACGCAGCGGCTATTGGCAAATATCTGTTGATGAGCGCGACCGCGAAAAGACCGCCTTCATTACTCCTGACGGACTCTACGAGTTCAAGGTCCTTCCCTTCGGCTTATGCTCGGCACCAGCTACTTTTCAAAGAATGATGGACACGGTTCTTTCTGGGCTAAAATGGCAATCGTGTCTTGTGTACCTTGACGATGTGGTCGTCTTCTCGGACACGTTTGAGCAGCACGTCCAGCGCTTACAGGCAGTTCTTCAAGCGATTCGAACAGCTGGACTTTCTCTCAAACCTGAGAAATGCCACTTTGCATTCGAGGAACTAAAATTTCTTGGTCACGTCGTCAGCCACGCTGGTATACACCCAGACCCTGAGAAAACGAAAGCTGTTGCCGCATTTCCTGTCCCAACGAACAAGCGCGACCTCCGCCGATTTCTGGGACTCTGCGCATATTACAGACGCTTCGTCAAAGGCTTTTCTAAAATCGCTGAACCGCTAAATGAACTTACGAAAGACGGCGTACCGTTTGTTTGGGGTCATGATCAGCATCACGCCTTTGACACGCTACGAAACCATCTCCAAGCCCCACCTGTACTCGGTCACTTTGACGATAACGCTGCCACAGAGCTACACACGGATGCCAGCAACGTCGGACTTGGAGCTGTACTGGTTCAATGGCAAAATGGCGTAGAGCGCGTGATTGCCTATGCAAGTCGAACACTATCATCTGCAGAGAAAAACTACTCTGCAACAGAAAAAGAATGCTTAGCCGTTGTTTGGGCTATAACAAAGTTTCGCCCTTATTTATACGGTCGACAATTCAGGGTAGTTAGCGACCACCATTCTTTATGCTGGCTCGCCAACCTCAAAGACCCTTCCGGTCGTCTAGCACGCTGGAGCCTTCGGCTGCAAGAATTTGACGTTACAGTCATTCACAAGTCAGGACGCAAACACACTGATGCTGACTGTCTCTCGCGTGCACCAATTCGAAGTACGAACGCGGACGTTGAAAAGGACGATACAATCCTTTCCTCTGTGTCAGAAACCGACTTGGCTCAACAACAACGCGACGACATGGAGCTAAGCCCGCTGATTGACTACCTCGAAGGCCGAAAACGCAGCCTTCCTCGAAACTTTGCACGTTCGCTGGCCTCGTTCTGCATCAGGGATGGAGTCCCCTATAAGAAAAATTTCGACCATACCCAGGCTACTTACCTACTGGTTGCGCCGACCTCGCTTCGGGACGATATTTTACATGCTTGTCACGACGAACCATCATCCGGACACCTTGGCTACACGCGCACATTGGAAAGAATTCGCCGCTCATACTACTGGCCCCGCCTCGCGAAGACAGTCAAGCAGTACGTCCGCACATGCCGCGACTGCCAACGCCGTAAGACTCCGCCTGTCCGACCAGCAGGACTATTACAGCCTATCGCCACGCCGAAGACACCATTCCATCAAATTGGCATTGACTTGCTCGGCTCATTTCCCACCTCTTCATCTGGAAACCGGTGGATTGTGGTTGCCACCGATTATTTAACGCGTTACAGCGAAACAAAGGCCCTGCCCAAAGCTACCGCAGCCGAAATTGCACAGTTTTTTGTCACCAGCATCGTACTTCGTCACGGAGCGCCAGCTGTGATAATTACTGATCGTGGTACAGCTTTCACCGCAGAGATGCTTCAAGAAGTGCTGAGACTAAGTGGTACAGAACATCGGAAAACCACGGGTTATCACCCCCAAACAAATGGGCTCACTGAACGGTTGAACAAGACCATTGCAGATATGCTGTCAATGTATGTGGCCGTTGATCACAAGAATTGGGATGATATACTCCCTTACGTAACTTTTGCTTACAATACAGCAGTCCAAGAGAGTACAGGTTTCACCCCATTTCGCTTAGTTCATGGTCGAGAGGTCACCACAATGCTCGACGCAATGCTCCTTCCCAACCACTTGAGCATGTTCAACACGGACGCTGCATTGTTCGCTCAACGCGCCGAGGAGGCCCGTCAACTCGCCCGATGCCGTATTCAGGCTCGCCAAACTGCCGACGCACACCGATACAACCTTACACACCGAGAGGTTACCTTCCAACCAGGCGATGAAGTTTGGGTGTGGACTCCCATCCGACAGCGTGGTCACTCTGAAAAGTTGCTTCGGCGCTACTTCGGCCCTTACAAAGTTCTGCGCCGACTCAGTGACGTTACGTATGAAGTTCTCCCTGAGGGCGCCTCAAGACGTTCCCGTCGGTTTCCACAAAGTGATGTAGTGCACGTGTCAAGACTCAAGCCATATTTCTCGCGTCATCCATCGAACGTGGACTAACTTACCATCCAATGACTATTTTTTGTCCCTTTGTTTTTTTTATTGTCTTGTGTACTTACTCCTTTCTTTATTGAGTACTTCTAGGACGCCAGCCCATTTTTTTTCTCCCTTACGACGGAATCGTTGGGTTCCATGGTAGCATCTTTTCTTTCTCTTTTTTTTCTCATCGCTCATTACCAGCATCGAGCCGATGCTTTTCGAGGAGAGGGAGTAATGTCACAGGTAATGGGTATGAGCCATCAACTGTAGGCGGAATCCCTTTGAAGTGAAGAAAGAAGAGGGCTTTTGCGTCCTGGTCTGAGGGCAAGCAAGACGTCGTTTCGTCGCTGTCTGTTATTACGTTCGCGGCAATATATACAGGTTTTTTTATCTAAAGCTAGAGCCAAATGGCCTCCAAGATACACGCCGCGCGCATCTCGGATGCCATAAAGAGTCTCATAACGCCTCACAGATGGCAGCACATTATCTTGCGTTTGCTGTTTGCTTGTTTGCTCGATCAACGCAACGCCTCCTCAACGCCTCTAGAAAGGCATGATAAGTTTTGCACTAGATTGACATAGTTGTTTATTTTTAAAGCTGTTAGAAAGTTCCTGTGTGTTTTTAGCGGTGATGACTGCCCTATCCCGGCCTCTTTCGACGTAGTTTGATGGCCTCCCAAATGCGCCTACAAATCGCTGAATGGGCTTGTTTTCGTCGTGACACTTGTCGAACAAAATGCGTTAAGGAGACTCCTTTCACTACATGGCATTTATGTAGCACTTTCTTCCAATGCAGCTGCAAATAACATCCTGGCTTTGTGGTAGAACACCTGCTTGCCACGCGAACAGCCCGGGTTCGGTCCTCAATGAGATTAAAAATTTTAGTTTTATTTTATTTGCTTCGGTCTCAATTTTTCGCTCACGAACGATTTTTCGCTCACAGCCAATGGTGCCATCGTTGACGACGGAATTTCAGTGAAACGAGCTCTTTAACGCTATCACGTTAATATAGCACAGTGTATGGCGTAGAGCCCAGAATAAGTTTTCAAAGCTAGTTAAAAATAGCTTTTTCTTGTCTCGTGAAATGAGGCTACAAGATAGAAAAACCACTCGTCCTAGCCCTTGTATCAGCTATTGCCTGCTTCGAGAATGGCGTGCTTGGTTATTACAGGGCCGCCGTGGAAGGCCGTTACTTGTCCGTGTTGCTGTCTCCAGGCAACCGACTGTTATGTGTGGTCGGTTGCACCAATCTCAACCTCTTGAGCAAAATTTATTCGGATATATACCTACAAATTACCGCTATGCGGAGGACGTCTAAAAGTTTATCACGTGACATGGGCCTGCCAACACTCACAGGTAGCGCCAAAAAACTGCACGCGAACACTGGAGCAGTGGGAGAAGTCGCTGTCCTGTTCGGAGTTCGAAGTTGATCGATAGAGATCACAAGATGACAAAGCCCATAAAGAAATGTAGGCGACTAAGGTTGCATGGCGGGCTTGTTCGTTATTCATATTGTTCGAGGTATAGTGCGCATTGTTGAAAGTTAGCGTCGTGCATGTGTTCTGTGTCTTCTTCTCTGTCCTGTCCTGGATGCGCTATACCTCGAACAGTCATAAAGAACCTGGACTGAGGACTTCATCTCAACCAGAATGTTTTTTTTAAATTAGGTGTTGCAATTTTTGTACAAGTGCGCACGTGATGACACTAAAAAGTTGCATATTCGAAGAAAAAAGAAAGATAAAAGGTGCTCAAGGTCATGAGACGCGTGACGTATTTTCTTTCTCTGTGCTTCATGCTCTCTGCAGGACGTATTTTTTAAGCGGTTCCTCGTTTAGTTTTGAGCGCTTTTGTCTGGATGAGAATAGAGAGAATACAATTGCAGCATGCGACAAATACTTCCAACTGCACTCGTACTGCACTGATTCAAAACATTTAAGCATCGGTTAATTCATAGGGCGGCAATAAACACCCATGGTGAAATAATTCCATGACTACAAGAAAAGCTGTGCTTCGGCCACTTAAACTTACTCGCATGAAAAGCAAAAGAATAGTAGTAGTAGTAGTAGTAGTAGTAGTAGTAGTAGTAGTAGTAGCAGAAGTAGTAGTATGTAGGCAGCTCTAGTTTATGAATTGCTCAATAGATAGCATTGTCTATATACGTCCATAGAAATAATATCTGTAGATAGTGTTGGTGGTTTCTTTATCGCTGATGATTCGTTATAGTTGACGAACGGACGAACAGACAGACAGACGGTCGCTTCATCCCACTCATCATCATTCACACAGTGGATATGCTGTGATTTGTTTATCAGCCTTTCAGCAGCAGAAATACAAGTACTGAAAGCTATTGGAAATTGAATGCAAAATCTGAGTGTCCTCTTGACAAAACGTTTAACGCAAAGAAAGCAGCCGTTCCCACATTAGGTCACTTTATTCTTATCTTATGCTGTCAAGCTATTTCTTCGACAGCCAAGCGTATCAGCTGAGGGAGCGAGGGGGGGGGGGCGCAAGCCCCCCACTGAGAAAAGTGGGAGGGGGAGGGGGCTGAGCCTCTCACTTTTGACAGTTTTCACTGTGGACTGCATGCTGGGCAAAACAATTTAGGGCAAAATTTTCCTTCACCACTCTGATCACCGAATTATATTGTTACGAGAAAAAGAAAATATCACGAGGCAAAGGTACAATGTACTGATAATTTTCCAACATTTCGGCAGTGACGATTTTCCTTGAAGGCTCTTGGCGATGTTTCCCGTTCTGTGCAGTAGCACAGCAGAGAAGGCTAACGCTGAACAGGGGCTCTGCGTATTATATTATTGTTCATGCTTTTATTCTGCTACGACTGGCCGATGCAGGTATAGATGGAAACGATTGATCTTTTGATGAACCGGTCCAAGCATTTGCTGCTTCGATAAAATCATTTTCTTTGCTCAAAAAGAATTACCATCACCGCTGCCTTGTTGAAGCTTCTATGAGCACATGATTGCGACTAATATTTCTAAATATTTCAGTTTTGCTGTACTATAAGTGCCAAGAAAGGTTTTCACTTTAATCTCCAGTATATCTAATCAACCTTGGTTATGGAAACCTGTAGTGATGAAGGCAGCTTGCAAAGTGGTGACGAACAAAGCAGTAGACTCAGTGGGAAACTAAAATAAGTAGACAGAAATGCTCAAAATACCTTTTGATCTTCAAGGAGTGCTTCACATTTAAAAACCAAATTTTTTGTAAACTGTTCTTAGTCATTAAAACTCCCAATCAATGAGAAAATATTTACTGTTGAGGAGGCCACCATCAGCATACTAGTATTCATGGCGATAATTATGAGGTAACGCATAAAAAAGCGTCGTGTGTAATGTTATTACATGCATGACAAACATATACGTGTTGTCCGAGTACATGCTTGTTAAAACTGACAGTCCTTTTACGCAATTGAATATATATATATATATATATATATATATATATATATATATATATATATATATATATATATATATATCGACTCCAAGAGTTCGTATGCCACTGCATGTTGATACCTGCATGTTAGGTACCTTGCCATATTTCATAAATTGTTTAATTGCGACCCTTAAGCCTCCATATATCGGCAATATTTACGGTGATGAATGGTCACAACAATATTCGACTAATAAACAGAAGACACAGAAGTGCGCGGCAATATTAGGCCTTAATAATATTATGTCTTTCTTGCAAGTCTATGTCACAATAAAAATTATTGCATAGCAGTTCGGGAAAGAAAAAACAATTATTCCTCAGATCTCGTGGGGTTTCTAGAATGGCTTAATCCGAAGATGCTTTGCCTTCATCATGATCGCTCAAGCTTCGTACTTTTATGAAAGCAGCTTCCTATTTTGATGTGTGTATGCAAAATGAGATGTCTGGCTCTTCAGCTAACGTTCGCGTTGAGCGATGCAAACAAGATATTCAATGAGAATAACATCCCGGCATAAATCTCCCGTAGCTTTCAACTTCATACGTTGTATATTTGCATATCGTATGTCGTATAATTTTGCTTCGGTCCAACTTACATGGTAAAGTTCACGCTTCCTTGCACAAGATGGTCTGTTCCTGGGAATATTGCATGGTGTTTTCCTCCAGAACTTGTATGGAGAACAACTGTCCTTTTTTTCTTTCCTTGTTTTTCTTTTATATTTAATTTTGAGCGCTCATGTCATATACATTGCTTTTTTCTGTTTTGAGTGCTCAATATGATATACCTTCTTGACCACCCTTTTGTTGAGTCTAAAACTAAACTGAGTATGTCTGAGTGAAGCGTAAGTGAACAGCAACTTCGACCTTTCAGTAATAGCCAATATATTCAGAAAAGCACGACATATTCACCAGAATGCTAAACAAAATGAAGAAATACAGAACAAAAAAAAAGACTAGCAAACAAATAAATACACACACATATACATAGACGATCCTAGAGTTTAGGTGACGGTCCTCACGCCTATGTATATCGCCTGGACAGCCTATGTTAGTCTAATATTTTTGTTTGTTTGTGTCGACTTTTTTTTTCTTGGCACAGAAAACAAGTGTCGTGCCAGTGTCCAAGTATGCGCCTGTTGAGCTTTATCAAAGCATTTTAGAGGTGAAGCTTCTTAGAGTCAAGCTTTGTCCCTCAGTTGTCCGTTGTCCTGATTTGCACATGCTCTTAGCGGCAGCCACGAACGTGTCGATCGTTGTTAAAAGAGAAGAATAATGGTCACGGATGTGCTCGTGGCACGTAGTTAGCAGCCGCCGGCAGTGGATGGTTGCGGCAGCGTTCGACACAGTAAAGATGGTTTCTGGCCTGTCTCCCTTTCTCGCCTGAGGGATTCCAGGCTTGCCACCACCCGAATCTCTACATTTGGCACCCAACGGCAAGCTGCTGCCGCACAACGACGCAGACATTAGGCAGACCCCGAGTATAATGCGTATGAAGCTGCAGGAAAATGGAAACGCTTGCAAGTGAACCAGGAGGTAGTGAGAGCGCGGAAAGCGGTAAAAAATAACGAGAAAAAAAAACGCTGGAAGCGTTTGTAGCCAGAGGCTGGTGACACCGATGCTCGATTGAAGCACAATTTCCTTGACATAAGTTTCGGGTGGAGCGGCAATGTATGCGATCACCTGTGGTTTGACAACAATCAGACGAAGATTGCCAACATTCAAATCTAAAAGCCAAAACTCCACACCATTGCTGTGCTGCAGCAACAGCTTGCCGATGACGATCTCAAAGAGTACTTGTTTCGCTCTCGGTGCAAAATGAAGTCTGCATCTCAATTCACAATACCACCAATAAAACAATATTTTATATACTGTACGCATGTGCTGTCACTGATATGCATGTTCGAGTGGGCAATATACGGGAGATTCCTGCTTACCGGAATGATCCCACGCTGCTTCGTTCACTGATAAACATTCACTTTGTGCATATGTAGTAATTTTTCTTGTTCTTGTCTTCGTTTGCATTACCTTTCTTGTCTCTCTCTTCTTGAAAGATGATGGTATAAAAGTGCACCGACACCTGGTAGATATTTTGCTTCCATGACGATCATTTTAAGATCGAAGAATCGTGAAATAAACAGTTTTTAGAAGCGTACATCTTTTCTCTATAACATCAAATTATCCAATATATGACTACTTTGAAACACATTGTTGAATGCACGAACAAAGAAAACTACGTTAATATTTCTTTTTTCGAGATGGAATTCGTCATCATCTTGACAAAAACCGAAAAAGGTAAGGATATTGATAAAGAACTTTATTGAAATAAGTAAATGTTGGAAATTGTACTACAGCAAAAGTAATGCTGAAAAACTAACGTTTATGACATGCCGTCGCGCATGACTTAGGCCCCTTGCTAGAAAATTAATACGGCTAAACAAAAGATCGTCTCGCAATCACATTCACATGAAGAGTCAGGTGATAAACTGGCTCGATTCAAAGAGTTGGCTTGAATCACTACGGATACACTCACACAAAGTTCGTTGGGTCACTTGTTTTTCCTTGGTCTGGTCCATCTTTGATGGTATAAAAGCCCCTTCGTTGTCGGGTCACTTGGCTCACAAAGTTCCCTGGTTTCGACACAATAAAATGTAGAAGAATAGAAGACTTCCCGTTGAAGATATATAAAATGGGGCAACTTTATCGTCCAAACTAAAGTTCCAATGCGCCCGCTTCTGGCCGTTCTAAACCAGTCAAGCCTGAGCCACGCGCCCCATGCTTCACGCGCGAGGCAATTCATCATCATTTTTTTTCAAATATCTACAAGCTCGTGCTTTTGAAGGTCATAGCTCTCCTGAATATTTTCCGTGGTTTCGGAGTTTCAAAAGAATCTGGTTTGCTAATTTCTCTAACCCGCTTTCTGTCAAGCTCTTTGTTTGGTAGGGGCACGCTTCTTGTTGTTTCTTATAGTATACCAGTATACCGTGGTACATGACCAGTCTCTCAGTCATCTTGTATCACATCATTGCCTCCTCTGTCGTCCCCATCACATGCGCTGGAGCTGTCCCCCTTTCCGATGTAGGTGCAATGAGTCAAGCCACCACTGTCCGGACCGCGGTGGCTTAGAATAAACGTGTTTCGGCGGGCCTTCTTGTTAAGTTTGGGATGGAGGTTCGTACCTTGTCTGCGTACTTCCTCTACGTGGGCCGGGCTACGTTTTAAGTGTTTTGTTATAATTTCGCTGTTCCGTAAGTCTTCATCTTAGTGGTTCAGTATTTCGGCTGCTGCGATGGAGACCCATATTTTTGGGAAATTCCTGATGGCCGTGTTGTAGTAACTATTTCAACACACGCCTCTGCGATAGATTGTACCCAAAATAAACAGGCACACGCGTTTCGAAGTGGTAGTCTGACTCACATTTTGTTTTTAGCAAGCCAGCGTTTTATTCCGTCGCCTTCATGACCCCAGTGATGTATTTACGTCACGATTATGACATCACAATATACACACTCATAGGTGGCAACGAAACATTAGAAGAAAAGTTTCATAACTAGCAGTAAGAACCAACGACCCCTCGCTCCACGGCGCGGGCTATGACTCGACTCAGCCACACAGCATACGTTCTTCAGCTTACTAACGGCAAGCTATTTATATACACAATTTACCGTTGATGGTACTCGTACTCAGCGCTTCATGGCTTAAGCATGTTCTTGTTATCCCTTGAGAGATGGTCTTGGCGAATCTTCGGATGAAGTCACTTTGTACGTCTTGTGCTTTGACCGAAATTTAGCGTTGAAATGACAGAGTACACGCGGGACACGTCCCTCGCAGCAGCGGCTGCTTCAATGAAAGGAGCGCACTGCTAACACTAACAGGAGTGACAGTTAGTTCGTGCTCTTTCTGTGCATCTTCTTTACCTCAGTCCTTTCTGCTTGAGAAGCGTTCATCAAGGTTAGAGCTACCGGCCTTTGTTTGCGTGATAGTACAATGTGGTACATTCGTTCGTTCCTTCACCCTTGTGATGTAACAATGTACACTAAATGTTCAGCGTCATCTGTTTGCACACATTTTACATTGGTGTTACACCAACTCTTATGACATACGGCTTCTTCATGTTTTACTTCTTTCATGCTCAACTAACTTGCTAAGAAAACAGCGTGAAAACAGTGTGATAAGGGTGCACGGAGCTGAAAAACTCGGAAGTCGAAGAAAAAAAAAGAAACATGTTTGATTCTTCCGTCATAGGAACTGCTGAAACACGAAAGTAAGACGTGTCCTTGCGGATGTAGTTCAAGGTTTACTGCGAATTGATATAAAAGAACTTCCGCAATCTTTATTGGTGTTTCACGTTTATAACCCCGCCTACGTGGATCTATTCGCGTTAACACTCAATCATACACCTCCATTCCAACGACTAACATCCATATAAAATGAATAAACAACCCCTTGTGGTCATAGGTGAGAAACAGAAAAAGAGATGTGGCAGTCAGAAGAACGACACTGATTGGACACCCAACATGGGCTAAGGTTACCTATACTGAGGGAATGTTGCAAAAACACCACGGCCCGACCATAGGTAAACGCAATACACGTTGTGCCTTGACTGTTGGCTGGCCACAATTTTTCGTAAGGCAAACGGGTGCGGCGAACATGGCGTTAGTACATCGATACGACACAGGCGCGTTGCTCTATGCATTCCAGAGCTATACTTTGGTATAGATGAATGCTATGTCCGAAATCAACGCTTGGACTAAGGTGTGTTTGGCGTTCACAAAATTGCGCATACTCCTATTGCAAACGCCCGACTAAGGTGGACCAGGATGCTTTAAAAGAAGTAATCACACATGCCACAATCACGATGTATTCCTTTTATTAGGAATGCTAAGAGGGCAGTGGTAGACAAAAATAACGTACTGTTTAAAGGTTGAAAGGATGTGACCATGAAGCAGTGGATAGCGTGCCCAGCATCTGTGGCCGCGGGCTCACAGGTCACGAGTTCGACTCTCTTTGGTGGAACTTTTTCGTTGTCATTTGATCTTATGTGTTTTCCCGATGTCTTTTCCGTGACGGAAATACGTCATTGAAGTCTTGGTGAACCTCGGCATAAAACGCTTTCACATGAGTATGCATGAGTGGTTTTTGAGAAAATGATAAGAGGCACCTAATTTCCAACTGGTTCATGGGCGACACCGCGCAGTGCCTTTTATTCCCTTTTTCTCTCCTTTCCCTTCCCCTAAAAAGAATAGGGAAGGAGATATAAAGCAATAGTGGAAAGATGTAGATAAAGAAATTGAGCAGGCAAGCGACAGAAAAAGAAGGAGATAGGAAAGTTGAGAGCCGGTCTAAGAAGTCCGGGGATGGGGTACGACACGGCGAGAGCTGCACAGCGTCAGGAGGTCACAGAGGGCAAATCAGTCGGCGAGAGCTACGCTGGTGTTGGAGATTGTGGGTGGCTTAACCGTTCAGCTTTAAATCTTCCGAGCAACTCCCGATTTCCTTTTAAAACTAGCAGCACTTCTCCAACGGGGAAATGAGGGCCAGTGAAGGTTTGAGTGTACCGGTCTGATCTGCTATCGTTTTTTGTTTATTTATTAGACCTGCTCTTTTTTTCTGCTATTGCTTTGCGTCACCTTGCGCAGTGCTGTCTACTTTTTGTTTTTCTCTTTTCCTACTTAGACGTGCAACCACGCATTTAGCGGCGCGACACTTCCGTTTTACAGCGACCAATGGCGGCCTTGCGTAAAATTGCCAAGTGCAAGAATGAAAGGAAATGATGAATGGTGGTAACGTGCTTGTGCCTGTGTAATATATCAAATTGATATATTAGATGCAGCTTGTCGTCTTTAAGCCGACAACTGAGAGCGCACTAATTATTGAAGTAGGCATGAACCAATACGTATAGAACCAGCCTGCCTTCGAAGGCGTCACTTCAGTACAGTTTTCACGCCCCCACTATTTTTCCGTGAACTACGTGTCCAGTGTCGCCTTCACCATCAAAATCTCTGACTCGTGAAATTTTCACTCAAATTGTAACAAAGAGAGTTCTTGGGCTAATCAGTAGTACGTGCTTAGTTGTTAGGACTAGTTGGTACATACATCTAGCTGGTAGGCATGTTCAGAATTTAATACAAGCTGTGCATAAGAGGGGAGAGTTGTTTGTTTCTTCTACGTCCTACGAAAAGAGATCATGATGGTATTCATCCCATTAGGACTTTTCGCGTCCAAACAAAGTGACCAACTACACCTTCTGGGTGTTTGTTCCTTATCAAACCTGCCTATATGTGGTGTTATTAATATATCGTGGAAGGGCAATACCGCAACACATTAGGCATCAGTGTCATATAGCATCGGTGACTGCTCATAAATTTAGGCGACGTGAGAGCGTCAGGAACGAGGAAAAACAAAAACAAAATGTCTCGAAACACGCGGTCAAAACAAGAAATAGAACTGCCGGTCATGGATGAGCGGAGCTAAAATAAAAGACTGAAGAACAAAATACATTGTGGTGACGTTTCCGCACGCCGTTATTGCAGTACGTGATCGCAATTTCGACTGGAACCTGCCTGATTACATTGCCGTTTCCGTGAGCAGTTAATGAAAAAACGAAGCAAGAATCATGGTCTTGACAGTAGGATGTGCTCAGGATTCTAGCGACCGCAAAGAAAAGAAAATAACACTTGATACTAATGATGAATGGTTTTGCCGTATAGCCGTGGTATGTGGCGACGAACAAAAAGAAAATTGTTCTTTGCTTTCACGAGAAAGTATCGGCAGTCGGAATTCGCTATATATATACTCTCCTCGAGAGAGGTCACCATTTCTTCATGATACTGAATACAAGCACAGCAAATCACTATTCCTATTTCCTGCATTCTACGCAACCAATAGCAGCAGTTAGAGTAGCAGTCGGCTCTAAGTTCTGGTGAATATAAGAGTCGACTTGGGCGGGGGAAGAGAACGGCGTAGCAGCTTGTCGAGGGTGGGAATCCAAATCTCGTGAAAGAAAGTACGCAACCTACCTTCCGATAGTAATTGTATTGCATGATTCATTCTCATTTATGAAACAACGTAAAGTGAGTTTATAATTGAGATTGAGAATTAACGAGTACTATCGTGAATAAGTAGTAACTAATTATGAGAATGGAAAGAGGAGAACGAAGGAGAGGTGGATTAAAAAGTGGAACTTCTCTTTGGTAGTAAATTTGCTTTACTACAGTGAAAAGTGGGCTCTCAAACTAAACAGGTGACCAATCCAAGCGCATTTTCATCAGTACCGCATGAGACAAATGCCATTGTACACAGCCCCTTATGTGACACATTGCAAGAAAAGGGAAAAAGCAGGGACAAAATTGCATTTATTAGCTTCACGTGGAAAAAAGGTATTCTAAAGTACTAATTACTGCAACGCCCTTCATCTGCACAAAAGAAACAAGCAGACGAAAGCATGTTAGTTACCACGTCAGTGCTTTTGTTTTTTGTCAATGCTGATCCAAATCCTTTTGGGACATGGGCCTTCTATATGACCCATAATCATAGCGTGACACTGTATTGGTGGAGATTGTGCTGCAGGTAGACCTGGCCTACCTTGAGCACGTATAGCCGATTTCAACGGGTGCAACGAGGAAGCCAAGCTGAGAAATGTGTGCTTCTTAAGGATGGTGCCCACACTGGTTTCCAAAGTTGAGACATTATAGCGTCACCAAGCTTGATGCTAACTATTTCATGCCTTGAAACACAGAAATTTTACAAAAAAACAAGTTCTCTGGTGGCACTTGGCACAAAAGATGTCGTACTTGCGAAATGCCCTGCGTTTCTCGAATAGATACAGCGCCGCAATTTTGTCTCTGGGAAACGAGAATGGAATTCAGGGCTGCCAGAAGAACGGCTCATATGTCATGTTAGAAGAAAAAAAGTTCTATGTGATCCTAAACTATACATAAAACGGATGTTGTAGAGCACAAACAATAAATTCAAATGACGCCGAAGGCGCTGTCGCATAGGATAAGAAAAGAAAAAGACACTAGGTTACCTGAAAGATAAGACAGCTTGTTTTTGGGAGTAGGAATTCCTGAACAAAATGAAACGTTTTCCCGGTATCCCCCAAGGGGTTTTTCTTCCAGTCCAAAAGTCGGCTCTAAAGTTCCAAAATGCAGCACACTTTCCAAAGTGTCTTCAAACGCAACATTTAGGAAAATGGCTACATCCCTCTTTGGTTTTCGTGATTGATATTAGTTCCGTTTCAGTTGAGACTAAACTATGTCTTGTTAGCTATGTGGGCGGATACTAGTCCACTAGGCATGAGTACCGAAAAACACTGTCATTCATGAGCATAATTCAGGAATGAGATGTGCTATTTTTGTTTTACATTCGCTTTACGCGAGCAACGATAATCATCGGTCGGTTAGCGCAGCAGGGGAGCTGTCACTCCCCTGCTGCGCTAACCAACCGACTGTTTTGATTGGAACCTTTTAGCGTAATATAAAATATAAATGTCTAGCTTTCCGTGAGCGTCTTTAGTAACAAAAACTATAGATTCGCCTAACGGTGAAGAAATGAACGCGCTGTCAACGAGCTGTAATGCCATACGAAGGCAATTAGGTAGGTAAATCTTTAGGATAAGATCTCCCGTTATTCTACAAAAAGCTGCTGTAAATCAAAACGGTCGCTTCAGGGAAGTAAGGGGGGCTCTTGCCGTCAGTTTCCTAAACGCGGAGTAAGTGCGGAGAGCACCGAAAGCTTACGAGGCACCTACGAGATATCCCTACGAAAGGCCTGTGGGGAGTTTTTTCTCTCATTATTGACGAATCGATTGCAAGTGTCGCACGGGGAGTGACGTTATCTCATGCGTCCTCCATACGACGGAGATGGCCAGCTTGTTTCATCTCCGCTTTAGCCGAATTCAACACCAACATTAGCACGATTTTGCCTTAGGGTAGAACATACGGTGCGTGGAGTGATGTTATCGAATTGGATTTACAGAGAAAAAAAACACGCAGACGCCGACGGAAACAAAAGCCGCCAAAAATATTGATATAAGTGCTATCACAATAAAATGCATTATTGCTTATAAAAGAATATTTCAGATATCGGGAAAGTGACAAAGAATGGACTGGTGTTTTAATTTTGTACTTACATATCGCTCATTGGCAATTTTCTTGCTCATAAGAATGAGGATTTTAAGTTAATTATTCTTTTTACATGTTTCTGGCAAATACGGGACGCTTTCACCTCCTCCCCTGCAATCACCGCTGTTGATTAAGCGAGGGTTAAACTTGGGGAACCTCAAAGCGTGAACGTTAGCTTCTTTGTGTTAGCAATCGAAAGCATTAACTCTACAAAAACACTGCCGGGGAAGTAGTGGACATGGCGAGGCCACAAGCATTATGTCACTTACCAAACATTTACTGTTTACAACACATGTTTTGCTGGCTGCCGCTCCCGTTGGATCGTGCCTCGCAAGCATGTGTCGAAGCAACTAAATGTATGATGCAAAATATGATCCCAACCTCTGGCCATTTGTTACGTCATCGCCTGACTGGCAGGTGATTCCTAGTTTCATTACGCAGGTAGTGTAATCACGTCACCAGGCACATGGCATGACGTCACTCAACCCGGCTATAAAAGACTTACGTCAACGCGTCTTCACCAGTGGGCACGATGGGACCAGAGGTATCATGTCCCCAAACCTTTTCTGTTCACAACACAGGTTAGTTACTCAGCAATATAAAGTGATGACCTGATTTTGTTAGCTGTACCATCACCATGGACGGGCTTGTAGATAGCGTATGACTGCATTTGTGTCCGTAAATTGCTTGTTTGTGGTGACATTGGACTTAATCCT
Source organism: Rhipicephalus microplus (assembly GCF_043290135.1). Taxonomy (NCBI): domain Eukaryota; kingdom Metazoa; phylum Arthropoda; class Arachnida; order Ixodida; family Ixodidae; genus Rhipicephalus; species Rhipicephalus microplus. The sequence goes on from NC_134701.1 coordinate 178,868,119, forward strand.
GGTCCGTCTACCGAGGAAATTTTCGCGTCACTTCAATCTGAGCAGACTACAATCTTATCTGAACTAGCGGACATTGGTGAACGTCTGTCAACAGTAGAAACGGCTGTGTCGTCCCTCACTGCTAAATGGGTAGAATTAAGAAATAGTTGTAATAGATTCTCAAAAAACTTCAAAAATCAAACCAATCCAGGCTGAAGATGAAAGCTTAAAGCAAGTCATTAAACAAGGAAACACTAGACTGGCAGATGTTGAGGATCGCAGTTGACGCTGCAACATCATTATTCATGAAATTAGTGAGCAACAAGACAAAATGAAAAATCATGGCAACGTGAAGTTATCAACGAGCTCTTCTCACAAAAGCTAAAGGAAACCATCCGCTCTGTTGCCAGAATTCTCCATCTTGGGCACAAGTCTGGCAAAAGGCTTGTGATGGTTTCCTTCGAGGACTTTCTAGAAGAAAAAGCTCTTACGCGGAAAGCTAAGAAGTTTAAAAGGGACATACATTTATTTGAAGAATGACTAAAGTCAATACACACTGCGTAAAAGGCACCTTCTCTAGGAAACGACCATAGATAAAAAAATACTGAGGCGAACGTTTTTCTTTGCTAACGAAAAGTTAGGTATTCATGGTAGCCTCTGCATATGGGACGAGGTTCACAACAAGCGTGTCCTTTTCCGATAAGGGGGAGCTAGCGTCTCTCAGAGTGGTGTGCGGACGCACACCTATCGCGCTCCGCTGCTAATGCCAATTCTGACCGGTAAACGGCCTAGAATCTTTCTGAGCTGCACGGACCCTCTTCCGCGAAGTTCACCTGAACATTTAGACACCTGGTTCACCAAGGTGGGCTCGTTTTTCATCATTTTAGAGGCCTTTTCGCTGCACCAGTGAGCTAAGCCTAGGCGAGGTTAGGCCAGCCTCCCCGCCTACGGCGCTCGCACGCCAGCTGCGATATGCCGCAACAGATTGCCATGGAAGGGGACGACGTCACCCCTGAGGAATTGCAAGGAAACGGATGGTTCTCCGTTCTAAAAAGACGGCAAGAATCACGAGCGAAGTCACACGCAGCCCGCCAGTCTGGAACGCAACGGGGCGCGACAGTGACGCCGAACGCTACTCTACGACGCGTCGCAGCTGCGAGCCGACTGCCGGCGATGCCACGTAGTCACAATCGAGTCATCGTGTGACCGGGAGGTGGCCTCAACGTGCAAGCCTGCAGCCCGCACAGGATTCTCGCCGCACTAACCATGGCAGCTCAGCTAGCGCCGTCGGTAACGGAGGAGGACATTATTTGTCCCAACTCGATGCAAAACATTTTTGTCGTCAGTACGCCCAGCGCTACTAATGCAGCAGCGTACAGCCGAGTAACAGAGGTCATCCTCACCGACCAGAGACACCCGGTCACGGCCTACCTCTCACCTGCCGGTATCACGAGCCGAGGCGTGATTCGCGGTGTCGACACTGACTTTGACGACGCCGCACTCAACCGCATGCTAATCCAACCGCGCAACTCAAGCCTACTGGGAGCGCGTCGCATCAAGAACACTGAAACTGTGATTCTGATCTTCAACGGGCTCAAAGTGCCCAACTACGTCCACTGCGGCCAGATCATCTACCGCTGCACGTTGTATAAGCGCCAAATAGACACCTGCCGTACCTGCGGCCAAGTGGGCCATCGCCAAGACGTGTGCCCCACTCCTTCAACCAAGGTCTGCGACCGCTGCGGTCACTTACCAACGGAAAATCCACACGTGTGCAACCAATCAGTGTGTGCCTTATGTGGTGAAGCACACCGCACGGGCGACCGCGAATGCCGACATCACTACCAACTGCCTTACCTGGTGCGCCGTCGTCGTCAGCGCCGTCGCCGACGAAAGCAAGCCCAGCAGCAAACACCCACCCCAGCAACCAGCCCGGTTCCTGCCAAGACCACCAAACCGCAAGGACCTCCTCTAAGCCCACGAAATCCTCCTCCCACTGACCAGCCTACCTGGGCCGACAAGGTGGCATGCAAAGGTGAGGACCACGCAGCGCAGCGTCAGGGACACTCGCCACAGCAACCTGACCCAGAACTAGCACAGTTAAAACGCATGTATGCGGAGCAGGCTAAAGAAATCCAATCGCTTAAAGAAGAGCTAGCAAAACAACAGGCCCCCGAATCGCGCGAGGGTAGCATTATCAGCGGCCCCGTCTCGATACGCGGCGCTAAGAAACGGGCAGGCCCGACGCTCCAGGCCGAAGAGCAATCCGATTTTGACTGGTTTACAGCCAATATATACGCGATACTAGAGCAGTACCGCGCAGAGACTACGGCCGAGTATAGCGCTTTCAACGCTAAACTAGAGAGCATGCAGAAACAACTTATCGAGTTGGCTACATGGCCAGCACAAATAGACGCGAGGACTAAGGTGTTGGAGGAGGACCTGGCACGCAGTAAGCGCGCTGGGCAAATACCTAGACCCTAAAATGGCGTCGTCACAATCATTCACAATTTGGCAATGGAACGCAAGTACCCTCCGTACGCGGAGAGAAACGTTACAACAATTCATTGGCTCTATGACCCAACGACCGGCCGTCATTCTCCTGCAGGAAACGCGTATCGACCGATACGCTCTTCGCGAATACAGAGTCGAGGCCGTCTGTGGGAACAAAGCTTGAGGAATAGCCACTTGTGTGGCTAAGCCTTATGCTTACACGACACATGCAGTACGCCCAGACCTCAAAATAGAGCATCAGATGATAGAGATTATCCCCAGCGCTCAGATTAAGCAATCGGTATTTATCCTTAACGTGTATAGTTCACCTTCACACAGCACAGAAACATTCACCACACTACTAACTAAAGCAACGCAGATAGCAGGCAACCATCCCCTCATCATCGCGGGAGACTTCAACGCCCCCCATGTATAATGGGGTTACAATCGCACAACACAGAAAGGACGCCACTTACAAACACACATCACTCAACACAATCTCATGTTACTTAACGACCTCTCTACCCCCACACACATAGGTAACTCAGTGTCACGGGACTCATCCCCTGACCTGACCCTAGTACGCAACGTTTCGAACCCCACATGGGTTAATCTGCAAGCTAACCTCGGTAGCGATCACTTTATCTGTAGCACAACAGTCAATAAAGGCAGCCTCGAGCCCAGAGATTTTAAAGTAGTAGACTGGAACTTTTTTAAGCAAATACGCAAACAAGACACCCATCATTACTCTTCACTCTCTGAACTCTTTGCGAGACTACAGCGGGACGTAAAACAAGCTACCAAAAATATTTCTACAACACGCAACATAGACCACATGGACAGCCACCTCGCACATCTCCTGGAGGCTCACAAAAATCTTCAAGAAAGATGGAGAATGCATAAACTCAATCGTAGGCTACGAAAAAGAATTGCATTGCTCAACCGACAAATCGAAGAGTACAGTCATACACTAGCACGCAATCAGTGGAATGAGGTGTGTAATTCGCTTGACGCACGCATGAGAAAGGGACTAAAATGGGACCTTCTCAGGCATCTGCTCGGCGACAAGCCCACCAAGTCAGAGCAACGACTAACTCTAGATAGACTGTTACACAAAGCGCGAGGACAGCAACTTACCGACGCGCAGATTTTAGATGCTATAGCAGCCCGGTATCTATGCACAGAACCTACCTCACATGAAGACTATGCACCTTACGTGGGGGCCGCAGACGACCCATTTGAGCATGCTACAACTAGCGCTGAAATACGCGCGGTAATAGCAGAGCTCAATACTAAGTCAGCCCGGGTCCTGACGGAGTCACCAACAAGCTACTCCGCAACCTGGCTGACCATGACATTGAATCACTCCACATGAATCCACATGAATGAGGTTTGGGAGCAAGGGAGCGTCCCGCCAGAATGGAGGGTCGCGACCGTCATACTCATTCCCAAGCCGAACAAACCCCTGGAACTCGACTCTCTACGACCCATCTCCCTCACATCCTGTGCGGGTAAGGTCATGGAGCACGTCATTCTCCGTCGAGTGACAAAATATTCAGAGCGAAAACACCTCTTCCCATTCAATCAAGTAGGGTTCAGGCCAGCTATGGCCACGCAGGATGTACTTCTCATGCTGCAGGAGACGTTACTTAGAGTAAGGAGCAAAGACCTCCGAGTAATCCTAGCTCTTGACTTAGAGAAAGCTTTTGATACCATAAGCCACGCTCATATACTACACGAGATTCAGGAGGCAGGCTTAGGCCGCCGTTTCTACGAATACGTCCGCTCTTTCCTGAGAGCCAGAACGGCCACACTTAAAGTTGGGGATCTCAAGTCACACACCTACAACCTAGGCCCGCGCGGCACCCCGCAAGGGTCGGTGCTCTCACCGTTTCTTTTCAATTTAGCCCTCAGGCAACTTTCGCAAAAGCTTCGACACATCCAAGGTGTAGAACACGCGCTCTACGCCGACGATATTACTATTTGGCGTACTGGAGGGAGCGATGGACAAATCGAAGCGAGCCTTCAGGAAGCAGTCACTGCAGTACAAACATTTTTAAAGCCCACGGGCCTCAGACTATCGGCATCTAAGTCCGAGTTGCTGCTTCTGCCACCACAGTACGGCCGCACCAAAGCCGAAGCTACCATACACCTCTCCACAATGGATGGCTCGGTTATCCCGATTGTGTCGTCGGTTTGAATTCTGGGCGTTACCCTACAGGAGAATGGCAAAAACGACCTAACCATCACACATCTCACCAAAAAAGCTAAGGCAGTCATGCACCTCGTCCGACGCGTCGCTAATAGACACGCAGGACTCACAGAAGAAAGCTTACTACGCCTCTTTCATGCGTTCTTAATGTGCCACGTTCACTACGTTGCCTGCGCTCACCCGTGAAGCAAAGGCGATGAAACTAAAATAGACAACCTCATCCGAAAATGCACAAACGGGTACTTGGTCTACCCATGTCCACAAGCACGCAGCGCCTGCTATCCCTTGGGGTACATAACACGTTCCAAGAAATCATCGAAGCACAAAGAATGTCCCAACTCATGCGCCTGTCTTCGACAGCTGCGGGTCAGGAACTCCTCTCACACATAGGTCTTCCTATCCCAACTCAAGTGAACGAAGCAGAATCATTACCGCAACACCTTCACGCTAAAATCACAGTGCTACCCTTCCCCAGGAACATGCACCCGGTGCACAATCAGGCTCGAAGAAGGGCACGAGCTCAATCCTTACTAAAAGCGGCCAACCTACACGCGACAGACGTGGTTTTTGTAGACGCCGCTAAATACGTGGACAAACCCTACTTTGCAGCTGTGGTGGTCACGCCCGACGGAAAAGCTTTTAATGCTCTTATCGTAAAAACTCAGAAAGCCTGCGAGGCTTGACAAGTGGCCATTGCCCTTGCTCTAGCACTCCCTCAGCGTGACACAATATTTACCGACTCTAAACCCGCTGCACTGGCATATCGCCGTGGTACACTTTGCCAGGCGGCATTAAGAGTTCTAGCATCTGTTCAGATAACTGTAGACAAGCATATCCACTGGTTGCCTGGTCATGAAGGGATCAACGTTCAACCAGGGGTCCCCAATGGTAATGAGCTGGCCCATAACCTCGCGCGTGATCTTACGTGCCGCGGGGGGTCGCGGTCCGGCTCACTGGCCGGGGACACCAACACGCACCGGGAGCCGCTCCTATTATATTATGAAATTTGCTCGCACTATAAGTTATTTAGAAAGGAATTCCCCTCACCTCACTCAGCACTAAATAAAGCACAACAATCAACGCTTCGAATGCTGCAAACGCACAGTTGCCCCAGCCCCTATATCTGCAGCAAATACCTACCAGATATAAGGCCAGAATGCCTCAAATGTCAAAATTCAAGGTGCGATTTAAGTCACATGCTGTGGCAGGGTCCCGTGCTAAACGCTAGCTTCGGGTCCCCTGCCACCGAGGACGACTGGTTCAACCACCTCAGGAGCCCCGACAGGGCGCTTCAACACCAGGCCGTCCAGAAGGCCCAAAAGTTGGCTGGCGAGCTCCGACTCCCAGTCCCCACATGGGCGGAGCCACCGGGCTGGCCCCCGTAAGGGGTGCCCAGGCCCCTTCAGGACCTTTATTAAAGTTAATTCTCTCTCTCTCTCTTTCCGATAAGCTCGTAGGCCACGCGACAATCAATGACCTCTCACGCCTACTCGTTCAAAGAAACTTAGACTGCTCAGTTTCAATGCTCGAAGTTAAGAGAATAAGACTGAACAGATTGAACAACATATTTTCAGATATGATCGAGTTCTTTAAACTAACATCTTTAGCATTCCTTTAACTAGCGTCCTTAAAAATTACTTCTTTCCCCGAACAATTATTCGTTGGAATAACTTACCACCTGATGTCGTTTCATCTGATGACTAGAGACTGGATGCTAATTTTGTTCTTCGCGTTCCTATTGTGCCACTTTTATGTATGAACATAGATTAGAGGCCAAGAAGGGCATTTAGATTATTATTATACTACCTATATATACCCAGTATTGGCAATCATGCCTGAAAAGGTACATGAGCTCATAAACACCTGTTTTCGCAATCGGCGCCCATATGCACACAATATAAGCTCAAATTTCGTTTCAGATTGCGGGTTTAGACTGTTATTTCTATCACAGGGCAACATTGACCTTTCAAACTTTTACGCGGTTTGACCACGTAGAATTCCTAAATCAACTTCCTAAAAACAACCTCTTGCAGCAGTATAAAGGGTTGAAGGAGCAACTCTACACTACAGAGCTGGCATGGCGCCAGAGGTTGGAGTAGAAGTTCAAAAGAAAGAAAAAGCTATTTTTTTCAGCCCTGAATGAGGTGCCCATCTCAGCTTGTGTAGTAAATGGGAAGAAAGAGTAAAAAAAGGTAGAAAGATAGGAGACTTGCGTTCATGACGAGGACGCAGCGAGTGGCTTCTTCAGATGGTTGTCCATGGTTCAGAAGGAATAGAACTACCCTGAAGACTTGACTGGGGCAGTGGGAAGAAAACGGGAGGTTCCTTTGTGTAGCCACTGGAAGGTGGAGAATGAATGCGAAACCATGCATGGCTATCAGAGAAAAGGAGAAGGTGGATCAAAAAAAAAAGAAAATGTAGTATGTAGACGACTTTTATTGTGCTTTAAATGAAATACTTCTTCATGGTACATCAGGAGGTTGCAAAAGCAATTGTGGTTAAGCACTGAAAGTTGTTGCGCGCTCAGTGAAGAGGATTGTACTACAAATAGTTTTCAAACTGGTTTGTTACGAGCCACGAAACTGTGACGCGAAAAGGCAAGCTGGAAACCCTTGCCACTGGCCCCGTGCAAGTTTGAACCTCTTGCCAATCAACTAGGTGCTCAAAAAGAAATCACACATATAGCCTGGTATTGTTCTTGCAATGTCACTTGTACGCTCTCAATCAAGTGCCGCTTGAATTGCTGAATATAGCTATAGGAAACAGAGAACTTGTCGCCGGCTTTTGTTATATAGCCATAATTTAACCAGGACCCGATTAGGAGTGACGGTGAGCGACGTCAGATCACCGTTGTGTTCCTAAAGAAGCGATATAAAAGCAAGACCATTCCTTGTCGTACGTCACCCATTTCACCTTAGGGTGCGCGCCCGTGACAAGGGGAAGTGGCGTTCATACTGAAGTTTCACGCCGTACTGCGACGCGTAGCATCGCAATTCGTGGCAGGCGTGATTGTGAGCGCCCAGTGAACGCGTTACGCTCTTCAGCTCTAAATGCTCAAACTCTGCGGAAGCGCTGATCACCGTTAGTACATGAATGGACTATGTGATTAGACATGTTTACACATATTTATTATGAGACATCTCTCCCTTCTGGTCTTTTAGCGGTCTGCCTATCTGCTCCTGTACTGCCCTTCTCAGCCATGACGAAAAGAAAGAGACCCAGGAACGCATTCATTCAAAAGTAAACACTTCATTCACAATGGTATAGACAAAAAAAGCAGGGACCATGTTCTGCGAACCAGGCGACAAATTTATGGTTACATTCCACCTTTGGCAACATTTTTTTGTTTCATGTTGTAGATACACGTCACGCACGTTTTCATTTGTAATTATTTGAACCTTTGCAAAAATAATTATGCCAATATTTATGATTTTGCAGGCATAAAATAGCAGTTTAGTTCCCTGTTTCAGCGCCTAAAACACGCTTTTTGAGTGCCTAAATATCCGCTCTTTACTGATTACTTTGATAAGACGTTGCTCGGAGCATCTAAACCAGGGCACAAGTGCACCTACTCTGTACTTCTCTGTGATTAATGTAATGTCTATTATCTGTCATCATGCAATATCACTTCACATTGTTGGTGCTCAGGAGGAGAATGAGGAAATATTAAGTGGAAGGACAAGGAGATAGCCAGTTCTTAGACCGGCTGGTTACCCTGTGCAGGAGAAAGGAGTGAGGAGAATAAAGGATGATAAACAAGAAAAGTTTCAAAGAGAGAGAAAGAGAAAATACAAAAATAGCGGAAGCGGAAAGGCAAGATCGAAGAGAATAAGACACATTAAAATCTGTCTCTGAGGCCAGTTGCCCGCAAAAAGTGTAGCAAAGCTTTCCAAGCTTTCTGGACCAAGGGTGGGCTCGGCCAATGACCCGGAAACCATTGTTCAGACAAAGACCAATTATGTATTCTATCTAAAGCTTCAGTAAAATCTTGTTTTGGCGCGTTGAAGTGGGTACACTCACAGAGAAGGTGGGCGATGGTTTCTTCGCAGCTGCATTAACTTCAGTGGTACTCAGTATTTGCAGTACAATACTTGAGGCGTTTCCACGTGTACAGATTTCTCTGTGCGTATGTGAATATTGTTTTTCTTTGCGCTTCAAGACCACTTCAATTCTGGCATTGTTTATTCTTTTGTATAAGCTGGTATTTTCTTATATATTCATTGCCTCACCTATTTTGTATTCTTGCACGTTTGTTTATTCCAGTAATTTTTCTCGATGTTTGCAAGTATTGTTTATTGTAATGTTCCTCACCTGACTGGTCTTACGAGACCGCAGTATTTTCTAAAAAAATTGTGTGAAAGTTTGATTTCTGAAAAAGCACGTGATTCCTGCGCATGCCTACGTCAGCTACCCAGAAGTGTGACGGAGTTTATATTCTTAAAAAAAGAAAAAAAACACGTGTTGACGAATGTACGTGTAAAATTCAGTGAGCTTAAAGAATGTTCGAGTGAAAGTCTCCATTTTTTATAAAAAAAACGCGTTGAAATTTGTTGTTGAAAATGCGCTCAAATAATATTTAAAATGAGTAAATGTCACAACCATTTTTAGAGCAGTTGAGAGAGTTTATTTTGTTTTAATATTCCAGGTTGTTTCTTTGTGAAATAAATGTGAGGAGCAAGGAAATACGGTAATTGTATTTGAATAATCTCTCATGCTGGCTTATCCTTACGGCAAAGATGATGCTGCACCGGAAAACAGGAGAATGAGCACCCGTCTCGTGTTCTATTGAGAAGAAGTCCACCTATGGAGCTCAGAGGAGACACAGACATTCGACGACAGTTGCTGCAAAGGGAGAGAGAAAAATTGGGGAGAGAGCGACTAAGCTGCAGATGTGAAGAAACATGGCGCATAAAAAGTCCTCACGCGTCGTTAACTCCTGGAGGTCTCGGACCAACGAATTCAAGCCCGTCGAGCGCAAATCGATTTCAAATCGAGCCGAGAGTTCATACACAGTCACAGGCTGCCTTAAACGTTTGGTTCGCGTCTTTTCACAGTTTACTTCTTGTTGACCAGGAAATGTATTCGCCCGCTCCATTAATCCTTATGGATGAATTTGGCATTCCAATTATGGATTAATCGGTGACAAGAGCACTCATGTCATTCTAGAATACGTCATAACTGATAACGCTACATTGTGAGCGTTCGCATTATTATTGCTTATTGATTATCTTGCTTTAAAATTTTGTTCTTTTAGACGCAATTTCAAGACGGCAACTGCAAACGCTCAACTTACTAATGCAGACCGAAAGTGAAATCAATGCCATTTGTTCTAACAGCAACTGCAGGAAGTACCAACGAGGACTTATTGCTGCATTATTAGGACGAGCGAGAGCCGTTCATTCTAGAAGGTGTGCGTTTACTGCAGCGAATCTTGGAAGGTAGAACAGTGAAACTACTGCTACAAATATGATGGCAACGCACAAAGACTGGCTATATTGAAGCTGCCCATATATGCCATATCACTAAGGCTCGGCATTTCACAAATTCTCGAACTAAAGCAATGAGTTTATTCGATGTGCAAAAAAAATGTTAGCTTACTGTAAACCGTTGTTGGCGTTAGATATTTGTGAAGTTCCTCACAAATACGAAGCACTGTTAGAAGCCTCATCAAAGCGAAACGTGACAGGCGCTGTCAGAGATGGTGAATAAGAAACACTCTGTCACCGTTCTCTTTCTTCCTGCATTGCTAACTATTCGTCATCTTCAGCGCTTAGAGTGGTCCACGTTATTATGCGCCATAGCGGTCGTGAAGTGTAATACTATCAGGAAAATTACGTACGAGGAAAATGTCACTATTTCGCACTACTCATAATATTGCTAATGATTACAGGAGTTACAAACTATAAAATGAACTTTAGCCTTACGCCGAACTATTTACAACACAGAAAAGTTTTGAGTGTCTCTCGATGTTCATACATGTATGTTCAAGCTTTATTAAGAACAAAAAATGTCTCATTGTAGTTTGCACTGAATTCCCTTAAAAACCAGTTGTGTTTCATAAATATTTCGCAAAACTATAGTGCGAAATTTCGCTGTCAGGTATATATCATCATCATCATCATCATCATCATCATCATCAGCCTGACTACCTCCACTGCAGGACAAAGGCCTCTCCCATGTTCCGCCAGTTAACCCGGTCCTGTGCTTGCTGCTGCCAATTTATACCCGTCAACTTCTTAATCTCATCTGCACACCTAACCTTCTGTCTCCCCCTAGCCCGCTTGCCTTCTCTGGGTATCCAGTTAGTTACCCTTAATGACCAGCGGTTATCCTGTCTACGCGCTACACGCCGGCCCATGTTCATTTCCTCTTCTTTATTTCAACTATGATATCCTTAACCCCTGTTTCTCCCCTAATGCACTCTGCTCTCTTCTTGTCCCTTAAGGTTACACCTACCAATTTTTTTTACATTCCTCGCTGTGTCGTCCTCAATTTAAGCTGAACCCTCTTTGTAAGTCTCCAGGTTTCTGCTCCGTAGCTAAGTACTGGCAAGATACAGCTGTTATACCTTCCTTTTGAGGGATAGTGGCAATCTACCTGTCATAATTTGAGAGTGCTTGCCGAATGTGCTCCAACCCGTTCCTAATCTTCTAGTTACTTCAATCTCGTGGTTAGGCTCTGCGGTTATTACCTGCCCTAAGTAGACATAGTCTTTTGCAACTTCAAGTGCACTATTACCTATCTCGAAGCGCTGCTCCTTTCCGAGGTTGTTGTACATTACTTTCGTTTTCTGCAGATTAATTTTAAGACCCACCTTTCTGCTCTCCTTGTCTAACTCCGTAATCACGAGTTGCAATTCGTCCCCTGTGTTACTCATCAATGCAATGTCATCGGCGAAGCGCAGGTTACTAAGGTATTCTCCATTAACTCTTATCCCTAACTGTTCCCATTCTAGGCTTCTGAAAACCTCCTGTAAGCACGCGTTAAATAGCATCGGGGAGATTGTGCCCCCTGCCTTACACCCTTCTTGATTGGTATTATGTTGCTTTCTTTATGAAGCACTATGGTAGCAGTTGATCCCCTGTAGATTTCTTCCAGAATATTTATATATACTTCATCTACGCCCTGATTCCACAGTGTCTGCATGACGGCTGATATTTCTACTGAATCAAACGCCTTTCGTAATCTATAAAGGCTATGTATCGTGGTTGGTTATGCTCTGAGCATATCTCTATTACCGGATTGATAGTATGAATGTGGTCAATTGTTGAGTAGCCTGTTAGAAATCCTGCTTGTACCCTTGGTTGATTGAATTCTAATGTTTTGTTTACTCTGTTAGCAATTACCTTTGTGAATAGCTTGTATACTACAGAAAGCAAGCTGATCCGCCTGTAATTCTTCAAGTTCTTGTCATCTCCTTTCTTATGTATTAAGATGATGTTAGCGTTCTTCCAAGACTCTGGTACCCTTCCCGTTGGGAGACACCTCGTAAACAGGGTGGCTAGTTTTTCTACCACAATCTGTCCTCTATCTTTCAGCAGATCTGATGTTACCGGATCCTCACCAGCAGCTTTGCCTCTTTGCATGCTCTCCAAAGCTTTTCTGACTTCTTCCATCATTACTGGTGGGGTGTCATCTGGTTTACTGCTAGTTCTTATAGTATTAAGGTCGTGGTTGTCTCGGATACTGTACAGATCTCTGTAAAACTCCTCCGCTATTTTAACTATCCTATTCATATTGGTAGTTATTTTGCCTTCTTTGTCCCTTAGTGCATACATTCGATTTTTGCCTATCCCAAGATTCCTCTTCACTGCTTTGACGCTTCCTCCGTTTTTCAGAGCGTGTTCAATTTTCTTCATGTTATACATTCTTACATCGCATACTTTACGTCTATTAATCAGCTTCGAAAGCTCTGCCAGTTCTATTTTGTCTGTTGTATTTGAAACTTTCATGCTTTGACGTTTCTTAATTAGGTTCTTCGTTTCCTGGGAAAGCTTGCCAGTGTCCTGTCTAACTACCCTGCCTCCAACTTCCACTGCACACTCCGTAATGATACTCGTCAGATTATCATTCATTGTATCTACGCTAAGGTTGGTTTCCTCACTAAGAGCCGAGTACCTGTTCTGCAGTGACACTCTGAATTCCTGTACTTTCCCTCTCAGTGCTAGCTCATTGATTGGCTTCTTGCGTATCAGTTTCAGTCGTTCCTTCTTCAAGTGTAGGCGAATTCGAGACCGTACCATTCTATGGTCACCGCATCGTACCTTGCCAACCACTTCCACATCCTGCACGATTCCTGGGGGTGCAGTCATTACAAAGTCTATTTCGTTCTTATTTTCGCCATTAGGGCTCATTCATGTCTATTTGCGGTTTTCTCGTTTGCGGTAGATGGTATTCAAAATCCGCAAATTATTGCGTTCTTTGAATTTTACTAGTAGCTCTCCTCTGGCGTTTCTAGTGCCGATGCAATAATCTCCTACTGCATGGTCTCCAGCCTGCTTCTTCCCTACCTTTGCATTAATGTCGCCCATCACTATAGTATACTGTGTTTTTACCTTACTCATTGCCGATTCCACGTCTTCATAGAAGCTTTCAACATAAGCGTCATCATGGCTGGATGTAGGCGCGTAAGCCTGTACTACCTTCATTTTGTATCTTTTATTCAGTTTATTTACAATACCTACCACCCTTTCATTAATGCTATAGTATTCCTCTATGTCGCCAGCTATGTTTTTGTGAATTAGGAACCCCACTCCCAGTTCTGTTCTGTCTGCCAAGCCCCGATAGCAAATGACGGGCCCATTCTGTAGCACAGTATAGGCCTCATCTGTCTTCCTATTCACACTGAGCCCTATTATATCCCATTTAACACCGTCTAGCTCCTCGAATAGTACAGCTAGACTTCCCTCACTAGATAAGGTTCTAGCGTTAAACGTTGCCAAGTTCACGTTCCAATGGCGGCCTATTGTCCAGATATTCTTAGCACCCTCTGCTGCGTTGCAGATCTGACCGCCGCCATGGTCAGTTGCTTCGCAGCTGCTGGGAACTGAGGGCCGTGAGTTATTTGACGTATGCATGTGGGAGGTAGTGGCCAGATACTGCACCAGGGTGGCCAATCCTTCTCTGGTGAGGGAGTGCGTTCCCGGCGGTGGTTACCGGTGAGGCCGCACCCCAGGCCTCCTAATGCAGTTCCATCAACACGCGGATTTTTTCTCCTGTAGGGAACTGCGCGGCACCGGGATTTGAACCACGAACCTCTTGCATGCGAGGCGAATGCTCTAACCAGCTAATGCCCCTACAACTAGTAATAAATTATAAAACAACAATAATGGTGTACAAGTCTTTAACTTGCATTATCCCTCTTCACCGCTCCCTTTTTATTCCCTCACAATTGCAAACAAGAGCCCGTCATTGTGGTAACTTCCTAAAACCACTGGTTAAAAATGTTTATGACAAAGGACGACTTTATAGTGTTGGAACATGATTGTGGAATAACCTACCAGCGGAAGTGAAACAACGTAATGCTTTCCCATTAATGCTCAAACGTCATTACAAAGAGCTCTATTAGACTACTGATAAGTTTCGTGAAATGATAAAAAGTGGCATGATTTTAAACTAATGTTTTGTATGCTGACCAGGAATGCTATTACCAGATGTACAGAAATACTAGATGTATTACGTTAAGTATGCAAACCAAAAACGTGTTCAAAGTGTAGTGTATAAGTTGGATTTTTCCTCTTCAATGTGTTTGGTATCTGTGTATAAGTGATATGTTTATCAAAACAATCTGCATCTTAAACTAAAATGTCGTTCATTATACAACTCTTTCTCCTGCCTCCAATTAATGTATGTTATAATTGCATAGATCCATACTAGCATTCCGCTAAGGATCCAGATGTTGCTAACATGTTTTATTTCACTGTATATTGTTTATTCATAATAAAATTCGAAGTTTAAGTTCAAACCACTACGCTATCGCCGCACCCTTAGGTATATATAGAGGCATAATAAGAAATAACCAAGAACGCTAAATCAACATGTAAGCTTCATTTACCTAAACGTTTTGAAAGAATCACACGAATAAAGTTCTCGCATTTGAAGTTTGAACTTGCGTAAGACATAGCTTTCGCACTCACATCAAAGTTTTACACATAAAGATTAGGAATATTTTTATCACTTTGCTGACCTTACTCTGTAGATATCTCTCTCATATTGAGTGCACTGTACTCAAAATATTTCGCCATTTGTTTCGAAGGAACAATATCATGTGAATAAATCTGTCTCAACTCAAGATTGTATAAACATGGTTGTGCATAGTGGACCCGCTCCCGAGCGAAAAATTACTGACTCCACGTAGGTAATTCAATAGTAAAATTTCTAAAAACATTGGCCGCGTATGTGCATGTTAATCTGCAAATGTCGTCAAAAGACGGTAGTCTTGCATGCGGAGAGAGTGAAAAAATAAACAATTATTTAATGCTCTGCGGAATAAAATGGGTGAATGGTATTCTGGAGGGGCTGCGTTGGAGTGCCTCGAGCGTGCAGCGGAGGCTACGAACGCATCAAGTGACGTCACACGAGAGACATGAGCGCCATCTGGCAGTTTTTTTGGACAATAAAGTGTGCGGTGGGCGCCCGTCTCAGAGTTCATAAGGTGTGTAATGCAGAGCGACGGGTAGATGCCACCACCGTGTCATCTTAGCAAAACGTTGGAAAAACTTGACCAATGTGATAAACGCTATGGTCCTTGTAATTACTTATGTATGCCTTTACTAGTAAAAGATGCACATACATAATATATACGTGTTGTTATGGTGCCTCAGATATGCTAAATATTTGCTTTTTAATGCTAGTTGTACAAGTATGAACGCTGAAGCTGGAGCAACATTAGTGGGCGCTGTAGATGGGGTTGGCCGTTTGGGGCAGCGGCTGGTGCCATTTAGCCTACCCAGTACCGTAAGTGTGGACAAACAGACAAATATGCAGACAGACAGACAGACAGACAGACAGACAGACAGACAGACAGACAGAAAGAAAGACAGACAGGCAGACAGACTAAAAATTTTTGCGTCGAAGTTTCTCAAAAAGACTATCGTCTTTAAAATCGGCTTGCTCAAGCACACATTTAACTTTGATTTAATATTGAGACTTCGGGCGCCCATCCCTGCACTGGTAGCCTTCGCCACCATCGTAGCTGGCAGAACGAATTAGGACGATGTAGACAGAACCGAGAATGCAGCGAGTAAAACGCGAAGAGGAAGGAACGACAGTGGCGAAACACAGGCTCAGTGGCAGCCACCGGCGGTGCAACAGTAGTGCGCATCGTCGTACAGTTGTCGATGACGTCATCACTAAGGTATGTGGTGAGGACGTTCACCGAAGGGTCTTATGACCACTGATACCGAATTTTGAAATGAAGCACTGCTGGAACGGAGGCCTGTCTCTGGTGATTTAGTAGAACCAGATCCTTCCAATACTCCGATAAAAGCCTTGGAAGGTTCGGCGAAAGTGTGAGATAGGAACAGGAGCAGCCGCTAGGGGTAACCTTGCCCGCTCGAAGGCATCAGAGTGACCCTGGCGTTGCAATTATACGGAGCGCACCGGAACTATAAAACGTGATTAAAGGAAACCGCGAAGGTTAATTTCATTCTCAGAGTAATCTTACTTTCAAGGAAATTTGGGGAAGCTGTAATACAGTGAACTGTAGCATCGAAGGAGGTATTGAAGCTAGCAAGTCAATGACAATGGACGCATGCTGCTTTCACTGTACATTATGCTTCCGCCATAAAGGCATGCTCTTTTTTTTTCTCAAGCATCTATTAAAAATTAGTGGACAATGCAGAGTTTTTAAACAACTTTAGTGGATCTTAAGGCGTCGTGGAAGTGTAGTGGTTTCAACTCTTGAGTATCCTATGTTTAAAACTATATATACATTCGGTGATTCTATACAAGGATATATATTTCGAAAGAGCCTCGTATTTAGCGAATCGACAGCCACTTTCAAACAGTCAGCGCTTTGCCTACAGCAAGCGGCGAGGATCAAACGATACTTCATACGGCTTTTGTCTGATTTTCGTGTTTCGTTTTGCATTTGTTCATTACTATGGTACCGTAGCACGTTCAAAGCTCGCTCGGCAATATGCTATCTATTTTCCCACTCCTTTACTCTACTGTGTAGCTTACTCCTCCTGTGTTTTCACTGTCCTATTTTACTGTTGTTATGGTTACGGTGAAAATGTACATGTCTCTTCAAACGAGTGAGAATCGCGCCCAGGCATTTTGCGATTGTGCGCCTCTGCTACGCAATATATGGTGGTTTAAGGAGACTCCTTGCACTACATAACATACACATAGAGCATTTTTCGAATCAAGTTATCGAACAATTATTCTATTGTGACGAACAATGTTGTGCGCAGTTCGCAACAATTGCAGATTTTTTTCATGCATTTAAAGAAAAGAAAACATGAAATTGTGGCTCGCAGCTAGAACACCTTTGTGCCACGCAGATAGCCTGTGTTTGATTTTCACTTGAACCTGTAAATTTACATTATTTTATTTGCACCTTTCTCGAATTGTTGCGAACTGCGCGTGACACAATTGGTCAAATTATGAATTGTTTGCTCACTCTTTTGTAAAAAAAGCAACGTGAATGTCATGTAATAGAAGGAGTCTCCTTAACGAATCATACATTGCGTGGCAGATGCGTACAATCAGGATAGTTATAGCGCGACAAGAGCACGACGACAAAGTCCTTCTTGTCCTTCTTGTCTCTTTGTCGTCATTTTGTTCTCGCGCTATAACTATCGTCATGCCATACCAACTAGCCCAAACTGCCACACTTCTTAGTACAATCACGTCAGGTGTCAACCTATATGAGTTGAGCAATGAGTGGGCGTTCTGAAGGCCCACCCATTACACAATGTTCATTCATGTCAAATTATCAGCAGCAAAATCTCCAAAAAAGTAAGCAACATTGGCAGTAAAACTAGTCGTAAAAGTAATCACAAAAGTAAAGCTAATCGGCAGTGAAAATCGGCAGCTAGTAAAATTAGCAGTATATGTAAACGCTCAGTTACTCTGCCGCGTAATGAAATTCTCATTTTACTGTACAAGGCAAAACTGATGTGCCTACTTTTTCGAAGTATAGTACTAAAAACGTACGTCAAAAGGAAGAGCAGACGCGAAACTTCTTCGTCTCGGCTACATCGTGGCCGGCGCTTAGACAGAAAAAGTGCGAGGCAGTCTCTGAAAGGATCGCTTCTCGCAAAGCGTCAGAACCAGCTTATTCTAAGGCCCTGCCTACAGTGAAAAATATTTCAAACAAAACGGACTCTGTCGACGACGATGCCCAGCTCATCCACTTAGTTAAGATGCCAGTCAATGTCATTACGTCACTGATTGCCGGTCACCAGTCACCAGCAGCACTAGCCGCAGAACAGCTTTTGGCGGCGCTCGTTTCAGTTCTCGAGGACCTTCAATAAAACAGTAGGAACAGTCGAAAGCCAGTCGAAGAGCAGACGAAAGCAAGTGGAGTGTCCGATCATTACGTTGATAGACATTTTTCATGTGACTATTTACCTTTGGTTACGTGTGCGCGTTTTTTATCTTTTTAAACTTTCCTCTTCTCTCTCCCTATTTCCTCGATGCCTCCCCTTCTCGAAAGTGCAGGCAGGCTTTGTGCCCCTATAGGTGGCAGTTGTCAGCCTGCCACCTCCCTATTTCCCCTGTCTTCTTGATTTACATGTATTCAAACCAAATAAATAAATAAATAAGTAAATACTCTTTCAAAAGCTTGTGATCCTTCGGTCGTATGTGAGTTTTCTTGAGAATCTGTCTGGTTTAAGCAAAGCTTTAAGCTGTGCTTCAATGTTTCCGTTCCATTGCAGATCTTGTCTTTGCAGGGAGTTAATGTGCTGCAAACATTTCTTTTTGTCAAATAGTGTTCAGCTATGCTGCTTAAGCTAGGAACCCGGACATGGTCAGCTATACCCTAACGGGCTCACTTCGTATTACCCAGGCTAGCGGTGCAACATAACTTCACCATAGCTGAGCTCCAAAAATGTAATCTCTGTTACCACTTATTTACTTTTTTCTGAGAAGCCGGTGGTAAGTTTTGCTATCTATTTATTCGTCTAACGTTTCGTCGTATGCCTGAGACAGTTTGTTAAATATCACGGAGAACAGCTGGAAGTAGTGCACCATGGAAACCAGTTTAGCTACAGGGAAGAAACCTCCTGTTGAAAAAAGAAGGGGGGACACTGGTTAATCTTTCCCGTTATTAAAAGCCGCCAGTAGTTATAAATCACGTTGTCTAAAGCCGACTTGAGAGCCGCACTAACACGCGTTTCACTGTTATTTAGCTCGCAAGAGATCCAAAGTTCAGAAGCCGGCGCGTATGTCTCAGCGATCGGGTCCAAAACGCTTCTGGACGAAACGATACTGGGTCGTTAATCAGGGCGCACGCTAGAAGTCCCGCTTTATTCTTAGTTGTCGTACAGTTTATACTGAAGGATATTTCCTTAAACAGATACCATAATTTAACAGGATTTATTGCAACTGGGAAAGAGTTCAGCCACTTCATTAGGGTTCATGATGAATTCCCAGCAACTGGCTCCAGCATTTGCGTTAATCTGGTTGTCTTTTTTTGCACATGTTTTTACGCCCTAAATTCTTTTCTGTTAGAATTCGGTGGCAAAGTTATTTTGTACAGTTGTGCAAGTAATATCTCAAGGCCAAGAGTAATTCTGGGGTTGATATTCGAAGAAAATTAGACAGCCATAATTTTTTGTATTTTCTATGCAAGATCCAGTGATCACGGCATTATGTACACCGCTTGTTGTCCTCAAAAATAACATTAACACCACAACTTTAATGTGTTGTGACATAGCGAAACAATATTCATTCAGCCGTGCATTCACCACCTTGCATAACAGAGCGCATTTACTACTTCATAATCAAGAGCTCACTTAAGTCTGCAACCCCCCCTTATATATCTTACTATTCTTTGCCACAGTGAGTGGCAATAGAGACACGAGTATCCAGGAATACCAAACTATAACCTAATTCTCTAGTACCTTTTCGCACATCTTACAGTGTACTTGAATTTTCACTGCTCTTTCCTGCCAGAATTTTGCAACTAGCCATTGGAGCATTTCAGAGTTGCTCGGTTCGGTGCTTGGAGGCTAGGTTGAAGCCTGAAAGAATTGTGAAGATGAACAGCCTTTATTATTTTTATCGCTTTTTATTTCTTTCCCCCTCACCATTTTTCTTGTGTATCCTCTCATTTTTCAGTGTTTTTTTTTTGTCTGTATATATCCATCATCACCAGTGCTTTCGAAAAACAACATAACCTGCCTCTGTGGAACAGTGACTATGGTTATCGGCTGCTGGCCCGAATGATGCAGGTTAGATATCGGCTCGGGCGGCCACATTCAGGCCGAGGCCAAAACAGTAAGAGCTTGTGTACTATGCGATATTAGTGCACGTTAAGCACTTTAACACCGTAACGTTGAACTTTCTGGAGCCCTCTACTACATCGTCTCTCATAATTTTGTCGTGGTTTTAGGACGTAAAACACCAGCTGTAATTATCCAAAGGGTCTTTTGCTGGAAGAGTTGGTAATATCCAATTACTGAACGTAAAGCACAAGACACGGAAAAAGGAGGAACGAAACACAGCGCTGAATATGACTGAAATTTATTTGGCGAACGTACATACTTAAGTACTTAAGGAACTAGACACATAGAGCCTGGAATTGACCAAGAAGGTTTAAAAGTATTGCTGGAGTGAGAACTATTGCCAGGAGTGAAGCCGTGCCTATGGAAAGATGGCGGCTGCGGTGGTTATCCTACTAGGGGCATAATAAATATTACCGTTTATTGATTAAGACAGAGAAAGTTATTGCAAACTAGTAACAACACTTCAGATGAGTACAACTGTCTCGTGTAACAAAACCACTTCAATGGGGCGTAAAACAAGAGAACATAGACGCGATCTAATACAAAGCACTACAATATTCTCACAGATCACGAATCACTCAATGAAACAAAAAGAAAAGGAAATACAAAAAGCGCTCAATAGCAACAGAATCACATATTATGTCCGACGAGAAGCAAGATTTTTTTTTGTCCTTGCAAATGCGTGAGAACGGCAGTAAATGAAACTGAATATAAGAATGAAGTGTTTCTTTTGCACGCCCAACTACTTCAATTGTGACAACTTTTTCGGGTCACATAGTGCTCCAAGTGGGTCTTGTTTTATTAGTTTTCCTTAGTAAGCCCCAAATTGAAGGCAAAGTTCTTTGGTGATTCAGCCACCCATATTCTTTCTTTGTGGTAATCTGTCGGGATGAACTATCTTTTAATATAGAATAACGTAACATTTACACTAACATATTAAAGATACTTCATCACAAAGGGGGCACTACCAGAAAAGAGCGTGTTTCCGACATCTTGGCAGTGGCGAAAGCTAGCTTCACTTCTGCTGGGAAGGGATGGCGGGTGCTTCCAAAGTTCCACTCCAGCAATTTTTTTTGGGGCGATGCTCCCTATGCGGTAAGTCCTGCGTCCGCGATGTATGTAGTAGTAGTAGTAGTAGTAGTAGTAGTAGTAGTAGTAGTAGTAGTAGTAGTGCGTCGTTTTAGTACGTAGCCACCTTGATACACGGACTATAGAGGAGCGGCACGCGTGCACTCTTTTGAATTGAGGAGGAAACCCACGCACTTTATTCATAAATAAAATGATAGTTGTGTCTGATGAAAAAAATTGGCCCCATATCTCCATGTTACATTGCAAATGTCATCGAAAGACGACAATCTTGCGCCTGGAGAGAGTGAACAAAAGGTTTATTTGATGTTCTGCGCAAGAAAATCGGTAAATGGTATTCTGGAGACGCTGCTTTAGAGTGCCTGGAGCATGCAGCGGAGGCGAACGAGTGCATCAAGTCACGTCACACGTGAGACATGAGCTCTACCTGGCAGTTATCCTGGAAAATGATGCGCACGGCGTGCGCGCCCGTCTCTGAGGTGACAAGGTGTAGGACGGGAAGCGACGGGTAGTTGCCACCACTGTGCCATCATAGCAAAGCGTTGGAGACGCTTGCCTTTTCGTGCAAGCGTTGCATCGCCAACGCAGCGTGATAAGCGCTAGGGTCTTTAGAATTACTTATGCATGTCTTTTAGGGACGATAGTCTTTTTTGGGGACCTTCAACACAAAAATTTTTATCTGCCTGCCTGCCTGCCCGCCCGCCTGCCCACCCGCCTGCCCTGTCTGTCTGTCTGTCTGTCTGTCTGTCTGTCTGTCTGTCTGTCTGTCTGTCTGTCTGTCTGTCTGTCTGTCTGTCTGTCTGTCTGTCTGTCTGTCTGTCTGTCTGTACATTTGTCTGTTTGTCCACCCTTAACGTTACCGCTTACTCTAAACGTTACCAGCCAATACCCCAAATGGCTGACCCCATCCGCAGCACCCACCAATGTTGCTCAAGGTTCAGTGTTATTTTTTGTGCGATTGTATATTAAAAAGCAAATAATTGTACTGACAAGCAATAAGGCAGTCAACTTCGATAGGGAGCAACACACGCACCATCATGTCTGTAGACAAAAACACCTCGTCAATATCTCACTCGGTTTTTTCTCTAAATTTTGCTATCAGATTTGCTTCCGTTAAAAAAATTCAAACGTGTTGGTCTATTTAAAGAGGCTCTGTGGTCAAATGATACACTATTTAAGCAGCATTCCACCTGCCCAAGGTAGCTTTTTCCGCATGATGGACGTATGTTGTAGACCGCTCTCCTTCCACACTCAACAAATTTTTTCTCGATGCTTGATTTTGCTCATGTGGTTTCTCCCGACCTATCGCCTGCAACTTTCTTTCTTTCCTTTCTTCTTTTCTTCCTTTCTTCTTTCTTTTTTTCCTGTGTTCTTTCTTTCTTTTTTCTGTATTTCTTTCTTTCTGTCTTTTTTTTCATTGCAAAATTTCTAGTACAATGGCAGGGGCCAAGAGAAAAGCTGGTCTTTGCAGCTTGAAAAGCTCTTCGCCCCCGTTCTCTATGAAGGCAGCAGTTGGCCGAGGTGGCAAAAGACGCGCTTAGGTTCAGGATGACAAAAACATTTAGGATGACATCAACAATAATCAGGTAATATACAAAAAAGCAAAAAACAAAAAAACAAAAATGCAGCTTCTTGCGTACCGCCGGAGAAAGCTGGCCAAACTTCATTCTGCCTGAAAAAAGAAACACAAAATGGTATGTATCTGGCCCTTACGTTGTTCCAACGATGAGATACCCGGTGAAGGTACAGAATACAAACAAAAGGACCACTGTTTTCTTTGAACTTTTATATATCCTCTAATTTCCTTGTTCATTGCCTAGAAAAAAGCCTTTCTCCAAGGAAGGTGAAGTAGTGCTCCAGAAGCCCCGAATTCCCTAGCGCTCCACATTTCTTGCAAAGATTCCTTCCATCAGATGTAGATACGACTTCCCGAGTGATGCCCTCAGGTAGGACACAACTAGACCATACTTCACAATCTCCGAGCTTTCCGACAGGAAACAAATCAAGGGATTCGCGTTACGGGGAGCATACGCCGAACACACATGACACGCCACAAAACTTAAACACAGGTCTAAAAACTGTGTGCGTACATTATTTGGCAATTCACATGCAAATTGAAGCCCACCTCTAATTATTTCAACAGTTTCAAGTGGTCCACTTCCGTATTCAGGCACCTATAGACACACCTACAGTCCTTAGTTCTTGTCCCTAGAACAATTCTTTTATTTTCGTGCTTCTATTTTCCCGTCACGTGTTTAGTTGGCTTGGTATGTATGTATGTAATTTATTTAAATAAATTTCAGGTGATAGTCAGCACTGTATTTGGGCTCTCCTTTTCTGTGTATTTTGCACTGCGTTTAATGGTTATGTGTTAGAACAAAAAACAATATCAATGAGATATCTATTTGATGCGAACGAGTGTTTAAAAGGCTATACTATATGCGGTTTCTCCGGTGTTATGACACCGGCAAGTCACAACAGCATACCATTTCCATCATGAAACATCCCGGCCCCATAAAGTGTTCCACACTTAAATAGAAAACAAAGCAATGCATGACATAAACGTTAAATGAAAGCGGCCCTGCGTAAATTCTTTGGTTCAATGAGCGAAATTGAGAAAGCTTACCTACTATATTTCTTTCTTAAGGACAGTTACTAACCAAATTAGCATGGCTTTGTGGCTTTCTTAACGACGACTTCGTCTTCATATAAGGTTTTCGGCGACAGCATCATTTTCGTCGAGCATTTGTTCTATTTAGCGAAGACAGAGAAGTGCCACTAAGCGGCACGTACGGCAACACAACGAGGCTAGTGTAAGAGGAACAGCGATAGTAATGTGATAACCTTAAAGCAACGTGAATTTACCACACTCGAACAATAAAAAAACATGTAGGTTGAGCGCAGCGGCAAACAAGAAAACAGTATATATTGCGTTTTGTTATTAGTTCTGGTTTCTTTCCCTAGAAATGTCACTGGGGTATGCTCATAAACAAGCCTAAAATAACTCACTCCTCTTTTAGATGCCCCATGGGGTAGAAATTTTCTACAACTGAGTAAACCGTTTAGGAAAAACAAATGAGTTCAGATGGCAGGGCATGCTCATCATATGCTGTGCAAAACATGAAAAAAAGCCAAATTTCGCTGTGATAAAATAAACGTAAACCTATAGGCCACATGCAAAAATTGGTGTTGCCTCTCCATTGAGCTACAGCGCTCAAAACATGGTTACGATGTATGATGAGTGTGAGGATGCTTTTGCTTTCCTTGTAGAAACTAGGAGTCGAAATACTGTAGCATGGTACTATACTAGCGCACAAGTGTTGAAATTGGGGCCAATCGGCTCGGGCGTTTCGAACTGGTATAGCGCTTTGCGGTA
Organism: Rhipicephalus microplus; assembly: GCF_043290135.1. Classification (NCBI taxonomy): domain Eukaryota; kingdom Metazoa; phylum Arthropoda; class Arachnida; order Ixodida; family Ixodidae; genus Rhipicephalus; species Rhipicephalus microplus. Next base: position 178,892,723 of record NC_134701.1, read on the forward strand.
AAGAAGAAATGGCCGAGCAGACCGACACGAGAGGATGGAGTGCTATGTCTTCTCGTGTCGGTTTCCTCGGACATTTGTTCTTTACCGCAATGCGCTATACCAGTTCAAGAACTATACTAGCGCACATTTCAACAGAAGGCGTGACTCATTCAAGTATGCATACACTCAGACCTTTGTTAATCGTGCTTCGTATTTATCCTGCGCAATAGTAAAACATTGACTTTTTGCTGTACAAAATGCGCGCTATGACGCCATACCAGAAGGAATGGGTACGTAAGAGGAGTGAGGTCTACCGACACGAAAACTACAAACAAAGTGATGTCTACACAGGAGAAGCTCAACACATTGTTTTACAGCATCTCAAGCATGGTGTATTTTAGAAAACTAATTTTACATTGGCTTAACATTTCAATGGTGCTTCTAAATGACCAACCAATTCATCGCTTTGCATTTATGTTTGCATTTCATTCCCACTACTATGAACCCGTAAACAATTTCTTGAACATTTCGTATCGCTCTTACAAAACATGGGTGCCTCAACATATTCCATAATATAATGGCATGCTGTTGACTACAGTTCTTCAATTCAATACCATTAAAATTCTTTCACAAAAATGATGCACAAAGTAAACAGCATTCACTCGCGGTGCCCTAGAAATAGAACGCCCGAAGGCCTCCGTTATGCGCCAGAACAACAATATGCAAGCAGCTGACAACTGCAAATAGCATATTTTGATTTATTCTATCATCACATATCCCACATGCATCTTAAATGTCCAAAAGAAAATGCGTGCGTGAAAAGTAAAAGCGTATTGAAAAACTTGCGCATACTATGCACGTCAGTTGTCCTAATGAGAGAGACATTGAGAAATGGCCCTCAAAAAAGCGAGATGTACACACGCCTTTCAACGCTTTTCTTCAATCATTGCGTCATTTCACTGTTTCACAGAGCTTTTAGGTCTGTGGCTGATTTTTTATTAAAAATATAATGAAAGGAAAGAAATCAAGAGTGTTGGAGGGAAAGAATAGAGAAATAGGGGAGGAGTGCTAGATCACTGTCTCGATGAATGAACCCAAACCGAAACACTTGCGGAGAATGGAGATAAAAGAGAAAGAGTGAGAGAGAATAAACAACGGTTGGATAAATAAAAGGAAAGAGAGGAGAAAGAATGATTTGTCTCGTGAAGAGAAGCACTGTACAACCGTGGGGAGCGGCTTAGAAAATCCACGCGATTACGTTAGTACCTTCAAGGAAGGCAAGTAGAGCCGTGAATTAGGAAATTGGGGACTGTGGTATTGAAAATACTGTGACTAACACTACTCACCTTTTTACGCTGACAGTCACACCAACCTCTACTGGTACAAAATATTTTGTATGCACTTCGCTGTATACGAAACGTTCTGAAATGTTGTTGGTGACTCAGTTATGGTAGTGTATACACATCAATCATATAATGTGGTGTGAATCAGCGAATAGTACACACATACTGAAATATGCAGCCGTGACTGCACTGGGATGTACAGTACGTCTGTCATGTATTAACATCGCACTTACATGGCCCACATGTCAGGACATTTTCTCGGACAATTACGTCTGCGTTGAAAAGAAAATCACCTACCGACATGCTGTACTCCAAGAAAAAAATACAGTATACCCACGGATTGAATGATGAGGGGGAGAAGTGTCCGTGCGTTCGTCCATGCGTCCGTCCGTCGGTCCGTCGGTCTGCGCATCCGTCCGTACATGCATCCGTCAGTGCGTCATTGCATCTATTTATTTGTAGTGCCATCATCACCATCATCAATTTCTCAATCACCGCGCCGCGCCCCTCGCGCAGCTGATGCTAGCTCGAGCTGCGCGAGAATTAAAACAAGCTAGCGGACTTGGTGTGTCGGACGTGAAAAACCCACGCGGCTCCGCTCCAGGCGTGAAATAAAGTGGCGAGAGAACGACACGACCACGTTGGCCGCCGTCCCGTCTTCCTCTCCCGCTACATTGGTGACCCGGAGAACACACCCTTCGCCGAGCGGCCCGCTGCCATGTTCCCGCAACTCTTCCCGCCAGGGCCGCCGTTCCAATCGACCTACCCCAAGGTATGGTTCATGCAGCTCGATGCCGTTCTTGCGTTGAATGGCGTCACGGACCAGCCGCTGATGCACGCCATTCTTCATGACACCCTTCCGGTAGAGTTTCGTCATCTCTCTGCCACTTCAACCTCCAGCCAGCAGCCTTACGATGACCTCTGCTCTGCGGTGCTTGCCAGCTATGGCCTCACGTACCGACCACTTCCAGGGACCCGCGACTTTCAGGTTTTTCCTGCGTCGCAGCGTGCTGGACCCTCCGGCCCGAAGCTCTCATCTGACCGCAACCTGACTTCCCCGACAACGTCTCTCTCCACCTTTGGTCCGGCCACTAGCGCAGTGATTCTCACACCCGGTCACAGATCGGACGAGGTTCTTGAAGTCGTTCCTGCTGCCGACAACCTGTCCACCACGAAGTGCGTTTTTTCGAAGTCCTCGGCCGATGGTCCTTCTGGAACGCTTGCTACCTGCACGTTTTTCACGAAAGCGACGGCACGCGACACCGTGGCCCCACCAGACTCCATGACGACCACCTTGCCACCCGCCCCCGAGTCTGGCACAGGTGACCTTTTGCCCGTTATTGACTTCCCGAGCTCGAAGCTTTCCGACAAACGATAAACGAGATTTCCGATAAATGAAAATCCGATAAACGAGATTTAACCTCTCGTCTAGCCACTAGCGACGCGTGTCCTGCGCCCGACTGCCCATCCGCCAAGGTTCTTAACATTTGGGCTGAATGAAACCAGTCAGCGACAAGGTTTGTGTTTTCATCGTCCTCGGCTGATGACGCTGCAGGCATGCTTACCACCGGCTCGTCTTCGCCGACCTCCATAGCTCACAACACGGCTGACACGTCAGGTTCTACGACGGCAACATCACCGAATGCCCTTGTGGCTACCACGACTATGGGCATTGTCACTCCCGCTATTCACCTTACGGTTGTGGAACCTTCACCCTCCCAGATGTCCGAAGGCGACTGTCGACCAGCCTGAATGCTCTGCACGTCCGGCCAGCAACGACCACCATCGTCCTCGCAGTTTCCCGCAGCTGAAGTTAAAGCCACCAGCCATCAACCACAGCCAAGCTTCCGAGGCACTGCGGCTATGACTGACGCGCTTGAGGACGACATGCCCGGTCCGCTTCAGACAGGGCTCACCAGGCATACCACGCCTGCGGTAGAGCAAACTAGGGGGTGTTGGCTAGAGGTAGGCATCAGTTATGCAGACCTGCACGCCAACCCTCGTACGCGGACTACCGGAGGTCATACACGAGCACAGGTGTCCCGTCCAATACTCCGGGCGAGCCCACGCTGACTGGGTTCCCCCACCACAATTCCCCAAAGCCTTTGCCTCCGGACGACAACAACCAGACATGTGTCCACAACGCCAGCTCGTGTGTCACAACCGCGACGACGCTCATACTTCATACGTGTCTACCACCCATTACCCTACGTCGGCGACGACAACGTGCTTGGCGTCACACATTGCGGCAACTTTTGAGCCGCACTGCCACGCAGCCACGAGTTGCAGTCACAGCCCTGAAGGCGGCGCAAGCGCCTACTCGGCCTGTCCGACGCAATATCCCACCACTAGACGTGTACCCGACTACCCACCGTACACTTGGCGGCATTGTTAGGACACGTTCCTGCGTGCGTCGGCACGTCTATCTATACCGGCACGTCAGACGCCGCTCGATTTTAAGGTCTGTGCTGCGTCGACCCCAACGTCAAAACCCGCACTGCCGACCCTCTGCCGACGTTAGCAGCATGGCCTCGCGACACACGGTCCACTCTCGGCCTGTCCGACCAGGTCATCGTGAGACCCGCTTGTCGGCAACCACAGCTACCCGGCACTTCCTTCTTCGTCCCTTGCGCTTCTCCCAGAGTCGCCCACCGGAGACACACTGCTTACGGATGGCCCATAAACATTGACAGCCTGGACTTGCCAAATGAAATCTTTATGGATTGTCGTTCATGTATATAGCATTTGTCGCTCTCTTTCTTTTTTCATCTGCCTTCAAATCGAGCAAAGCGCTAGGGGGGGGGGGGGGAGCCCTGTAGTGCCATCATCACCATCATCATTTTCTCAATCAACGCGCCGCCCCCTCGCGCAGCTGATGCTACCTCGAGCTTCGCGAGGATTAGAACAAGCTAGCGGAGTTGGTGTGTGGGACGTGAAAAAGCCACGCGGCTCCGCTTCAGGCGTGGAATAAAGCGGCGAGAAAACTAAATGACCACGTTGGCCGCCGTCCCGTCTTCTATCCCGCTACACATTCTTACGTCCACCCAGTCATTCATCCATCTGAGCGTCCGTCCGAGCGCACGCCGTCCATCTGTGCCTGCCCGCCCGCCCGCCCGCCCGCCCGCCCGCACGCCCGCCCGCACGCCGTCCATCTGTTTCGTATAAGTGACGCTAGCGAAACCGCCGCGAGTGCATCATGAGGGTGGCATGTAGTAAAGTTTTTACATGACACGCATGTCTGGATTTTCATGTTAGGATGTGTCGCTTGTGTTCGCCATGCAATCTTGTCATACCATACCGATTTTGCAACATGCCATGTGAACGAAACCACCGCAAGAGTTGCAGTACCGTCAAATGTAAATGATGATATTCATTACAAACATATCATAATTTTCAAGTTATGACTTGTTAAATCTGCTCTTCATACAGTCATGTTATGCCATACAAAGTTTTGTATTGATACCGTTATTGAAGCTGCCAGGAGAGCTAAAAATTGTAGGAGGCTAGATAAATAAATATTAATATGGATAGATATGCTCAAAGTTGCCGAAGTTCAATAAGCAATGCTTGGCATTTGATGTTTCCGTCTGGTAAAGCGTGAAAAACTTGGTGGAGCCTTGCGACTTCCTGCGTTATACACTTCTTGCAAAATAAGATCTCGACAGTGCGATACGCGTAGAATCGACGTGTGACAAGGCTGTGCCTGCAAAGGTTACGCAGATTGGTGAACCATCTCTTCATCTCTTACGTCACGCATTCCCACAGTCTTGACTCTCTCGTACTCTCCTCTCAGTCGAAACGCTGTAGACGACGAGAGAATTGTCCGAGCCGGTGTAGTGTAAAACCCCGTGGGAGATTGCTTTTTAGGTGGCTGCGCCGCCAAGAATAGACGCATTTCCGTTTGATTACATCGAGCAGAAACTCAATTACTTCGGCGCTGGGAACCTGTAGTTTCGAAAATTTCCACAAACTCTAATGCATTCGCGGAAAAGCAGCGGACGTTCGTTAATGAGTGTATCGGTTCTCTGCAGTCCCTAAGCAGCAACGGTCATGTTGCAGAAAGTAACGGCTGCTGCAATGGGTGGGGATGTCAGAGAATTTCTCGCCTATTCGGCTTGTTTTTAGAACAATAATTGCCCCCCAAAACGTCTTTCGGGCTTTCTTGTGCACTCACCAAGTCTTTATATTGTCGAGGAGGGAATGTTTTGCAACATTTTTCCTTGGTCTTCTACCTTTCCTATTTATTCGCCACTTTTTTAGGGCCTGCTTCCGGCTCGAACAACTGCTAACGTAAACCTGCACTGATTATCTTAGAAGAGAACAGAACGCAATGAACGCTGGCCAATGTTTTACTAAAATGTGTAAAAGTTGAGTGGACAAGCTGCATTGTGTTTGTATATCCCTACAGTAAAAAAATAATCAGGGAACCTTTAAGCTTCGCCTTTAAGAGTTCAACGCAACAGAAATATCCTGTCCGTAGAGCGTACTTCGAAAGCCTAATACACAAAATCTCTTCAATATTGCTACACACCCATACTTAGCTTTAAGAGAATAGTTCCAGTAACATATGTGCCTTGTGTAGTGGGTTACTGGCCAAAGAGTAGTTTCGAACTTGCTATTCACCCCCTATGTGGCCTTAAAAGAATATGTGCAGTTACGTGACTGCCTTGTCTAGTGGGTTACGAGCCTTAAACTATGAATTCATTATGACAATAACATGGCCTGACACCCGATGGCAATATACGCCTGTACCACGCATTATTACTGCAACACTTCATGTTGTAATATGAAGCATGTATACAGGACGTGCGTGTTCGTAAAGCATCAACGTTACTTTCACCACATTTACAAGCAGAGGTGGTTACTTTCAGTGTATTCACAAGAAGACGGGTATTCACAAGCAGAACGCCCAGCCTGCCATCCAAACGACCCGGGTTCAATCGCACTCGAACACAGGAGGAGGAATAAATTTTATTATAAGAAACCAGCAGGTTTAGGTGGCCGGGCCTAAGCCTTCCTTTAGGACACGTCAAGGGCTTGCCTCGACGTCGCCTCACGGGCGTGCTGGGCAGTGACTCGAACGCAGAGTTATTTATTTTACTTGCATTTTTCTCTATTTTTCGTTCACGCAAAATATTATGAGTTTTCGCTCACAACCAACGACGCTGCCACCGACGGTGACAGTGGAATTTCAGTGAAACGAACTGTTTAACGCTGTCGCATTAAAGAAATGGTCTCCTATGTAACCCTCTCGCATTGTTAGATATCATTGCGTTTAAGGGTTGCCCTGATTACTGATAGGAATGTAACGTACTATATATTGATAGGAGATGATATGTAATAAACACTGCAATTCAAACAGTCTTGTGTTCCAAGTGATTACCTGCCCGTGTTAGTTGGTATGCAGCTCCTACGGTAAATTATTTGGCGTAAATATTGTTTAGGGAATTTTCAGCACATCAAATAAAAATAAATTGCACGTTTTATGCATAATGTAGGCGGCAACAACTAATTCGTAATTCGGAAGGAGAAATGCCGTTTCTAATGGTACCTTCATGAACTGTCTGTTATGTCAGTGAACTGTTTACTCGAGCAGTAATGTTACATCGCACTTTCATTTGCATGACAAGCAACGCTGTTTTGGAGGCTCTGAAGTTGTTGTTTATCTTGTGATGTCATGCTTACTGCCTCGGCAAGAGAAAAATTAAACTTTGAATGTTAAGCATTCATTGTCTCTTGATACCAACCTTGAGATCAACGTTTTTGCACATGTGTCACATTAGAGAATATATGTGTGTAAGAGGTGTGACAAAATTAAAATTCATTTTTGTACTTGTTGCACTTGAATGCCAATAAATTATCTGTATTTTACAAAAAGCTATCATTTGGCCTCTGAGCGTTTTGCAGAAAACTAATGACGTCAGCAGTCAGGTTGTGCTGGTTTGATTTACTAGATCGGTACGCGATCGCAAAGTGGAGCACGCTTTGCGATAAATATATCGCGGCCTAATTAGCATTATTAATCATCGGTACTAAATAAGTGGTAGAGGTACCAAAAATAAAGTCACTTTGAGCATAAAGAAGAATCATCTGTAATGTCGCTTTGTGAAGAAAGAAAAAGAGATGAAAAAAAGATTGTTCATATGCTATTATCATTCTCTGAAATTTGATTACTCTATTATCAATGTGAACTGTTGTCTTTAAAACATTGATAAATATTTGCTCTCCTTTTAAATTGTGCGCTGCCGCAGTATCCTTTCTGGGTGTTTCAGCGAGACACATTTAAAGCGCAATACTCAAAGCGAAGACCACTTTGTGACACCATAGAAAAAAAATTGAACTGAATATAACAACCGCAGGAACATACATACTCGAACTTGGCAGCCACTACTGCAACTGCGATATTGGCTAAGAGCTACTCGGTCGTCATGTTCTTTCATATCTTCTTCTTTGAGGTATTTCTCCGGTAATAACCTTATATTTATGTTCCCGGGCCTGCTACCAATGTTATCAACCTGTCTTTTTTGTGACATCATATTTGCTACTCTGTTGCGTAGTTAATACGGAAATTACAAGTTTATAAATGTCACCTTAGTGTATAATCTTATTACACTTATACCTATAAACAAACAGTAAATTATTTCAATAATTTATTATCTTTCTTTATGCTATTGGCCCACAACTTTGGTTACTTGGGGCACAGCTACACAGCATTTGCAGAACGCATGCGCCTGCAGAAAATTCTCTTCGCTCAACTAATATTACACATTGTTTCACCAGGGAGGCTGTTGTAGTTCGCCCTAGGTTCAGTGATGTCCCCAGAAAAGCGTCATCACGAAACAGCTCGCACTCACTTCTTCGTCCTGTTCTTCACCGTCATCATTGTCTTATGCTTCTCTTTCAAAACACGAGAAGGAAGAGAGCGCTATCAGCTTTGTTGTTACGTAAGTCATCTTACAACCAGTACACAGTTCCTTTGCTATTTTCGTACTCCTGTCACTCTTTTAGTACTCCTGTCATACGCAGATGTCTCGTGGTGTGGACCGGCTAGTTCTTTGCTGCATTCTTTGTATCGGAATGTGGGAACCATGTATGCTGCAACACCTTCGCAGCGGCTGTCTTACGTTCTTTGAGAGCCTGTTCTCTGATACCGGGAAACAGTGCGAAAATGTCAAGGCGGAGTTTTCTAGTTGCAATTTGTTACGTGCGAAGTTCACGTGGCTTTCAGCTGGCTGTTTTGGTGTTGTAAACATCCTTCCTTATATTATAAAAGATTGCCATTTCAGCATCTATGTGCAGCTGCTCATAACCACCATGAAGCGAAAGGGCCAATACCCATGCTTGTACAACTAGCTATCGCATTGTCAATGAGCACAGACAATTAGGACATGGCACTTTAACACCTGAGCGATGATTGCTTAACTGAAGCGACCACCGTCCCTATAACTTCGATAACTCTAACAGTAATTGAATAATTTTCTTATCGCAACGAGCATTCCGAAGTGCGTAAATAGCGTATGTCACTTTAAAAAATGAGGCGAAGAAGACTTTGCCGTTAGGCGAGTTACATATGCACCATTTTGTGGGTGTTGTGTTTTGTGGGTAATGAAAGCTTTGAAGATTTTCACATCACCTTTTTTCACGTGAGCTATTGATACATTTATTGTTTGATGAAAGGTGGGCTTTAACGTCCCGAAACCACCATAAGAATATAAAAGACGCCGGAGACGAGAGCTTTGGAAATTTCGACCCCCTGGTGTTCATTAGCGTGCACCACAATCTGAGCACACGGGCCTACTGCATTTTCGCTTCCATAATAAAGGAGCTGTCGGAGCCGCAATTCGATCCCACGACTGGCGGGTCAGTAGCTTAGTACCATAACCACTATAATACCACGGCGAGGCTAAGTGAAAGATTTCATTAGTATCTAGTACAACAGTGAAAGTTGTTTTCAGCTAGTTGCATGTAGCAGTAATGGATGTAGGCATCTTCAATGATCATCCCGAAATTTTCTTAATTTTTGCGTGATTTAGACTATTTGGTCATCTTTGACTGGGACGGCTTTCTGCTCTCCCATGGTAAAGTACCAAGTACTGTAAATTGGTAAACACTTTTTTTAAACACTACACTACAGAAATGAGGGCTCATCTCAAAACTATGTTTGCCTATAACGCCTTGAATGGTGAAACAAAATCACTTATAATACAATTCCCGAGCTATCTCCTGCAAAATTCATACAGGTACCTTTCTCTTTCCCCCAGAAATGCACTGATGAGACGCTTCCAAGCTTGTGCCCGAGTCGATAATTACGCCCTAATATTTATTTTTCGTCTCCTGGGTACTTTCGAAAATCAATGAGGTTCTCTACTTAGTGACTTTTCTTATTATCAACAAAGTGTTGTTATAACCAGTTCGTTGCCCTGCGGCCAAGCAAGAAAGACCGCAATTACAATGGCGCCATACTATGCCAGCTAGAACACATGCCACCGACATCTGGCAGAACGTCATCGACACCTCATTAAGGCGTCTTCAATAGGGCTTCTTCTGTAATTAGAAAGCAAATCCTAATTGCGAGCTCTGCTTCTTATCTACAGCAAAACACTTCTTAAGATCCTTGTTTCCATCTCGTCGCTTGTATATTCGGTACACAGCAGATAAACGTGGTGGTTCCGTGAATGCCCTTCGTTTGGCGAGCTATATTTACCGTTCTTTGCGATTCACGCTCAATTCACGTACGGGATTGCAACGTTCCTTAAATAGGCTCATTTTTTCTTATACTACGTGCCAAAGTGAATCGTTTCACATGATTACGTGCCCCCTGACACAAGGTCGATTGGGGAAAAGGCTTCTTTTCATTAGACTTGCTTGCTGGAAAGCACTCCAAGTGGTACTGATTTCACGATGTGCTTAAGCCTCAAAAACTATGATCGTCCCCCCCACGGTCTTTCAGTTTTACGTCTTCCGTACATTTTTTTAACCATCTTTATTACTCATGTCATGTCTCGTTGTTATTTGCTCTGAAGCTGTGACACCTATCAGTTTGCAACAACAATTCTACGCTCAGTTTCACTTAGACTCGGCAAAGCTCTTTAAGCAGTTCAAGAAGTACGTTCATAAAAATTATTCCACAAGATTTAGGGTCAGCTTTCGTGGTTTAAGTGCTAGTGCAGGCCAAGCGCGAGGTTTTCAGTGACTCGTCGGGATCAGCTGCAAATGACGACCGGAAATGGAAAACACAGCAACATTTAGTGATGTGAAACAGGTTAATGATTAACGCGTAAGAAATTGTTTATTTGTTTGGTACAAAATATTCTCATATGCTGATCAATCTAAAAAATCAAATCAAATTTAATTTTGTGCCATAGGATGAATAAACTATTGTTTGACGAGAACGCAGTGTCGGACCTGTTGTATGACCTGAAGTACAGTTTAACGCGGGTTTTTTAATGGCATGGAACGAATAAATGTGGCTACTTATGTAATGCAGTCCAAATTTCTTGAAATTATAGTCAGCGTAATGTTGCGCGCCGCTCAGATCAATTCTAATTAAAGAGCACTACAACGCAGATATATTTTTTGTTCACACTGCAAGAAGTTAGATTGTTTCTTAGTAAGATAGCTTTTTTGGACGCAATAATACTCCCCAATATAAGTGTCTAATCCGTTCCTATTACACTGTGTGGCGAGGCAGATGCTTGGTTTAGGCATCAGTGCTGTTTTGACTCGTTGTTAAGGGCCCTTTGTTTATTAGTTCGCCTTTACACCACCATAGTTGCACAAACAAAGCAACTCTTTCATATTTTTTGTGCTGCTGTGTGCATATAATAAAGTGTTAAGATCATAGAGTATTCTGCATCTGCAGGTTTTGCACTAATATCAGTTTTCTCGAGCACCTGCACGTGCCGTCTTTCCTCTCTTGCCTACATGACCGAAGAGTGCAAGTTCTGCAAAGGAGGCGTTTTCTTCCTTACAAAGCTCTTTCTGACATCAGCAACACGACTAGGCTCTTTTGTCTCCCGCTAGCTTCCGGTCAGTGCGAGCGCATTGTTCTCGGTACAGCGAGATAAGCTCCACAGTGCTTCGTGCAGCAGTTATCCGCCTTAATCTTGCCTTGAGGGTATAGCGGGTGCAGTCGTTACTAAGAAAACTTGCCTGCCATAAGAAACTGACAGTGCAGTTCGGTCCCACGGAAGAAGTAACCAAATCTCGCTAAACAAGTGCCAAAAATAAGCCCTGATCATGAGGCAAGCAAGCCTGTGCGACACCTAAGATTCTTCTTAATCTCCCAAGAATGCTTTAACGTGCACCCAACATTTGTCGCACGAGCGTTCTTGCCGCCTTGAACCGCTATTATACATTTCGGCTGCTGCCATCAAATCAACCACCTTGCGCTTCTAATTGCTAAGCTTGATCCATTTACCTACTACGCAGTTAATAAATCCCTATCCATACATATTTATGCAAGAAAAAGTTGTTGGGCGCCATACGGTATTCTGATAAAAGCTGTTTAGCAATAGATTACTTTATGAATATGTTCAATAAATTACCTTATGAAGTTTACTTCATTTATGAAACATGCATCATGCAGGGATTTCAATAAGGCTAATGTCGAGGCTTATCCGAATAAGCTCCACCTAATTGCTTTAGAACAAGTTCTGAACGCACGTGATGTTTTTCGGCTGCCTGCCTTCTGCGGCCCGTTCGGAATCAAAAAAGAGAGTGTCTCAGGAAAAGCTATACCGTGCGGATTCTCTATATTGAAAAACAAAGCACTTTAAGAAACCAAAGAGTCTTCTTTCGTCCTCAAGGTACATCGGTCTTCGATAATAATTACCTACGCCACAAGTGGCAGCCAATGTAATGGTGCTGCGTAGAAACAGTTCAAAGGCCCTATTTATTACAGCAGTTGTATATCGCGAAACCAAGAGCCTGTCCCTCTGAACGGCTAATAAAGTCAAACCAGTAGTAGCGCTTTTCTTTATATGTATATTTTTGAGGTGCACATTTGAAATCTTAATATTTTTCGTTAGAGACAAGTTTTTCTCAAAAGTAGCACACGGAAGGTGCGCATAAATGCGATTAAAGCTTGTGAAATCCGTAGAGTAGGAAGTAGCGAGTCAAATATTCAAGTAAATAAATATTTTCGGTGAACATACACGTACATAAGTGTTACAGAACACATGAAAATAACAAAGTAAAGGTGGCAGTGCTCCTAAATGCCTTAAAAGGAATATATTTCAAGCGTACGTTATCGAGGTGGTATCTGTTTATTTAAAGTTCCAGGATTTTCGCAAAAGTGAACAAACGCTACGTTTCACGTTCGCAAGAGCACATTATTAATGCCTGCTTCTGAGATAACTTCATCCTATCTGCCACCTTAGCTGTACTCAGTCGTAAATAAATCAAGGCCGGACAGCGCAAGAGTTTCATTCCTCTACATATATGGGAGAGCTGCCATCGGGTTGTCTTGCTTGCTTAATATTCGAAACAAAGTACACATTGCATTTTATTTTAACTACAAGTGTATAGTATGAACAAAAAACATTATTACGTATTTAGAACAGCAGAAAAGTATGTAGGAGTATATATATGTATATATGCTATTTTGCTTTTCTTTTTCTTTAACATTCAAGTGGAAACAAGTAGCCGTCACCAAGTAACGGTGACAAAAACTTTGTTTATTTTCTATTTCATTAAAAAAAAGCACACCAGTGAAAATATTAGTAAGACGTTCTAGCTAAAGCAAAATCATTAAACGCGTGTCATCCGGCATGGTTTCAATGTTTGAAACACGCCTCAGCTCATAAATAACCAGTTGGGGTCATTTTTTTGTTGAAAAGGAAGCGCCTTTATTGAAGCATCATATATTTTTAAAATTATTTGAGGGTTCCCAATATTTAGCAGCGCACCAACTCAATAGTTAGGCCCTTCGATTCACCTAAAAAACTGTGCGTCCATATACCCTGAAGTGTTTAGAAAAACAGAACAGCTTAGGAAGGCAGAGTTTTCAAATTAGCAATTATTGAATTTGAAAGTACATACACATGCCACCGATGCAGAAAACATTTTTCTCGTGTTAGCTGAATGCATCGTGCATTGAAATAACTCGAAATCCCCTGAAGTATGGTAAACGAAGTAAATAGAGCAACAACAACTAAAGGAAGCAAAAAAAAAAATGTTACACAGATGATGCAGGAATCGTAGGCCTGTGACTAGGAAATTCGTCTGTGTAGTTTCCGAAATGTCACTTTGTTTACAAGATGGAATATAATATTTGAGGGAGGCAAAATATGGGGGCAACGTCGTGGCTTTGTGCTCCCCTTGCAATCACAATGTACGTGGCAGTGCTTCATTATTTTTCAGCACCACGCGTGATAACATTGAATGCCTTCTTTCTGTGGTTTCTCGTTCAACACGTATGACCTTGATTCGTTACATTTACTGAATTTTTTTTCCTGAAAAAGGCTAACTCATGTTGGCATTAAATTTAGTTAGAGATGCGAGATGCTGAAAATTCACTAGTATGAAAGAAAAACACTTTCTCGGAAAGACGAAATCAGGCCCGAATAATATTTTCTCACATCTTTGGGGCAACACAAATTCGTGTAGAAAATTCAGAGGCTAAGTCGATTGGGATTTTATAAATTTTCTAAATGTTTCGAGTGCTTGCTGCAATTGATACCTGAAACACTTCGTCTTACGTAGTTGTGACGTCCTCGCTATTTCATGAGCGCGTTAGATGCGTTGTTGTTTGAGATTACTGGTCCTGTATGTCACGAAAAGCACTTCGGTGATAGGCCATCGACAAAAATTATTCAGACATATTCACGTCTAGATTAAATTGAAATCCTCGTGTCTTCTAGAATAAAATAAAAGGAGCTGCACCATTCTTTCTGCGTGTATTGTTTTTCGTTAGTATGGTTTGTTGTTTCTTGTCTCGCGTTTTAAAGGCTGTGAAAGTTGAAGTCTGATTTTATGGTACTTTCCAAGGATTTTGACACTCATAGAAGCAAGGATGACACTCGTCGATTGCAATCTTCGCAGATGAGAGTGCGAGCTTGTCCAGATTTGCGTCACTCCTCTTTTGGGTCATCTCACGAAAATATAGCAACGAGTCTGTCGAGCTTCAGTCCGTTAACTCGATCGATATTGCTGTATATAGCGCTTCACAGGGTTTCCTTTTTTCCTGCTCAAAACTACATGTACGAATGAGAACAAGGGCTAATGATGTGGCTGTTTGAAGTTATTCCAGCTTCATATTGAGCCTGTGGGCATGGTCATGTTCTTGCGAAACCAACAACTATAGCTCGTTGTCAGAAAAATTCTATTTGCTGTGAGAGTTCCGAACCAACATTTCTTGTGAGCCTTTCACCTTTACATCGTCTTGAAACTTACAGGCTGTGACAACACCAGTTTGCCTACGCACTCAAAAAAAACTTATTTCACGCTTTACGTAAGCCTATTTACATACGATACAAAATTGTAAAAACATCCCAGTTTACTCTAGTTACTGCTTTATAAATATATCATCGACTCTGGTACATATCGCTTGAAAGCGAATTGGGAAACTATAGATCCTCATGAATCGCACACAACACTGTATTGGTTCGCATTTGTCCGTTGCATGTCTTACCTGTAAACCCATCAAAAAATGAGGACGTACCAACTAGCCTCGATTGCAGCCTCATTAGCCAAAGAATACAGAAGCACTATATAGGTTTAATTGTAACCAAGTTATTAAATATTTACACCTCGTTATTATTGCAAGACAGGTGTTTTCCGCACAATAAGTGGTTCTGCCATCAATCAAAAGTTCGTCAAAAGTAATTTTCACAGTGAGCACAAAGTTTTACTGTCAGGAGCAACTTCATCATCCTGATACATCGCGTGATAACCAAACAACTTCAGTAAGTGGCGATAACAAATATTTGTGGTTAATTTTAAAATTCAGGAAAGCAAGTTATATCAAAAGCGGAAATATTCTTACATATTCCCTTACTAATCCAGAAATAAATTGACACGAATGCACTAAAACGTTGTTTTGGGGAAAGGTTTGGCGTACTTTCTAAGAACTTTTTTTTTTCAAATTTTATGCTCAAGTTGTGCATCTTGTAGCTGTCAATACCGGCAGATGGTGCTACTTCGAGAAGTACACAAGATAATATTATTTTCTCTTACACTGCCATGCTTACGCAAACTTACAACGATAAAAATTGGGCGACCCTTAAGCTTCGCCTTTAATAGTTGAACGTTATAGCGAAATCCAGCCCAATGTCTCACAATGTCTCGCAGATGGCACGCAGACACACACTCACATGTGCGTGCGTGCGTGAGTGATACATAGAGGTTTTTGATCTAAAGCAATAGTCGCATGACCTCGAAGATACACTTGTTATCTAGGAGGCCATAAATAGTCTCACAATGCCTCACAGACAGCAGCACATTATCTAGCGTTTGCTATTTTCTTCATCGACGCCTGTGCAAAGGCATGGTATGTTTTCGGCTAGATGGACATAGGGGTCCATTTTTAGAGCTGTTTGAAAGTTCATGGATGTTTTTAGCGGCGATGGCTGCACTATCTCGACCGTTTTTGACGTAGCTTGATGGCCTCACAAATGTGCCTTCAAATTGCCGAGTGGGCTCGTTTTTGTAGTGACACCTGTTGAACAAAATGCGTTAAGGAGACTCCTTCCTCTACATGACATTTATGTAGTGTTTTTCCCGATGCAGCTGCAAGTAACATTGTGGCTTTCTATAAATAAAAAAAACTTTGTAGCATTGTGGTAGGACACCTCCTTGCAACGCGAACGGCCAGGGTTTGATCCTCAGGGGAACTGAAACTTTTATTCGTTATAATATTTGCTTCTTTGTCAATTTTTCGCTCACGGACGATTTTTCGTTCACAACCAATGGTGCCGACGCCGACGGCGGAATTTCTGTGACGTGAGCTTTCTGACGCTATCGCAATATTATGGGCTTTCAGCCTGTACGTATAGCTCATTACGTCACCGTGTCACCGGATAGTGGAAGGAATGAGCGCATCCCTGAGCCTTCACGGAACTTATGCTTTAACAGTACGGCAATCACTCACCAGTAGGTTTTGCGTTTACAGTCTTATTTCGGAAATGCCCTTTCGTTCATGTCTACTCACGATATTTCGTTTGCGGACACTCCGTATGTCGAGTCAAAATAAACCGAAGTGCATGTGCCTATCGCGATGACGTTGTTAGGGGCGTAGTTACCGAAAGTGGAGGATGCTATAATGCCGCAAGAGTAAACGTGAGAAGCCTAGTGCTCTGACAGGCTGTCATCTAACAGAGAGGAAAGAAACCAGGCAAGCACAAAATTATTATTGTCGAAACATTATACATTCTAGCTCTGGTGTAAATGCTTTGAAGCAGCACAATTATGAATTACGAAACGTTTTGTCGAATTTCTCTTAAAAACACCAGACAAAAACAAATGTGTACGTGACTGTCATTCCTCGAAGATACCCAGATGCCGACACCATCGTGACCGGTTTTTTACGCTCCTTTGCATGTACCGTGATAATGTTCTCGCTAAAAACGTACCTTATATTGTGCCATAACAGTAATTGAATCTCATATAAGCTAGTACTTATCTAAAAATGCGTTTCGGTAGCACACCAAACTCAGTCTGTACTATAGAAACGCAGTAATACTAAAAAAGTAGACGAACAAGCTTCAAGGTCCAAATAATTTACATCACTATGTAATCGCAGGCTCTCTTAACGCTGAGTCAAAATTTTCATTTTGTATTCAACAGAGTTAGGAATGGAACAGGCAAACGAATGTCTGTATAATATTTGACGCTACCTACTATATATTTTCACATTGATGAGTATTGGAATCTAGTCGCCCATGCCGCAAATAATGAAGAAAACAGATACCCCAAGAATAGAATAGTTTACGCATATGTACACTCTCTCTGCAGTTCCCGTGAAACGGAACTGCAGGGAGACTCTATAGATGCGTAAACCTAACTTTTCCAACTTCCATGACTCGGAAACATGAAGGAGGGTTGTCACACCAGATATTATAGGGCAGGTCGTGTTCTATTGACTACTCCGTAAACAGAATATATGCTTACAAAGGAAGCTAAAGTTAATGTAAGTGTAATGCTCTCAAAACACTCGCCATAGACTCCCTGGCCTATTTTCTAACTTTTCATACTGCACTGCAAGTGAGGGTGTGGTTCCTGTTCTGTTTTCTATAAACTGTTGCCAAAACTTAGAAATGTCGTGCATGCACGCAGCCACTGTTATGCACATTCGTAAAGTGTAGTTACTGATTCGCTTAATTAAAATGTGAATGAATATCCGCTTCAAAATACTCTGAAAGCATGGCACCCTATGAAATTCTGTTTTCCGTTCCTCTTCCATTCGCTGGAAACGTGTCCAGCCTCATAAAGACGCCCGCTGTTTTTTTATGGCGTTGACACATGTTTGTCACCTTTGTGTCTCACATTTCACCTTCCATATATTCACTTAGGTCAACAGCTCAGTAATTCTTGATGTGAAGATACAGCCTACTTATTCAAATTGCATTGATGTTTCCATTACGAAGTCATCATCGCCGATACCTTTTTAGCCTTACACGTTTGGGCGTACTACAATCTGCTTTATCTATCCCCTTTATTGTTTTCTATTATCGTTGAAGAAGATTAAAATTTCACTCGCAGCACCGGCAGCAAGTGAAGTTTTGCCCGTTGCCTGAGCTGACACCACGTGTTCTTTTAGCACACTTCACACGCAAGGACTTTTGAAGTTTCAATAAAAAATTTTTTAAAACATACTTTGAAATGACCATGCATCAGCTCGAAAAACGGAACATGAGAGATGTCGTGTTATAGAAAATTCCTAATATATATAAGCTTTTTTTCAATGATTTATTCCCATAATTTGCTTTAAACTTGCCGAAAGTCTGCGAAAAAGACCACAAAGCAAGCAGCTCAGCCAAGGAGACTGATAATATTAAATTTCGAAGAGATATAAACATAGTTGAAAACTTTTGCTCTCTTCATACCAGCTCAAAACTTTATTCACCGTGCTTTGAATGAAGGCAAAGTAGAACATAACACTTGTGGTCCTGCCGTAATTACTGAGAGCACAGGGAATCAGGATGGCAGCTGATTTATCAATGATGACGCTTTCTCGCTACAACACGCATTGTCATGATGCTAACACTTTTATTTACGTAATGCCACATTGCACTGTAATGAGTGATGAAGAAGCTTGCAAGCGTCTGAAAAATATGCCTTTAAACTTCACTTGTGCCAGAGAATATAAAGATTGCTAATACTTCACAAATACAAATAAGGGGAAGCATAAAAAACTACATACCAAAGGGCCAACTTTTTAGCATTGTAAAAAATATTCGAGAAATGTCTTTCGGTGAAATTAGATCCGTAGTAAACTTTATCCGAGGAATGAAATGAAGTTGGTTTCATCAGAGAGTATCCTGGCATAACTTTTTCAAGTGGAAGAGGCCGGCTTAGAATGACACGAAAAAGCCAGATTAACAACATTCAATAACATGGTCGGAATGCGTTCCATCAGACGGGAATTGATTGATTGACATGAGGGGTTTAACGTCCCAAACCACCATATATTTATCAGAGACACCGTAGTGCAGGGCTCCGGAAATTTCGACCACCTGGGGTTCTTTCCGTGCACCAGATCTGAGCACACGGGCCTACAGTGTTTCCGCCTCCATCGGAAACGCAGCCACCGCAGCCAGGATACGAACCCGCGACCTGCTGATCAGCGGACGAGTACCTTAGCCACTAGACATCAGATGGGAAGTACATAGATGAATGGCAAAGAGTGTTTTCGACAAAACAAATAGATTAATCAACCAACCTAAATGGGATCAGCTGGAGAAAGGTAGGGTGGATGGGAAATCACTTCGAGAACGCTTGTTTGCAGCAGACATGGGACTGGTTGACGATAATGATGATGACGACTTAATGCTTCTTCGCATTGGATAGCATTGTGAAGAGGAAGGCTTTTCAAAATGTTTTGCTAAAAAATAAAAATTAGGTAAAGCCGTTGATACGTAAAGATATTAAAATTCAAAAACACACGCCCACGAAGAAGGCCATGTGTCATTAAAATGTAAATTAGAGAAGACATTCCACACACCGTACCAAAACTGTTTATTTTTCCACTCGTACACGAATCAACACTATGCCTCGTTAGTCGTATGTGACTGCTGCTCTCTCCTCTTTCCTCTTTGTCTCTCATCTTTATTTCCCCCTTCGCATTCCCCCAGCATAGGGTAGCAAACCAGGCATGTGCCTGGTTAACCTGTCTGCCTTCTCTCTTGTTATTCTTGTCCTCCTACCCCCCCCCCCCCCCTCCTGTTCTCTATTCAAAGCACATGACTGGGAGTTTAAAATTGCTGCACTAGCCACTGTGTACGCAAAGTTTGGTAATATGGTATGTAGGAGATATTTAAAACACAATCACAGAATAAATCCAATTCACTGAGAGTTGACAGCGCACACTCAAGTTGATCAGTGTACCCTGGAAACACAGCGGCTTGCAATTAGGCACTATGTAGGAAATTAAAAAAAAAACAGTTCCGTAGAATAATTGCGGTGCTCGTCAACAGTTCTAATTACCTATACGTGCACGAAGGCGTTTTTTTTTAAATGCGAAGCATTTCCTTGTGAACTTCGGCGACCGACCGACCGACCGACCGTGCACGCACCGCCACGGTGGTCTTGGGCTAAGGTAGTCGGCTGCTGACCCGCAAGTCGCGGGATCAAATCCCGGCTGCGGCGGCTGCATTTCCGATGGAGGCGGAAATGTTGTAGGCCCGTGTGCTCAGATTCGGGTGCACGGTAAAGAACCCCAGGTGGTCGAAATTTGCGGAGCCCTCCACTACGGCGTCTCTCATAATCATATGGTGGTTTTGGGACGTTAACCCCACAAATCCATCAATCAATCAATGATCCATCCATCCATCCATCCATCCATCCATCCATCCATCCGTCCGTCCGTCCGTCCGTCCGCCCGCCCGTCGACCCACCCACCCATCCATCCATCCGTCCGTCCGTACGTCCGTCCGTCCATCCATCCATCCATCCATCCATCTAACCGCCTAACCATTTAGCTCTCGTGGCCGTTTCAATATAGGTATCAATACCAAACTTGGTATGGCATAACATGACTGTATGGCAAGCATATTTAACTAGTCATAACAAGAAAATCATGACGTGTATGTCATAAATGTCATGGTGTACATTTCATGGTCCTGCTGCTCTAGTGGTGGTTTCGTTCAACTAAACATTGCAAAACTTCTTTGGTATGACATGATTGCATGGCGGACACAAGCGACAGACCCTAACATAGCAATCATGACATGCGTGTCATGCAACATCACTATATGCCATGCTCATGATGTGCTCGCGGCCGTGTCGTTAACGTCACATGTATCAAATTTGGTATTACGGTACGTGAATGGATTACGAAGGTATGCGACTGCTGCAAACATGATAATCTTCAGATGCGTGTCATGTAACAACAAGACCACATGCTGCGCTCATTATGCGCTGGCGGCCGTTTCGCTAGCATGATATGTGCCCAATATGGTGTTAGGGTACGTGAATGGATGAAAAAGGTATGCGACTAGTGAAGACATGATAATCATCAGATGCGTGTCTTGTAACAACATGCCAACATGCTACGCTCATGATGCGCTCGTGGTCGTTTCGCTATCTTTACATAAACCAAACTTGGTATTACGTGATGTCAATTGATGAGGAAGGTATGTGACTGGTGCAAACATGATAATTATGAGGTGCGTGTCATGTAAGAACATGACATGCCATAGTCAAGGCGCGAATACAAGTCGACGTGACCCGCCGCGCGTGCGCACCGGCGTTCCTTTTGTCGCGTCACGCCGGCGTTGCCACACCAGGCGCCGGTCCTGCCGTATGTTGGTTTGCACATATGCGTTTCAGCGCGTCCGGCGTCCCTCCGTCACAAAAATAGAAAGACCCAGTGCTGTCTGGGTAACGCATCCACGCGAAATGCGAAATGCAGCATGTCGCATTTTGCGGCGGCTGCCGTTGGGCCACACTGACGGACGTTGGTCGCACTGGTCGCGTCTTGCGCCAGACTATAAAGTGCCTGCGTTTTGATAACGTAGCATCGCTGTGGCCAGTGCTCACGTGCGTCAACCTTACGTTGTAGTATTTTGGAACCTTTTATGATGCGCTCGTGGCCATTTCGCTAGCTCCACATATACCGAATTTGGCGCTACGTGACGTCAATGAATGACGAAGTAGCTCCTCATATACTATATTCGGTATCACGTGATGTGAATAGATGACGAAGGTAAACTACACGTCCAAACATATTAGTCATGACATGGAAGTCATGTATGGCATAATCTACTTCCACTTCGTAACTTTGTGCTAATCTTAAAGTGACCAACCTTCCTCATTTGTGCTTCGCATATCATTGATTCTCCCTGTACGTGGGATCTGTCAATTTTTTGTGTGTGCAACACCTAGGAATAAATTGTTCTCCCGAAAGGAAACGTGCGGTACAAATCGCCCATAAGGTACCTTCCCGGTCGGGTCGATATTCTCAAATTCAATAGCAGCCGGGCGGCTTGTGTCCATTAGCATTAGAGTGCGAGAAGCAGCACAGAGACTGAACAATAACACAAAGTACCTAATTAACTTTGTCGTGAATAAATAATTGCCGGTGTAGAAACATTCTATTTTTTCGCGGACCACTAATAAATTCTTTGTCAGAAAGAGAGAAAAAGACTATTGTATTGTGACATTAAACAGGAAAAGCATGAAAAGAATGAAGAGGCAACAGAAAATGAAGTGTGACAAGTTTCGGGAAAAATACGTAAGCCAATGGAATTTTGTTTCTTGCGATTGTGTACATGTTCATAATTACCACGCGTCTACACTAAAACCAGAAGTTAGAATATCAGTGATAAAGAATATTTTTGCTTTTGATGTGAAACCTTTGTGGCGGAAAGCAGTTCGAGAGACCATTCAGGATGCTGACGAACTCTATCAAGATAACGAATTTCCAATGCCATTAGAAAACAGCTTTCTAGGAAAGGCTGCCGAATTCAATAAACTTTTACGCTTGCAAATTTTTTTGACAACTGCCTTACGTTATTTCGTGTCCGCATCATCCAGGCATCCACCTTCAATGAGCGGAATTGACTGGAATGCAACAAAAGTCACAGTGAGCCAGCTGACACTGAACATGCTTCGTTTGAAATTTATATTCGGCGACTAACATCGTGCAATGTTGAAGCTTGTTTGTGAAGGAAAACCTACGCGCACAGGTTTGGTGTAGATTCCTGACGCGCACGCCATGAAGTAGATATTGGATTTGCTTCAAGAACAGATACATCAGGAACTAGGCTCGCGCTCAATGCATTGCTTAACACTTTGTTTCAATCGGCTCTCGTTTATCGATTTTTAATTATTAAACTGATTCACATAAAAACAGCGCCAATAACGAGGGACAAGAAAAGAAGGAGACAGACAGTGGAACTGCCGTAGCACAGCTTTCTGTCTCCTGCTTTTCTTGTCCCTTGTTATTAGCACTGATTTTTATGTGAATCATGTCGTACCAACTGGCCCAAGCAACCACGTTAGCTAATCAAATGATCTATATGAAAAATTATGGATGCACTGATCCCTGAACATTCCCACGCACCTTCTTTGCTTCACAATGAGCTATCGCAATCATGGCTCACTGTGCCGAGTTATCCTACAAATTGCCTTTCATCAGCACCCTTTCTTTACGTACTTTCATGCACTTACTTCTATAGACCTCCCAACTTTGGCCAGGTGGCGCTGCGCCGCTCGCGTTTCGCTGCCTTTCCAGCAAAACGCGGTCACTTGGTACCCTAATCCCTCCTTCTGCCTGCGCTATCTCAACACGTTCTTGTGCTCTGCACGCGCAGTTACCTGGTCGCCCACCACGGGCAGCGCCACCTCTTACTTGCTCGGAAGGTTTCAAAAGATTATAAAAACGTTTTCGTGGTGTGAATCTTACCAGAACCGAGAGCGATTCGTTGACAACCTTTGCGGGACCAAGCAATTCAAACGCGATGTATTTGAGCGAAAACTATGTGAATGTCAATGGTGAACAACTGCCTTTCTATGACATTACAAGTGACGGGGCGAGTTCTATAAGTATTTTACCAATAAAACGCGCATTTGCTGCGGCATCCATGTCTTCTCGGAGCTGTCGGCAAACTAACAACACGCTTTCGCGAGCATTTTGTATATACCGCTCGGATTTGCTTGAATGCCAACTTTGTCACGCGGCTTTCAATTTATTATAAGAGGTCAGTGTGAAGAGAAGAAACTTACGCCTGTCCTGTTCAGTCCCTGGCACCATTTGAATGCAATGTGTTCAGTTTCACTTTTGCTGAGGTTTTCATCGGTTGTTAGAAAATCGTATCGTAAGTTCTACAATGTCCACGCCTGATCACTCAACGCGTTTCCTGAATCTAATGTCGATTAAGATGTTTTGACAGCTCGCTTGGTAGTCGTCATATCACGCAATACCCACTAGGATCGAGCATGTTTTTAGTTACGCTGAAATTTGTCCCTAATAACGGCGTCAAATGTCGTGAAACCATCGAAAATTTCATATCTTCCTTGTTTATTTTTCAAGTCGTTTTCATAGGGACAGCTGTATATCGCCCATGGCTCGGGTGCATGCAAGGACAGGATAATTGACGTGCTAAACCCATCATATATTTAGGAGGCACGCCGGGGATTTAGACTTCAAATTGATTCCGGCTACCTGGTGTTTTTAACGTGTAGCTAAATATATTTGAAGCGTATACGGCACGGTGACAACGGACAGAGGATGAACACACACTGAGGGTCACCTCTGTTTAATTTAAGCGTCATACCACCGTACACTTGATATATGCCACACCAACACTCCCTGTGTACTATTGTAGCACCAAAACCTGAGCGCACTGTTACTGCGTTTCGGTCCCGTGAAAATGGACCTGGTGTATGCGTGAATCGAACTCAAGACTTCGATCATAGCGTCACAACACCTCAACATGCTAATTTATCGGTGGGTGTTGCTTGCAAGACCTGTACGTGTAAACGCTCAGCCTGAACCCGCAGCACAAATCTGTTCACACTGAGCGGTGAAGAGAAGTGTACAGTCATCAGCTGAATAAAACACTTGCAGGGGTCACAGTACGGTATTTTAAGTGTATTAAGCAAGCAAGCTCCACCGCTTTCGCAATACCAATGGTTGTCTCAAAAAGCCAGAGCCCAATCGTGAAATGTACAGTGGTTGTCTATTTGCTGTATTTCCATTTACAAACGCGCTTTCTTTTATTATGAGTCCAGCTGTCGTGTTTCCTTCAGTTAATTACTAGTTTGTAGTACTGTGCACGACAAAAAAAAAAACTTTCCAAGTAAGGAGACCTCGTAGTATTGGCAAACTGCCATAAACCACTTTTGACGCCTTTGCTTCTCGCACTTCTTGGAATGAAAACGGTAGAACTTGACGGGCAGTTTTCAGGTTTTTGTCATATTTAAACTTTTGTAGCAAATCACAATGCATCAGTAGTGTGTGCCTTCCTTCCAGAATGACGAAGGAGCGCTGCCTATAGCGTGAGAAATGCGAGATGGGTGCTCTAAGAAACACGTTCTTTGTGAACGCAATGGGAAAACCTAGTAAGCGCGGCCCGTTCCAAGGACCGGAGCTTTGTCCTCTTTCCGCTAGGGTGGTGAATGGCGCTGCGCAGACTTGAGCCTGTCTTCCCTACACGCTGCCACTAGTGGAATTCGTTCACTTAATTTGAACATAATAAATGCCCTTCTTTGATCAGGTGAACCATCTATGAATCCTTAGTTTTTGAAGTTGTGATGGTGTTGTCTAATCTTGGCGATACGTTCGGCTATTCTTTGTGTGTTTGCACAAGGCTAAATATTTGATGCGATTTGCGAATAAAGTTCCGTAGAAAGTTAGCTCTCTGCCCTCTTCGGTCGATCTGCTTGACCGTTTTTTCTTTACTGTGAAACGCTATACCAGTTTATCTCGTGGCTACGCCACTGGTTTCCACGTCATCTTTCGTTGGCTCACCACTAAATAAGAAACATAAAACTTCATTTAACGTCTAACGCAGTCTTTGCTTCGTTTCTTAATGTGGCTCATGTGCTTGTTTGCTTCCCGAGAACAAGCAGTGCCATCACATGCAAAAGAGTCTGTCGAAGAACAGTTTTAGGTCAAACAGTAAGATACTTTGAGAAACTCTCCCTCTCTAATCTAATGACGCATGCGTGCAACTGGAGGGAGAAAGCGAATATGATGCCAATGAGAGGTCGCGTCACTTTACCATAGTTCTTCTATGTCAACAGTGCATTTTCTGACTGAACCGAGAAGCGTGGTGTGTGAACTTCGGTTATATCATTATTTTACCGAAGTAACTAAATGCTCGCCAAAGGTGACCAGCATCAGCCAAAGGGAACCTTGACGATCGGCAGGAGCACAAAAGCGCGAACGCGAAGTACTAGACAGAATATATATATATATATATATATTTATTTATTTATATACATGTGTGTGAGTGTGTGACGTGGGACATTGTCCAGCCGTTTCATGCAGCCTTTTTCCATTCCCCAATTACCTAACGCGAAACTGCACGCGATAAGTAAACTAAGCAGGTTTCGTATGAATATTTCTTACGCCCTCTGTAGAAAGTATGCTATGCTGCAATAGATACTATGGTCCTGTGTAACCAAGTGAAATTACTGATCACAATCAGTCTTGCTGGCGCCATGTTCAACAGTATACAGCATGCATGTAAACAAACATAAAAGCGGTATCTTGCGACGGGGTCTGCTCACGCATGTTCTCTATAACGATGCACGCGACCACATTCGGATATTTTTATGGTCCAACCCGTGCACCCCGCATACCTATTATTTATTTCTGCTTGCGTGGTCCCTGTGTCATGATGATAGGTTCCGAATGCCTGTTTCCTCAGAACTTTTCCACCTATTTGGAGAATAATGTAGGATCTGTACCGTAAGCAAACAATGTCAGAAACAAAGAAAACAAAAGTAAACAAAGAAAACAAATGCCGTATGCAGCAACAACGAAATATCACAGTTTGTGTGTATGGCTGTGCCAGGATGCTGGCCCTTGGTGCTTTGAGTAATACCGTATTGGAAAAACAGATGCTGATAATAAACGGTAGAAGTGTTCATTTTATACACTATTAAATATTATGTTGTAATATTATCACATATTTCAAATATTGTGGCACAACAGAGTGATTGTCATCTTCAGGATGTAATAGGTATTCCTTGCTTTTTATAAAGGTACAGCACATGTAACCAATGTCCTATGGCAGAAGTGGGAGTTACAGAAGGGCGCCTGGGTGTTCTTTCAAATAGACTAGTGGCACCAAGGCTGTCACATCACAAAACATGCGGCTTACATAAGTTGAAGCTCATGTTAACTGCACCCCACTAGGTTTCAACAAATCTGGATGCTCCCGATACGGGTACAATATAACTTCATTTTGAATTGGTCCGGAGCCCTCCACTACGGCGTCTCTCATAATCATATGGTGGTTTTGGGACGTTAAACCCCACATATCAATCATCATTTTGAATTGAGAAAGTGATCACGCAGAAGTTAACAACATTAAATGACATGTAAATACCAAAACAGATGTGAAGATATCCCAGGTGGCTGAAGTGCAACTAAAACGAAAATGAGAGAGCGTTTCGCAAGCACGAATCGTAGGTTTTGTGTCCAAAATACCAAGCACATGACACTGTAGTAGAGGAGTCCTCTCATGCAGGTGGCCGCATTTACAGAATCTCGTCTGACAAGGGATGTTTGAGAGAAGACGGTAAGACAAGAGTGGAGAGGGGAATGGTTAGTGTGTACACATTGTCATCAAACGTTACCATTGAGAATAATTTTTCCTTGTTGTAAACAGTCATTTCTGAACAATTGGGGGCCAGTATTCCATTCAATATATGTCGCCACCGGTCTCCAACATGAGTAATGTCTGGACGACGATTCAGAATGGTTGTTGTGTCATGGCTATGACCACATGGGGTGCCTAGCCAGAACAATGCTTCAGACAACTAACATTTGTGTAGCTCAAACACGGGCTTATTATGACAAAAATCTGGAATACACATAGTCATGTGCGGGCCGCAAGTGAGAGGTTAGCAGGTAGAAAACAGCACGCGCGTCTTGTCGACCTTCCTGCCTTTCTTTTCTTCCCCTCTTCAACCTCCTATTGTTTGAACTCCTGTTCTAGTACATAGAAGCACATGAACTGTGTTGGCATAATCTTGTTTGAGTGGTGGATGAGCTGATTGTTCTTTTTGTAGCCAGCCAAAGGTAACGGCATTTTACTTCACCATGATGACAGCTGCCGTCAGGATGGTAGATAACTCCCATATCTTTATTGGTGGACACTAAAAACTTTAAACCCAAGACAATGTTGCTGAAAGTGGTCTTGCGCTACACTGCATTCTAACTTCAGGCGGGGTCACAATAAAAAATGAAGAGTTCAAGTTGAACTGATGTATATTGTCATTGAAATCACTGTCTTTCACACATAAAAGAAAACTTTGAGCCATGTCGTGGGTCTAACAAATAAAATCACAGCATATCTACAGAGTGAATGATGATGAGTGGGGTGAAGCGTCCGTCAGCCCATCCATGCTTCCGTCCCTGTGTTCGTTCTCATTCCTTCCGTCCGCGCGAACATTCGTGCGTCAACCCATGCGTCCATCCGTCTGTTCGTGCATCTGTTCGCGAGTCCATCCATCCGCCTGTCCGTCCAATCGTCCGTCTGCTAGTCTGTCAGTTCGTCCGTCTATACGTCCGTCCATCTAGTGAACACTCCAAGTACCGCCGTCTCCCATCTCGCAACCCCTGTGGCACATAGCCGCTCTAGAGCGGGTATGTGTCACTGTTGGCTACATACATACATACATACATACATACATACATACATACATACATACATACATACATACATACATACATACATACATACATACATACATACATACATACATACATACATACATACATACATACATACATACATACATACATACATACAGAGGAGCGACAGAGCCATGACATAAGGAACTTCGCCCTTAAAAGTGGGCATTGCAGCAATTGCGCCAATGTGAGTTATTGGTAGTCTGACTATATCAAGGTTTTCTTCCTTACACAACATAAATTCGATGCCACGACAAACGGTATTGCTTTGTCCAATCCAACGTAAGACGACATCTTTATTTGTGGTGACATTTTAGTAATAATTAAAGAAACTGTATGACTGCCACTTAGACATTTTCTGTACAAACGCTTTTTTTCATTAGGTGCCGACTTTCTATAAAGCCGCTACCAAAAACGTTACGTTCAATATTTTTTCATGATATAACTGAATATTCCTGCTGCTCTTGTGCAATTCCTGAAAAGTGGAGCAGCTGTGCGGTTGACATCAAAATGGTGCCTTATATGGATGGTCGACGTCATAAAAAGTGAAGCTGAATAGCGTGCAGCAGAAGTCAAAAGCAATCTGAAAAATGTCTCTTAATAATTTTCCAGAAAGTAACAAACATGAATTGAATAGCTTGCACTATCAACGTTCCAGAATAATGTATGAGATCCCTCATCACCACTCTTTTTATCTTAAGGATGAAGCACTAATGTCTTGAGGATATCAATGACCCAGCTGGACCCGCGTCGGGAAAGTATTGTGACATTCCAGTGCGCGTGTGTGTTTCCCCTCCCTTAATCTTTCTTTCTCATCCCCTTTTCCTTACTCTTTTGTCTCCACTTACCCCTTCTCCAGTGCCTAGTAGCCAACCAAATACTTGCTTTCCGGTTAACCATCCTTCTTTTACTCCTACCATATCTTTCTCTCTCCCTGTAGCGGGATTATATTTACGTTCCTTATATGTTCATTGTCCGAAAAATAAATTGAGAAGGTTGAACTGATAATATAACTTCAAAACATTGCAGTAGTTTCAAAGAATACTATGAAGAAAGCACCAAGCCAGTTGCAGACCATAACAATGGCTTAAAGTTTAGCCCATCAATAAAAAGCAAAATAACATGCTAATTATCGCTCAGGTCAGTTGGCAGCAACGACACGTATTGATTTTTTAAGCTCAGCCAAAGGAGTGAAGAAGGCTTTTGCTCCATCAGGCAAAAAGGTGTATTGTCCCCAGAACTGTTTTCATATATGAACTCCTATACTGTTCTTCATACTCTTAATGGCGGTTCTCTTCCACGTGTCTTTTTTTTTGTGTGAGGCAACATCATTCAAAAGAATCCCCATTGTTCAGACGATTGTGTGGACCAAGAAAAAAGGCGGGACAAAGAACCGTAGCCAGGACGTTCCAATTTTTGCAGTCAGAAAAATTAATGCATAATTACATTCAAAAGGAAGCGTGCAAAAATGAACGGCAGGGCAAAAAAAAAACAATAGAAGCGTGAAAAATTAATCTAAAATAAAAAAATGCAATGGCTGTTGAAAAGTGGCACGTTGAGGTTTTTTCCTTCAAGCGCCATGAAAAATCCATTTTGACCTAGACCATTTGTTGCATATTTAGTGCAAACAATATACGTCACTAGGCTGAAAAACTTTTCACGGCGTTATGTATATACCAACCACCGAAATTTCTCTCTTTTTCAAGCTCACAAAGCAACCCGAAGCCACGACATCCACGAGCCGCAGCATGACAGAAAAAAGGACTCTTTTGAAGTATTCCACAAAATGCGTTATTGCTTAAAAGACACGGCACGAGAATGTTTAATACACATGATTTGTTAGCTGCGAAAGTAATTATTATTACCTTTGCAAATTGCCGTGTAATCAAAAACACAGTCCTCAGGGATGCATGGAAACAGCAAGATTTGACTATCATTATTTTTTTCGTGAAGCAGCCTGCTAGACCGTACCATGAGAGCAGTGCGAAAATCCGGAAAACAAATTGATATGAAAGTAGCACACTTCTGAGAATTGCATACTTTACAATTGTGCATAGCAGAGTATGGACTTAAAAAAAGGGTTCTCTCTTATTACCCTCTATCTGACATAAAGGTGGAGACTGAAACTCTGAAGAAATTTTGTTTGTGGCGAGACACGTATCATTGAGAAGAGTTTTAGGCTTCTGATCAGCCATTAGTACTTCGATCCCATAAGAAAATTAGCAGGGATGCCATACAGGCTGAATTTTAACAAAAATAATTGAAGACATTCCTAAAAGACTAACACGAGAAGGCTCATTGTCCTCACACTTCCAGATTATCATATTTTTTGCCAAGATATTGGCAAAAATACGATAATCTATCGCAAAGATATTGCCAAAGCAAAGATATTGCCATATCCCACATATTGTGAGAATCGATCGTGGCCGAAGCACAAATGAGGAAAGTTGATTGGTCACTCTAAATTCAGCACAACCTTACGAGGCAGACGAGAACTACGCCGTACATGACTTCCTTGTCATGATTATTATATTTGGACGTGTCATTCACTTTCTTTTTCTATTCACGTCACGTTATGCCAAATTTCGTATTTATGGAGCTAGCGAAACAGCCGCAAGTGCACTATGAGCGTAGCAAGTAGCCATGTTTTATATGACACGGATGTTCAGATTATCACATTTGGACGTGTGATTTACCTTTGTCATTCGTTCGCCTCACGTGATACCAAATTTGGAATGTGGGAAGCTAGCACAATGGCCGCGAGCGCATCATGGGCGTGGTATGTTGTCATGTCCTTACATGACACGCATCTTATGATTATCGTGTTTCCACCTTTGCCATCCATTCATATCCCGTAATACCAAATTTCGTATGTTTGAAGCCTGGAAAATAGCCGCGAGCGCATCATAAGCATGGCATGTAGTCATGTTGTTACACAATACACACCTCATAATTATCATGTTTGCACCAGTGCCTACGTCATTTTATTTATATCACGTAATAATAAATGTGGTTTATGTGAAGCTAGCAAAACGGCCGCGAGTGTATGATGAGTGTGGCATGTAGTCATGTTCTAACATGACACACATATGAATATTATGTTTGCATCAATCATATAGCTTCGTCATCTATCATGTCAGGCAATACCGAATTTGGTATATGTGAAGCTAGCGAAACGACCGCGAGTGCACCATGAGCGTGTCATGTAGTAATGACTCATGCCTTACACGACAATGATGTCATGATTTCCGCGTTAAGTTTTGACACTTGTGTTCTTCATGTATTCATGTCGTACCATACCGGTTTTCAACAAGCCACGTGAACGAAACTATCAAACGAGCAGCAAGACCATGAAATGTATATCTTGACATTCTTGACATACATTTCATGATAATTGAGTTATGACTTGTCAATTATGCTTGTCATGCATCCAAGTTATACCATACCACATATGGTATTCATAGCATTAACAAAACGGCCAGGAGAGCTAAAAGTCGTAGGTGGCTGGATAGATAGATAGATAGATAGATAGATAGATAGATAGATAGACAGACAGACAGACAGACAGACAGACAGACAGACAGACAGACAGACAGACAGACAGACAGACAGACAGACAGACAGACAGACAGACAGACAGACAGACAGACAGACAGACAGACAGACAGACAGACAGACAGACAGACAGACAGACAGACAGACAGACAGACAGACAGACAGATAGATAGATAGATAGATAGATAGATAGATAGATAGATAGATAGATAGATAGATAGATAGATAGATAGATAGATAGATAGATAGATAGATAGACAGACAGATAGACAGATAGATAGATAGATAGATAGATAGATAGATAGATAGATAGATAGATAGATAGATAGATAGATAGATAGATAGATAGATAGATAAATAGATAGATAGATAGATAGATAGATAGATAGATAGATAGATAGATAGATAGACACGCTCAAAATCACCGAAGTTGGCTAACAAATGTTTCGCATTTAATAATAATAAAAACAGCGAAAGTCAATATTGCCGCGTGCAAAGCTACGTCTAGCTGCGCGCTAGCGACAATGGAGATCACTGATTTGCTCGAGAGGCACAGGGCAAGTGAGTTAAGAAGACTACGATCTTGGCAGCTCTCTTTTTAGAGCGTCTCTGCGAGTACGAGTGTTCCTGACTAAACCACCTGTATTTTACAACTAGTAATAATGGTTTTTTCACGGAAAACAATAAGGGAAAGGTGGGGATGTTAACCAGTTTGGAAAAATTGGCAGATTCCACATACGATAGGAATCCATTATATGCGAAGCACGATTGTGGGAGGTTGATTTGTCACTTTAAATTGAGACAACGTTACGAGGCACACAGATGTAGTACACACCAAGCATAACCACAAATGTTATGCGCACTCAGATATCTAGATAACATGGAGTTATATTTTTCATACTCACGTAATGATGACACCACTAACAATTGCAAGAGCAGTAATGGTAGGCATGTTTCTATGCTATACATGACTTTCATATCATGATTATCATGTTTGCGCGTGGCATTTGTGTTCGTAGTCAATGCACGTCACGTAATACCGAATTCGGCATATGTGAAGCCATGGCAAAACGACCGCGCCCTATGAGTGAAGCATGTAACTATGTTTTACATGACAAATATAAATTATTGTCAAGTTAGGACGTGTCATTTCCATCGTCGTCCATTCGCATAACGGATAATACCAAATTTGTCATATGTGAAGCTAGCGAAACAGTCGCGAGCGCTTCATGAGCGTTGCATTTAGTCGTGTTTTACATCACATGCATATCATGATTATTATCTTTGCACCAGTCACATACCCTCGTCATCCGTTCGCGTCACGTACTACCAAATTTAGTTTATGTGAAGCTAACAAAACGGCCGCGAGCGCACTATGAGCGTAGAATGTAGTCATGTTTTACATGACACGCATGTCATGATTATCATGTTTGTACGTGTCATTTACCTGTGTAGTGCATTCACGACACGTAATGCTATACTTGGCATATGTGAAGCTAACAAAACGGCCGCGAGCGCATCATGACCGTGGTATGTAGTGATGTTCTTACATGATACGGATGTCATGTTAATGACCCGCATGCCAGGATTATCACGTTTGAACCAGTCATATACCTTCTTCATCCGTTCGCGCCACGTAATACCGAATTTGGCTTATGTGAAGCTAGCGGAACGGCTCCGAGCGCACTATAGGCGTAGCATGTAGTCATGTTTTACATGACACGCATGTCATGATTAGTATGTTTGGACGTGTAAGTAACATTTTCCATCCGTTCACGTCACGCAATAGTGAATTTGGTATATTTGAGGCTAGCTAAACGGCCGCGAGTGAATGGTGAACGTGGCATGTAGTCATGTTTTTATATGCACACATGTCATGATTAGCGTGTTCGCACCAGTCATATACTTTCATCATTCATTCACGTCACGTAATAACGAATTTGGTTTATGTGAAGCTGACGAAACAACCACGAGCACCCCATGAGCGTGTGACGTGTAGTGATGACTTACATGACATGCATGTCATGATTTTTACGTTAAGACCGGTCACTTATGTTCGCCATGCAGTCCTGTCATGCCATACCAGTTTTGCAATAAGTCATTTGATCAAAACCACCGCAAGAGCAGCAAGACCATGACATGTAAAGTATGACATTTATGACATGCATGTCGTAATGTTCATGTTATGACTAGTCACTTAAGTTCGCCATACAGTCATATTATGCCATACCAATTTGGTATAAATTTCCTCATCGGCCAGGGTGGTTAAAAGTCGTATGCGGATAGATAGATAGATAGATAGATAGATAGATAGATAGATAGATACGCTCGAAGTCACCGAAGTTCGCTAAGAAATGCTTCGCACTTATTAACCGGTATGCTGTCGTGTAGGAGCGGAAGAAAGGGGAGGATTGAAACAAGAGGAAAAAAAGAGGAAGAAAGGAGAAGCACACACGCGCACACATAACGCCACCGTGCAGCGTGGCAGTCTTTTGCGGTATACCGCGTCATTGGGAGTCTACAGCCACTCGGGATTTTAGCAATGCCTTCGTCACGTCATTGTTTGATGACTTGATTGATGATTGATAAGTGGAATTTAACGCCCCAAAACCACCATATGATTATGAGAGACGTTGTAGTGGAGGGCTCCGGAAATTTCGACCACCTGGGGTTCTTTAACGTGCACCCAAATCTGAGCACAAGGGCCTACAACATTTCCGCCTCCATCGGAAATGCAGCTGCCGCAGCCAGGAATCGAACCCGCGACCTGCGGGTCAGCAGCCGAGTACTTTAGCCACTAGACCACTGCGGCGGGGGCAATGTTTGATGACTTTTCTTGATAGCATTACCGAATAGTCTTCAGCGTCATCGTTCTGTTGTGAAGGCGAGTGAGAGCAGATCAGAAGGAAAAACAGCTCTGCAAAGTGTAGCGAGGGTAATCACAGAAGATATGCTGCAAGTTCTCAATGGTGCCACAACCAGCGCGAAGGCACCAACCTCTCCTTACATACATTTAATTTAAAAAAAAGAGCGCTGTCGGCCGTCCCTATTTGAAACGATTATGACTTCGCGAAAGTCAATTTTAGCCATAGGCGGCAATGCAACTGGATCCGCTATTTGGCGGACCCAGTTGGTATTTAAAATCGCCGCAAAACTTTAAGGGGATGGTGACGATAGTTCTGCCTTCGGGACGTAGTCAGTGTGGAGTCGGGTATATCGGGTATAGCATCTACCATGTCACCCTGTGAATCTGACTGGGGCAGTAATATGGGCATCTTCGTTAACAGTCACACCGCTATGACTTCGCAACCAATCAAATGTCATTTGGTGCCCCTCCACAATTGATGAATGAATCAGTTACCTTATGTTGAATTCGAGTTGTTCGTGCGGTTTACGCCACAGGGCTAATAAAAGATATTGTAAGGCTGCTTTCGAATTCACCAGAAATTCAGCATCGTTGTGGTCGTTCGCAAATGACAACACAAAGTGAGAGGCAAGTTCCGCAGCTGATCATGTTTTTGGGTGTTCGGTCTTAAAACGTAATAATTGTACCTCTCGCTAGCACAACCACCATGGCGGATGAACTTCGGGTGGTCGTTCAGTCATCGGTATAAATATGTACGTAGTCTGTGTATTTCTCGTGCAGTAGAAACAGGGATAGCTCCCTCAAGACGGGCGTTGATGATTGGAATTTTGGTGGATTTACGGTATGTTAAGGTGCGCTGCAGGACGAATCAGAAACTAAGCTGGAACCGATGGTTCAGCTGCGGGGCCGAAGCCAGAAGGGAAATAGGCGGAGTAGCTTGAAATTATTTTTAAGCTTACTATTAAACCGGTAATAACCAAAGTGGCTTTGAGTAGATGACTACGCTGCCAGGAAGAATATTATAACAACGAACATTGCTTTGCCTCTTCTCAAAATACAACTTAAGAGATGTTCTTTTTTTTTTCGTTTGGTACTGAGCTAGCTCGCGCTGTCTACAAAGCACAAAGAAATGCGAAAATTTCTCCTAGCAAACTAAGTGCATTCTTCAGTGGGATATAAATATCATGAATCTAACTCGTAATGATAAGCACATAGCGCTGTTTCTTTAATTTCTGTATTAACGCATCAAATGAACAACAAGTTTTCGAAATGCATGCAGGAATATTTTGTATTCAGAAAACGCGCACCATCGGAGATTCGGTGTAAAAGCGGTTGCTTGCTCGTCGAGCTGGACACCAGAAGATAATCTGCTCACTTGTAAGCTGAGAGAAGGAACGAGCTGCGAATTATACAAAGCAACCACCCGGACATTTTAACAACTGCGCTCCCAGCAATAGGGCACGACTGCTCTCTTTAGTCGTAAAAAACGCCAAAGCCTAATTGTAAGTATTTTCTAGTAGCACAAATTTGCGTAAACATGTACAAATTTCAAACAAAAAACAATCGCCTCACTAAGGTGCGCAGACCAGGCATATTGTTCTTCTTGCGTTGCCGTTAATGAAAACAAAGGTGAACGCGCTTGCTCTTACACGGAAGAGGCAACACCGACGCAGAGAACAAACCATGGTGCTGATGACGATGAAGAATAAGCACTTTCCAAGCACCACATTCTCTTTCTGCAACGGATGAGAACGAATGTGAATGAGCTTTTTACCCGCAATAGCCAACATCGACGTAGAAAACAGGCTAGACTGGAGACGACAACTCGCGAAGCGGCGAAAAACTGGCAATTTTGTTTAAAATGTTGCTCTTTTGTTTGAAATACCCTGAAAATTGTGTATATGTTTTAAGCTATACAGGTAAAAATTTGACTTGACTGCGTCTGAAGCAGTGCTCTTGCGAAATGAAATTTTCGAGGACGACATAAATCTTTTCTATAATAAATTGAAGCAGAACCGCTTCGCATTAAGCTGTCATGAAAGTTGTCGCTGTTGCATCACACAGGAATACGCCCTTATGAATTTCATAATTTGCTGCAAAGTAAAGGCTTTTATTATTATCCCCCCCCCCCTCAAAGCATTCCTGCTGGCTCGGTAGTTAAATAAATAGACTCAGTGGATATTTGCTTTCGCCGCAACATCGGCGTTTTGAAATATAATGACAAACGAAAACATACCCGCGTGTTTTGGAAAGCTCTTGAGCTTTTTGACAAATATATTTCTATACGTGCTTTTCAGCTGTTTGCTGCCTCTGCAAGCAGTGTTAAAACAGGTTTTTCACGCGTGAAAAAATGAAAATGCCTCACAAGAAAATGCCTGCGCGCTGAACAGACTGCTGCGTTTGAAGACTGCACTAGGGTCGGTAATAAATCTTAAGACAACGATGGCATCGACACCGTTCGAGCAACGCTGAAACTTCCAGGGCGAGTCTTTTCTTTTGGAAAAGAAATGAGTGCGCTGAATCAACAGCTGTTTTTATGTCTTGTGGGGTGCGCGCCTGGTGTCTGACTGAATTTGTGTTGAAAGTCAACATGTGGGAGTGTAACCTTGATGATAATAAAATGGTGTATACAAAACTCAAAGAAGTCACTGATGATTTTACTTTTACAATACTGCAGTACAGGACTACCCGCGTTTTGCACCTGATTGTTGATGTTCAATAAATTTCGCTGTATCAATATTGATGCGAGTTAAAAAAATAATGTAATAAATTTATGCTTTATACCACCCACCAGAGAAACGAATGATTCAACTAGTCGAGACAAGCAGAGTAAATAAATGGTTAGATCTTGACGTATACAGGTGCACCATGATGGGTTACACCTCGTAAAACGACAAGAAAGATATCCTTCTTTTCCTGAATTCACGCTCCCACTACGCTGATTATAAAGTGATAAAATCATAGTAAAATAATAGTGTGAGGGGGTGGTGGTCGATCAAAATCCACGATGTGATTTTTAGAGACGCGATAGGGGAGGCCTTTGGAAATAATGTGCACCCAAAACTCAGTACACGAGCCTCTGGCAATTTCACCTACATCGAATTTCGACCGCCGCAACACGGATGCCATTCCACGACCGGAGAGTAAGCAGTTGAGTACCATAACCACCAGACCATTGTGGTGGTTAAGTGATCCACATATTATATGTATACGATAACGACAGATCATAGGAGCCGATTTCGTATTTAACATTGTCATATTCTATTCAAGAAAAAAAATGCACACAGTTGACTATTGGAAGAAGCATATTGACGTGCCTCCTGCACAGATGTTCGTATCTATTGCAATGTTCTCCTCTAACCACCAGCAAACGGCTTCGATTTTTAATTCATGAGAGCGCAACGACTACCAGTGCCTTGCGGCTGGTCTGTCCTGCTTGGCGGCCAAATTGGCTTTTCTCCTCATACGGCGTATTGTGTGCTTATTACGCATGCTGAGCACGCTGGCGCGTCAAGGTAACTCATGGTCCAACGTCACGTCTGAATTCACGTTAGTGCCAGACTTCAGTTTCATCCCAACGAGCAGCGTAAGCTGCATACGGAGCGTTGATGTACTTATCATACGGAACAGGATTACGTGTATTTTTATTGGTACACTTCACTATAGCGTCACGTACTTGTGACGTTCAAGAAGGGAGCGCTTTGTGAGTATAAGACGAAAATTTGTGTTCGAGCGAAACTTCCCGAGAAACGCGAATTTCGAAAAATTAGTATCTGTGGTAGAACACCACAAAACCATAATTCGCTTATGAGAGACGCCGTAGTAGAGAGTTCCAAATAATTGAAACACACAAGGTTCTTTATCATTTGCTTAAATTCAAGTGCACGGGCCCCTAACGTTTTCGCCTCCATCGAAAATGCACCCGCCGCAGCCGCGAATTCAGAATACGACCAATATAGGATATCCACTACGAGCGGTGAACAGAACGTGAGCCATCGACAAATTGATCATCTCCATGTTTCTCGAACAATGCATCGTGGTCTGCACCAAGCAATGCTGACAGTCTTTTTGGGCGTAAACAGAGTACATGAAAATTGAATGAAAAAACACACGTAGCTATAGAGAAGTAAACTGAAAATTTCGACAAGCAGGTATATTGACATGGTTCAGTGTAGTTATAGCAGAAGAGAATAGAACAGTTGTTCTTTTGTTGAAATAACGACTGAGTTATGGTGTATACTTCAGTTGGAGGCACGATAAGCGAGAAATCAGAAACGCTGAAGTTTCATGAATATCTACACGGGCAAAAACAGGCACCCTTATATGCCATCTATGTGTTCCTTCTCGTGTGCAAGCGTCGTTTTGTCATACATCAAAGCTTTTCAAGTGCACTAGGGGATGTATTGCTTTACTGCGTGATCCTCGATGCAGTTTGACTTTTGAATTGCCCGCGGCTCTTTTCGTCGTCAAACTAGAAGCTACGAATTTCGATATTTGACCAACTTTTCACAGCGCCCGCTCTAGACTGCCACTCCAGATTTGTATGCAAACGGCGGGATAACAGTGTTTGGTATTCAAATACTCTTTTTCTTTTCTTTTATTTTGACATAGACTTGCCCTGACGGCATATTCTTCGCACGAGAATGGACAAACCGAGCGTAAGTCGTGCCGTGTACATTGTCAAGCAAATACTGCCAAGGATGTTGGAAAATCACTGGTAACGAAGTTGCAAATATTGGTACAAGCAATAACGTACACGCTACGAAAAAAGAGAATATGTGCAAGAGTACATTCCATCATATAATGTAGGATTTTTGGTTAATGCCACGTTCCACATATGACATGACAAATGAAAATGAAGGGCTTGAATGAATGTTCATTGGCAGAAAAATCGAGGGAGCTATCGTTGTGTTCCGGCAAGGACAACCTAATTAGCGGGAGCTTCCTGCAAAGACAAATGTAGGAACGGCCGTAGATAGTGAGCGTGAAAAAGAGCTCCTATGTGTAAATCCCACCCAGAATTATTTTTTCTTCGAACTTGAAAAGTTTACATGTAAAACTTTGAAAAAGTTTCGAGAAGCACAGTGTTTTTAGAACTACCGTCGTGAATAAAGGACACAGTGGCGTTCTTCAAAATATGCTGATAAAGATTTAGTGGAATCAGCGCCGTTTCTGTTTTACATAATCTTCCTGCTGCACAACTCAGCCAGTAACATTATCAGAAACCATTTCCTCTTTTTTCCTTCTCTGTTTTTATCCCTTTTTATCTTTGTTTCTTTTGCTTTTTGTGATTATTATCTCGGCCATTCCAGTTATTGCGTAGTACGCATGACATAGGGCAACGTGTTCGGGGAGTGAAGCAGACCGTGAAAAATGTGACGAAAAAAGCGTTGCTCAGCATGACCGTAATAGCTTCCTGTCTGTGTCGCAAAACGGACAACGGTAGCTCTAACAACACTGTGGTTAAATCACCTCCAAATAGTTTGTCACAAATTGTGATCACGCGTCAGTCAAAATACGATGTATTTTATTTATTGGTAAAGACTGCGAAAGTATATAAAACAACATTCAATTAACCTCTTTAACAACTGAAAAACTTCTACTTATTCGTAGTGAAGAAATAAAGCATTTCCTGAACTAGTTACACGTAAACGTCTTGATTTGAGGCATGTTTATTTTGACATGCCACATGATCGAGGCAAGTATTTGAGTTTTCATGGATACCTGATGAATGTGGTCGATTGTTGAGTAGCCTGTCCGAAATCCTGCTTGTTCTTTTGGTTGATTGAATGCTAATGTTGTCTTAATTTTGTTAGAAGTTACCTTTGTAAATAGCTTGCATACGACGGAGAGCAAGCTGATCGGCCTGTACTTCTTCGAGTCTTTGTCATCTTCTTTCTTATGCATTTAGATGATGTTAGCATTCTTGCAAGATTCTGATACTCTTCCCTACAGGAGACACTTCGTAAATAGGGTGGCTTGTTCTTATAACACAATCTGTCCTCCGTCTGTCAGCAGATCTGATGTTATCTGATCCTCACCAGAAGCTTTTCCTCTTTGTAATCCCTCCAAGGCTTTTCTGACTTCTATCATTACCGGTGGGATGCTATCTCGGTTACTAATAGTTCTTTATTAGGGTCGTGGTTGTCCGGGCTACTGTGCAGATCTCAGTAAAACTCCTCCACTATTTTAACTATCATGTTCATATTGGTAGTTACTTTGTCTTCCTTGTCCCATAGTGCATGCATCTGGTTTTTGCCTATCCCAAGTTTTCTCTTCGCTGCTTTGACGGTTCCTCCGTTCTTCAGAGCGTGTTCAATTTTGTTCATGGTATACCTTCTTACATTGGTCACCTTAAGCTTACTAATCAGCTTCGAAAGCTCTAGCAAATTTATTTTGTCTGTTGTGTTTGACGCTTTCATGTTTTGACGTTTCTTAATAAGATTCTTCGTCTCCTGGGACAGCTTACCTGTGTCCTGTCAAACTACCCTTCAAATTCCACTGCACACTGTAATGATTCTCGTCAGATTACCATTCATTGCGTCACCGCTAAGGATGGTGTCTTCGATAAGAGCAGGCTCTGAATACCTGTACTTCGCGTCTCAGTGCTAGCCCATTGATTGGCTTCTTGCGTATCAGTTTCTGTCGTTCCTTTTTCAAGTCTAGGTGAATTTGAGACCGTACCATTCTATCGTGACTGCATTGTACCTTGCCAAGAACTTCCACCTACGGCACGATGCCTGGCTGCGTACTCAGTATAAAGTCTATTTCATTCCTATTTTAACCATTAGGGCCCCTCCATGTCCACCTATGGTTCCCTCGTTTTCAGTAGAAGGTATTAAAGGTCCAAAAGTTATTGCGTTCTGCAAGTGTCACTAATAGCTCCCTTCTGGCATTTCTACTACCGATGCCATAATCTTCTACTGCCTGATCTCTAGCCTGCTTCTTCCCTACCTTGGCATTGAAGTCGCCCTTCCGAATACTATACTGTGTTTTTACCTTATTCATTGCCGATTCCACCTCTTCATAGAAGTTTTCAACTGGCGTGTCATAATGGCTGGACGTAGGTGCGTAAGCCTGTACCACCTTCATCTATTGAGCTTATTTACGATACCTACCACCGTTTCATTAGTGTCATAGTATTCCTCTATATTGCCAGCTATATTTCTGTGGATAAGAAACCTCACTCACAGTTTTATTCTGTCAGCGAAGCGCCGATAGCAAAGGACGTGCCCGTTATGTAGCACTGTGTAGGCCTCATCTGCCCTTCTAACCTCACTGAGCCCTATTACTTCCCATTTAACACTCGCTAGCTCCTCGAAACGTACAGGTAGACTTGCCTGACTGCATAATATTTTAGCGTTAAAGATCGCTAAGTTCAGGTTCCAATGAAACAAAAGGAACAAGCAGGATTTCGCCTAGGCTTCTCAACAATCGACCACATTCAAACTATGAATCAGGTAATAGAGAAATACTCAGAATACAGCCAACTACCATACATAGCCTTCAGATATTCGCCCTTCAGAATATATACTGTGTTTTTACCTTATTCATTGCCGATTCCACGTCTTTAGAAGTTTTCAACCGACGCGTCATGACGGCTGGACGGAGGTGCGTAAGCCTGTACCACCTTCATCTTGTATCTCTTATTGAGTTTATTTACGATACCTACCACCCTTTCATTAGTGCTATAGTATTCCTCTATGTTGCCAGCTATGTTTCTGTGTATAAGAAACCTCACTCACAGTTTTCTTCTGTCAGCCAAGCCCCGATAACAAAGGACGTGCCCGTTCTGTAGCACTGTGTAGGCCTCATCTGTCCTTCTAACCTCACTGAGCCCTATTACTTCCCATTTAACAATTGCTAGCTCCTCGAAAAGTACAGCTAGACTTGCCTGACAGCATAAGATTCTAGCGATAAACGTTGCCAAGTTCAGGTTCCGATGAAACAAAAGGAACATGCAGAATTTCGCATAGGCTTCTCAATAATTGACCACATTCAAACTATGAATCAGGTAATAGAGAGATAGTCAAAATACAGCCAACTACTATACATAGCCTTCAGAGATTACGAGAAGGCGTTTGATTCAGCAGAAATACCAAAAGTAGTGCAGACACTGCCAAATCAGGGTGTCGATGAAACATAAACACCCTGGAAGAAATCTACAGAGAATAAACTGCCTCCATAGTTCTCCATAAACAATGCGACAAAAAACCAATAAAGAAGGGAGTAAGGCAAGGAAATACAATCTCTTCGATGCTATTTACCACGTTCTTACAGCAAGTTTTCGGATACCTATAATGAAAAGAGTTAGGGATAAGACTTCGTGAAAAGAACCTTAGTAACCTTCGCTTCGCCGATGACATTGCATTGCTGAGTAACTCAGGGGACGAAGTGCAACTCATGATTACACAGTTAGGCAAGGTGAGCCGCTAAGTAAGTCTTAAAATGAATCTTCAGAAAACGAAAGTAATGTCGAGTTTGTTCCCGTGCACAACTAGTGGGACGACGCAGACAAACTGCGGCACGTCTATTTCAGACTTACGGACGGCGCCCGTGTATGGTATGAGAACCGGGCAGCTATTCTTACATCATAGAAAGACTTCAAAGGCCGACTTCTTGGGACATATGTCAACCCTGACCATCGGGAGAGAGCTGGCTACTGTCTTCAGTTTCGCATACAACTGCCGAACGAAGGGGTTGCGATGTATGTCGAGGACATGACGCGTCTTCTTCACAAAGCTGACTACAGCGTGCCAGAAAAAAGAAGGTACGGTACCTCATGCGCGGGGTGAAAGAGCAGCTTTTCGGTGGGCTCGTGTGCAGTCCCCCCAATACTGTGTCACGATTTCTCACAGCAGCCGTCACCATCGAAAGCACTCTTAGGCACCGGACCCCGTCATACGAACGGCACGTCAATGCTTCACCTCCGGACTACTTGGGAGCTTTCGGTGGCCAAATGGATTTCTTCCGGGAGCTAATACATTCAGTCATCCGCGAAGAACTCCACAAGCTGTCAGTGCACTCGCAGCTGAATATCTCCTCCTTGTCCAGCGTTGTCCGAGATGAAGTCCAGCATGCCTTAATACAACCACCTTTCATGCGCGATTACCAACCACCCAGTGACTTCCCCCGCATGTCGTATGCTCAAGCTTTGCGCCAACCTGTTACACCTGCAATTCCGCATCCCACGGTGGCCCCAGCCATGCTGCACACGGTCTAGGTGGCGTCATATTACAGCGCACCTCGCCTGATCTCGAGGAAATCAGACGTCTGGCGTGCGCCAGATCCATGTCCTTTCTGCTTCCACTGTTGCGAAGCTGGGCATCTTGAACCGACAGTGTTCCTACCGACAACTTGGACTGCGTGGATTTTCGAGAAACTGACCACCACCCAGGTTCGGTATGCGGCTGAGTAGCGCAGAACTTCGTCATCCTTGCACCAGTCACACTCCCCGTCACCGCGGCGATTTTCTCCTGATTGCCGTACCTATTCGAGCGTGGCGCAGGGTCGGTCACCCAGTCTACGCCGGGAAAACTAACCACAGCGACCTTCA
This sequence comes from Rhipicephalus microplus, assembly GCF_043290135.1. Taxonomy (NCBI): domain Eukaryota; kingdom Metazoa; phylum Arthropoda; class Arachnida; order Ixodida; family Ixodidae; genus Rhipicephalus; species Rhipicephalus microplus. The sequence goes on from NC_134701.1 coordinate 178,937,053, forward strand.
GGGGCGAGGCCGCTCATACTGAACAAGCTCAAGGCCTCCTACCGACGCTTCCGCAAACTGACGATTCCCCGACGATGACGACACAGTTCGTTCCGCAAAGATTTCATCAGATATTCCACTGCTGCTTGACGGTCGAAAAGTCAGTGCTTTAGTTGATACGGGTGCAGATTTTTCTAAGATAAGTGAAAAACAGGCTGCTCTCCTGAAGAAAGTGACGATGCCATTGAACCTCAGGCCAATTTGTACTACTGCTGGGCACATCATCAGGCCACTGGGCGTTTGCACAGCACGAATTCAGACTCGTGATTCTATCTTTGTTGTCAGGTTAAGCCTTCTCCGTCAGTGTTCTCGAGATTTGATCATTAGCATGCACTTACTGAGAAAGCACGATGCTATCATCGACATTCGACAACGCCTCGTCACGTTCTCAACAAAAAGCGCCACACCAGAGCAATATCCCAGCCACAATTGAGTATGTCTGCGCGTAATTGACGATGTTGTGACGATACCACCACACTCAAGTGTTATGGTTCAAGTGGCGTGTAACAAATCAGCACACGGTGAAATGGTGGCGGTGAGCAATCGATCCCTACTCTTTTCCCAAGGTGTCTGCGTAGCACGAAGCCTAGTAGATGTCCAGGCTGGCCACTGCAAGGTTCTCGTTACAAACTTCAGCTACGAGCGCCGACACATTTTCCTTGGTACTGTCATCAACTATGCCTACCCAGTAACCATTGTGACTGAGTGCTTTGCTTCCGAGGCAACTGATAATGCCGACGCACCTCTCGGGGGTGTCGTTATAAATCCAACGCTTTCTGACAAAAAAAAAAACAAAACCTTAACGACCTGTTGATAGAATTTCACGCCTGTTTTGCACGTTTCTAGAGAATTCATAAGACATCGATTACCAAACACCGCATTATCGCCTACGGTGACGCACAACCTATACCGCAACAGCCTTACCACGTTTCACCAACCGAACGACGCGAGCAATGAACCAAATGCTTCAAGACGGTGTAATACAGCCTTCAAGCAGCCCATGGTCATCGCCAGTGGTCCTTATAAGGAAGAAAGATGGTACAATTCGCTTTTGTGTTGATTATAGGAAGCTGAATGACGTCACAAAGAAAGACGTGTACCCACTGCCTCGAGTGCACGATTCTCTTGACAGGCTGAGGTGAACAAAGTACTTTTCCTCAATCGACCTCAAACGTGGTTATTGGCAAATTAATGTCGATGAACGTGATCGCAAAAAAAAACAGATTTTGTAACTACTGACGGTCTGTTTGAATTCCGAGTGCTCCCATGCGGCCTTTGTTCCACTCACGCCACATTCCAACGAATGATGGATACCGTTCTCGCTGACCTCAAGAGCAAAACTTGCTTAGTCTATCTAGATGATGTTGCTGTCTTTTCAAGAACGTTTGACGAGCACCTTCGTCGTCTTCGGAGTGTTCTTGAAGCTTTACGATCCGCTGACCTTACCCTCAAGCCTGAGAAGTGCCATTTTGGCTACAAAGAATTGAAGTTCCTGGGTCACGTTGTGAGCACTGAAGGCGTTCGGTCCGATCCTGAGAAGACTGCTGCTGTGGTCGCTTTTCCAGCTCCAACAGACAAGAAAATTATTCGACCATTTCCGGGGCTCTGCGCACACTATCACCGCTTTATTGAATACTTCTCTAAGATTGCGGAGCTGCTCATCAGATTTACGCGTGACGAAACCCCATTTTTCGGACTGACCAAGAAGCGACTGCCTTTGCAGAACTGCAACAACGATTGTCTTCCCCTCTTGTACTTGGTGACTTTGATGAGGACGCTGACACAGAGGTGTGCACTGACGCAAGCAACATTGGTCTTAAAGCTGTCTAGGTGCAAACACAAGATGGGACTGAATGTGTGATTGCCTCCGCGAGCCGTACTCTATCACGTGCTGAAACTAACTATTCAACGTCAGAGAAGAAATGTCTCGCGATAAATGGGCGATTACAAATTTCAGGCCTTATCTCTATGGGTGCCCATTGAAAGTTGTGACTGATCACCACGCTTAATGTTGCTTGGCTAACCTCCGAGACCCCTCTGGGTGATTAGCACGATGGAGTCTGCGACTTCAGGAGTTTGATGTCACTATCGTATACAAGTCGGGTAGAACGCATGAAGACGCCGACACGCTATCACGAGCACCTCTGTAATCCGACCATACAGCTATAGAAGACGAGAGAGCCTTCCTGGGGACTCTCAGGGCGGCGGACCTTCTCAGTAAGCAACGAGCGGACCCCGAGCGGCCCACCATCGATCATTTGGAAGGCAGCACCGCGCCTGTTCCTCGTTCACTTCCCGTACGTTGCCAACATTTTGCTTACGACACGGCATATTATAAAAAAACGCCTGTGTCGGCGGCACATTTTATATTCTAGTCGTTTCTCAAGACTTTCGTGAGGACATCCTAATAGTCTGCCACTATGAGCCGTCATCCGGCCATCTGGGATACTCAAGGATGCTCGACCTGGTACGACAGCTATATTTCTGGCCAAAACTTGCAGCTTGTGTCAAACGCTACGTGAAAAGATACCGCGAATGTCAGTGTCGCAAGTCACCAACTGTAAAGCCTGCAGGCCTCCTACAACCCATCGACCCACCGCGTACGCCGTTTGACGAAGTTGGGATTGACCTCCTTGGACAATTTCTTTTGTCTCATTTCGAAAACAAGTGGATCATCATCGCAACTGATTACTTGACGCGTTACGCTAAGACGAAACCATTGCCACGCGGTGCAGCATCAGAAGTCGCCCAGTTTTTCATGCACCACATTGTGCTTCGTCACGGCGCCCCGTTATTCGTCATCACTGACCGAGGAACAGTGTTTAGGGCAAAACTGCTGGACGACGTATACAAGCTCAGTTACACGAACCACCGTAACACAACCTCATACCACCTCCAGAGTAACGGCTTGACAGAAAGGCTGAACAAAACGCTGGCGGACATGAATGCTATGTACGTGGAGGTGCAGCATAAAACGTGGGACGAGATCCTGCCGCACGTAACGTTTGCGTACAACACCGCAACCCAGGAAACGACAAGGTTCGCACCCTTCCGCCTCGTTTACGGTCGAGACATGCAAACCATGCTAGACACCATGATTTCTTGTGACATCGACCAGCAAGAGCTGCTAACTTCTTATGTCGAGGATTACATTCAGCGTGCAGTGAAAGCACGTCAACTAACTCGCGTGCACGTAAGATCGCAGCAATGTGAAGATGCCTGAAGGTACAATATCCACAATACAAGTCACCTATCAACCTGGCGACCACGTGTGGGTTTCGACTCCTGTTAGACGGCGAGGTCTCAGCGAGAAACTCCAGAGCAAGTACTTCGGACCCTACAAAGTATTACGGTGGTTGAGCAAGGTAAACTATAACGTTATTCCAGACGGAGGCTTGGTAACGACCCAGCGCCACTCACCCCGAACAGAGCATGTCGTCCGCCTAAAACCTTATTTTACGCGGTGATACTCGCCTTATTCTGCCCGGGTAGCAAGCATTCCTTTTTTTACGTTGTCCATTGGGTCTTTATCGAATTTCGAACTATGATAATGTTTACTTCTTATGACCAACCACAGACATATTTTGCACTTGCATATGCCGTGTTCACTATAAGTATTGTTTCTCCTTTTTTCCCTTGTGGGCCCTGATGTCTCCTTGTGTATGAGCATCGAGTCGATGCTCCAATGGGAAGAGAAATCATGCCACCCAGAGTTGTGATCCAGCAAGCCCTGGTGAGCCAAAAAGGGCAAAGAGAACGTAAAAGTAGTGCGTGTTAGCGCTTCTTTTGAAGATACACCGCGTGTCTTTCTGCCCCGATGTTCGTGTCTTGTCTTTACGGCTCTCGGCGCGTGACATTATGTTAGGTGTTTACATGGCAATTACAAGGTATTTGTGCCAGCACTAGACAAACAGTAACCTACGAAAACCAGACAGACCTGAAAACAAGCTTAACACGTCTCTCGCAGACAAACACCAAAGGGCAGAACTAGTGTCGAAGAATTTCCTCCTCACACATAAAGAGGAGTTCCTCCGCCAAAACAGATAGTATTTCTTTGTACAGTCGCTCCAAAATCGGGAAGAGAGCGCGACGGCGATGACCTGCTGCAACCACCTCACAGCAATTGCGCCAAAGATAGTAGGGACCCGCAACAATGAGAAGGCAGGCGAAGCAGCCTCGAGAACAACGTTCAGAGGAAACAAAGCTGTTTGCTACGAGGCCACGAAATCCAGCATGCACAGCCTTTCAGAAAAAACGAGCAACGACGCATTGTCTTAAACTTGCTGTTTTGTTTCCCGTGGGGAGCAGTCCGGGCGTGTTGCTGACTGGACCATTCTGCTCCTTCGAGGCAGACAAGGGAAGGAAGAACACACTACCCCAGCCGCCACAGGTAGACAGGCAGAAATGAGGCCGTCAGCGTGCTCCAAGACACAAGACTAGAGTGGGTGCGGCGTGCCGGAGGAACTAATGGGAGCGACAAAGCGGCTGTTGTGTCAACGACTGGATCGTCCAACGCATCTACCCCAGGGCAAGTCGTCTGGATATGGCAAAAAAATGCGAGAGCTACAGCATAAAACGAAGGAAGTGTTACTGATTTCGGGCCCCAATTAAGATCTATATTAGGCAATAAATACCGAAGGTAAGTTCCTAGAAAATAATATGCCAGAGTTCGCACGGGCGATTCCTCTCCATGTACGAGGCGCAACAGGAAGCGCAGGGAACGTAGCCGCCAGCATATTGACACCGAAGGCAAGGCAAAGCCTCCCTGGGGACGCTGCTGTCCTAACGCCCCGCGAGAAACCAACTCAGTGCCACCGGAGCAAAAGAAGGAACACAAAGCAGACTGCAATGACCTGACGATGCGCAAAGGCGGCTGCTCCACGGGAGAAAGGTACCAAATGTGACCACAGAACACAGTCTGCGCAAGGTCCCTCCGCTCAAGAAGCGGGAAGTCAAAATCCCAGACATTCTCAATTTCTTGTTTTACTTACATTTTAGGGGCGAAGCTCCTTAAAGCGGCATCCGTTCATCCCTCGTCGTAGTCGTAGTGCGTAACCAGTCTTACGCTGTGACCTGCAAGGTGGTGCCGGTGAGAGATTTCTTCTGTGCGTTGTTGAACTATAAAAAAATCGCAGCGTGCGCGTTAACTAAAAACTGAACTCTCCTGTCTCGCATTCCCCAGTTTTAGCAATTGGTATGTACATTGAGCACTATCTGACAAGAAGGGGTTGCTGCGTTATACTCGCTGGACGTAACCTTCTTGGTTTTAGAAAGGTATAGCGAGAGTTGAGCAGCAGTGCCATGACTACAGTGAACTAGTATATACCATGAACTCGAGATGGTTCATGGTATATGGTGGTCAAGACAGCACTAGCATGGTGGTCACGAGAGCACTAGCAAAAAAGAAGCTTGTAACCTGCGGTGAATTCTTTGTTTGAAGTCGAAGGTGTGTTGTGATAGACCATGCACCCGCGGAAGTTAAAATGAAGTTAATAAGGCTCCCCAAACCATTCAGAAGATATCTATATGCATGGAGCCTTGCAGTCATTCGGAAAGATCAAATCAATTACAGCGGAAGCTTGGAGAGTGTCATAAATGAAAGAGATGCGTACCCTTAATCGAGATGGCGTATGGACACTCGTGGATGGAGTCCGTGTGTGCGACATCCCACATCTACTCTCTGTTCGCGGTCGACAAAGCCTCGAGCTCATTCCCGGTAGACCCCTATTATGCCTGCGTTGCAACAGAGTAGAACACATTCGTCGTCACTGCCGGACACCGCACTGCAATGATTGTTGACGATTTCGACACAAGGCTGAAGAGTGTGTGGAGACGTATGCCAAGAAAATGCGCCATCGCATACGAGCACCTGATGACGCTTTGCAAGAACACAATATTGATGCTACGGAACTCTTCGAAGCAACTGGCGACCTTCCACGTACCATGGTTGTTGAACCCTGTGCTCTGCCGAGAAAGACGAGGCTAATGACTGGGCTGTAGCGAAGACATCCGAAGATGCATCGAAAGAAGACGGCGCGAAAGTAAGCGGCAAGAAGCAGGTGGTACCTGCATCTAGGTCGGTAGACACTCGTAAAGAAAGCCTCGAGAGCAGGGCTGATAATGAGGCACTAGTTACGGAGATGACTGCTGATGATGTGTGAGGATGCACCGACGCCTTCATAAGTGTACGCTGAGCATCACCCGACTACACGACAAGCGAGGAAAGCGACTCGACTGCATGTCCCCGTCAGTCACGTCATCGCAAGTCATTACAGCCTGCAGGGTAGTACAGACGCTCAAGATCAAGGAGACCGGTTTCTGGTGACAGATTGTATTCACACGCCCCTTCTCGACCAGACCGCTGAATGCAACTATAAAAGGGATACAGACACCATGGCGCTGTCCCAGAGAGTCATTTTTGCAACAATCAACGTATGTCGACTGCGATACAAGCAAAAACAGGTGCAGCTCCACCGGTTGCTCTTCAGCCGACATCTCGAATTTCTTCGCCGTTGAAGAAGCGAAGATCGAGAGTGAAACGGATACAGAAGGGGCCCTGCAGCCTTATTTTTCTGTATTTTATGTATTTGTGTCGCACGCCGTGGGCCTTTCGGCGGGCTGCTTTCGGTTTTTCAGGAAAACTTTACTGTATTCATCCATAGCACATAGTGTTAACCTAGAAGGGCGGCTGATACAATGTGATTTTATGTTGTATGGTTTGCCGTGGCGCCTAATCAACGTGTATGCTTTTACGAATGCACCACGGCAAACTAGTTTCTTTGAAAGTATAGCTACCTTGTTAGGTCTTGACCATAACATTGTGCTGATGGCCGATTTAAACTGCGTCTGATATCCATCGGATAGAGCTAAGCTTAGTCGTAGCGACAGGAATGCTGAAGTGCTCTCACTTATAGTTGAAAATGTGGGACTAGTTCACATAGAATCACTCAACGACCCGCTCTCGTATAAGCATGCACAAGGAAGTACACATACGCGTCTTGATCTCATTGACGTTTCAGCACCACTTATTTCCCGCAACTAGTCATGCAAAACGGAGCCTATTCCCTTTTTCAGATCACTGTATTGGTGTGGGGCAGATAGGTAGCAGCATTCGATCTAACCTCAGACCACAATTTGAAAACTAAACTCACTTTGAAAACTAAACTCCTAAATTGTGAGCGACTAAGAGTTTAGTGCACGCGTCTGCATAGCACTCAGTAACTGTTTGTCGGCCGGCATGTCTTTGTTCGCCTCTTGGGAATTATTCAAACAAGAAGTTCGCGCAATAGCTATAGAAATTGGATCTGTGAGGGGCATTTACAGAAAATTATAACAAAACCTGCTAAAGCAAAATCTTCAAAACCTATATGAATTTAAGCGTGAGGGCCCTGGTCACTATAAAGCTGAAATTTCTAGCGCCAAAAAAGCGCACTCCAGAGGCATGACGCTTTACGTTACAGACGTGCCCGTGTTCGATCCCGCAATACTTGTATTTTGCATTAAGAGGAGCCCACACGTCAAGCCTTAATCGATAAATCAAGTTTATACCAGACATTTGCTCGGGACAAATCTTGGTCAATAGTTTCAGTGAAATTATGTCGGAATTCGAAACTTATTACAAAGGATCACTCAGCGCCTTTTCTGAAAACGACACTGGAGATCTAGTGACGCAGTTTTGTCATTTGTGACTCCCCTAACTGCCCAGGAATGTGAATCTATCAGTAAGCCATTCGCAATGCGAGAAATAGATCTTGCTGTTAAACAGTTACCATTGTCAAAAACGCTGGGACCTGATGGAATATCTGGCGAGTTTTACAGAGCATTTAAATCCATACTGTGCCCTGTACTGCTCGACATTTTCACGCTGAGTTTGAATCTTGAGACCCTTTCTCGGTCCTTTACAAAAAGCCACACTGTTCTAATTCGAAAATGCTCAGATCGTGAAAAATCGGCAGATACCGCGTACATTGGGAATCTATGATATGCGAAGAATGAGTGAGAAATGTTGATATGTCACTTTATAACCATCAGAACGTTAGGAGGTGGAGGTAAATGAGGCCGTGCATGACTTCCGTGTCATGATTATCATGCTTGGATCTGTCGTTTACCTTCGTCATCTATTTATGTCACGTGATACCAAAGGGAGTATACGTGGATCTGGCGAAACGGCTGCGAGCACGCTATGAGCGGGGTAAGTGGTCATGTTCTTACATGACACGCGTGTCAGAAATATCATGTTTGCACCAGTCATATATTTCGTCATTCAATGGCCTCACGTAACATCAAATTTGTTATATGTGGAGCTAGCAAAACAACCACGAGCGCATCATGAAGGGCTTAATATACTATAATGTATATAGCGGTGACGCGTGCGCACGCTGGAAGCAGCGACGCTACGTTAGCAAAACGCGAGCACTCTATAGTATGACGCCAGGCGCGACCAGCATCCGTCAGCGACGCCCGACGGCAACCGGCTCGAAATGCGACATGCTGCATTTCGCGCTGATGCCATAGAATAAGAATGCTCTATGACAATGCGTTACCCAGACAACACTGCGTCTCCCTCTTTTTGTGACGGAGGAACGCCGGATGCGCTGAAACGCGCCTGCGTCAAAGCAACGCCGCGCGGCGAGCGCCTGCGAGTGTATGGCGCCGCCAGTGCCAGGCGTGGCAATGCCGGCGTGACGCGACGAAATGAACGCTGGCGAGCCAGCGCACCGCATTACGTCGAAATATATTGGTGCCTTGAATGTGGTATATAGTTATGTTTTCACATGACACGCATCTCAATCTCATGATTATCATGTTTGCACCAGTCGCATACCGTCATCCATCGGCGGCACGTGATACCCAATTGAGCATATGTGAAGCTAGCGAAATGGCCGCGAGAGCTTCATGAGCGTAGCACGTCATGTTGTTATATGACATGCATCTCATTATTAACATGTATATACCAGTCACATACCTTCATCATCCATTCACGTACCGTAATACCAGATTTCGTATATGTGACGCTAGTGAAACGGCCGCGAGCACGTCATGAACGTGGCATGTAGTCATGTTATTACATGACACGCATGTCGTGATTATCATGGTTGTATGTGTCATTTACCTATGTAGGTCGTTAGCGTTGCGTAATACAGAGTTTGGTAGATGTGAAGCTATTGAAAGGGCCATATTGAAAGGGCACATTGAAAGGGCCATGAGCGTAGCATGTAGTCGTGTTGTTTCATGACCCGCATCTCATGTTTATCATGTTTGCGCCAGTATCATACCTTGGTCATTCATTCACGTCGCGTAATACCTATGTTGGTATAAGTGAAGCTAGCGAAACGGCCGCAATTGCATCATTAGCGTGGCATATAGTAAAGTTGTTACGTGACATGCATCTCAGAATTATAATTTTTGCACCAGTCACACACCTTCGTCATCCATTAACGTACCGTAACACCAAATTTAGTTTATGTGCATGACGCTAGCAAAACAGCTGCGAGTGCATCATGAGCTTGGAATGAAGTCATGTTGTTACATGACACGCTTGTCATGACTTTCATGTTAGGGGGTGTCGCTTGTGTTTGCCGTGTAATCATGTCATACATACCAGTTTTGCAACATGTCATGTAAACGACACCACCACAAGAGCAGCAAGACCATGAAATGTAAATCATGACATTCATTATATGCATGTCATAAATTTCATGTTAATCTCATCTGTCAGATATGCTCCTCATGCAGTCATGTTATGTCCGACCAAGTTTGGTATTGATAGCATTATCGAAATGGCCAGGAGAGCTAAAAGTCATAGACAGCTAGATAGATAGATAGATACGTTCAAAGTCACCGAAGTTCGCTAAGAAATGCTTCGCATATAAAAACCACCCTTCCTCAAGTTACTAGTATGGTTGCGTGTTTCACCTTTTTTCTGTACTTTGAGACTAATACACCAGCCATATTATTTGCAATGAACGTGTATGAACAATTCAGCGAGAAGACGCCGTGAAGACGGTGAGCAGACGACATGAATCAGATGAAAGTACGTGGAGAAGCCAATCGCCCTTCTTATTGGTTGAGGGAGCCTGTAGCATTCACAATACTCAAGGGCACTTCTTAGCCGCATGTTAGCGTGACGAAGTGACGCGGGCAGGCCATTCGACCTTAAAATATGCTGCGTCGTCAGATGATACTACCGAAGACACATGAATATCACCACCATGGGCTTGTTAAATGAATGCTATGCTATATTTAATGTGTACTGGCTTACCTGTGATGTTGGTGCGACAAAAAAAAAAAGGAGATACCAGCATATCCACAGACTGCATGATGATGAGTGGGGCGAAGCATCCATCAGTCTGTCTGCGCTGCCGTCCATTCATTCGTTCTTGCTTCCGCCCATCCGTGCGTTCATCTGTGCAACTGTCCATCCGTCCATGCATCCCTCCGTACGCGCGTGCTTGCATCCAACCGTCCGAGCATGCGTTCAACCGTGCGTCCGCCCATCCGTCCATGCATCTATTCGTGCGCTCGCCTGTCCGTCCGTTCATCCCTGCGTCCGTCCATCAGTTCATCCGTGCATCTGTCTGTCTTTTCGTCCGTGCATCTGTCGATCCGTCCGTCCATCTAGTGAACACTCCAAGTACCGCCATCTCGCACCTTTCCCTCATATTTCCATCATATAGAAGTACCGCCATCCAGCGGAATTTTCAAGTAATAAAGGAGACTTGGCACGGCTGGACTAAAAGAGCGGCACGCGCGCACTTCATGGCCTGCGCTTTGTTTCTAGTTCCTACTTTTTACCGCCGCTAGTTCATAGCACTGCGGCCGAACCTTCACAAGGGTTACTGTATATGCTACCTTTAGGTAGTGTATATGCTACCTTTAGGTAGCATATACACTATTTACTGTGGCTATGTTTCAATACTAACCGTAAGCGTCTAAATAAACAGCCAAATGGACGGCGGCCACTTAAGTCTTATTCCAATTCTCACGTGGCCGGCAAAATACAAATCTCCGAGAAGGCCGCATCGTAGACAAATACGATGCAGGTTACTTTGCTGTCTAAACAAGATGGCGGCTCAGCGAATCGCTCAGATAGATCAGATATCGCCGGTATGATCATTTGCACACAAGCAGACGCTTTCGCAGACGCTCAGTGAGAGTAACATTTATTTGTTTTTTTTATTTCAACACGAAATAAGCCAGAAATTACAACTGTTACGTTTGCTTATTTTAGCTTTTTCTTCTCGACGTGAGGTGGCGCATCGTCGCGTGAAAGCCCTCCAAATGTGTTCCATTTCTCGGACAGCATGGGTTCGATGCTGTCTTATAAGCAGTCTTCGTAGACTGTCTACGTGCTGTCTAGGAATTGGAACACAACCTGTATATGCTACCTTTAGGTAGCACATACAGTAACTGTAACTTTGGCTAAACATTACTAACACCAAGGAGATTACGCCCAGCTAGTTTAACATGACAACCCTTTCTGGTCAGATAGTGGTCAAAGTGCGTCCTTCTGATACTAGTTTTTTTAAGTGTGAATACACTTTATAAGCGACCCCTTTATACTGCGAAAGTTCTTCGGTCTTTGTCAAAACGTTACGTTTTGCAGAGCAACAAAGTCGCAATTTCTATAGAATTGCAAATAAGAAAACTTTCAAGACTTCTTCAAGAAAAAAAAGCCCTAAAAATAGGTATCCGCTTGGGTCAATATTTCGACAATAGCTCTGTCCCTGGGAATAGCTGCCATGGTGAAAATAACACTTGTCCATACTTTCACCCCAGCCGATTTCTCTGTTCAGTGTTTGGTCTCCTTAATAGGAAAATTCTGTGTGCTTTGGAGAAGCAGTATCAATCAAACTCAGTTTTCAGTTGTACCAACACTACTCGACGAATCTAATAGAGAAATGAATAAGTGGTACCAAATCCCCTCGAAATGCCCTAAAAATCCTTGTGACACTGAGGATATAACATTGTAGGTTTATTATAGCTAACGCGTGATTTTCGTCAAAGTTCACTCATTATATCTTCCGACCATTCCCACGTTGGCAACTCCGTCTGAAGGGTAAGGTGTGCCAAACGGGAGAAAGTAAGACCGCCACGCTATGGAACTGCTTTGGTACAAAACTGAATTCACTTCCTTTGTCTGGTGGTTTATTGAGCATAAAAACCTATGGCTTGCACCAAGCATCAATGTTGGAAGTAACATTGAGCACGTCCACTGATCTTGAAATTCTCGTAATGCATCCTCCACCTTTGATAATCCGTTGGTCCCAATCGTGTAGCTCGGTTTTAGTTCATCTGTTAATTAACTCGAAGCCGATCACCTAAAATATTTGAAACTTGCTTTCCGCGCTGAATCTTGGTGCCGAGTGCAAGCACTAACCAAAAGTATCACCGATTACGCCAGAAGAAAATAAATGCTAACGCGACTGGCGAACTTAGTGCCCAGCACCTTGTTTTTTCGGTATTCAGGAACTCTAGCCTTGAACAGAACAAGTTTTGTTTGGTCCTACACGCAAGAGCATGATTGCATGGACAGAAAAATGCGAGATCATGTATAAAGGCAATTCAGCGAAGAATGCTGAAATGCAAGAGCAGTCACTATAAATGCAGATGCTACTGCAGATGCGGCAGACGCTATAAATGCAGATGCTGCTGGAGGACCTTCCCTGTCTGTCATTGGCACAAAAGGCAGTCAAAACCGTCTTGTGCTTTTTGAGGACTACAGGTCTATGTGAACACCTTTAACATTTTTGTAGTGCCATCGCTGCATACCGTCAGCCCATTTTCTGACAATCCTTTTTTTTGTATCTTTCTCTTCTATTTTCTCTCTTCCTCTCTCTCTCTTTCATCTTTATACTCCCACTTCTCATTCTCCCAGCGTAGGGTAGCGAACCGCGCATGTGCCTGGTTAACCTCCCAGACTTCTCTCTTGTTGTTCTTGTCCTCCACCTGGCTGCGTTCATGCACAAAACTACTATAAAAGGGCCTATCGATAATCATAGATACGTGATGTTTTCCAATGCACAGTGATAAAGTTGAGTGCACACGTGTTTCAGCATTTCACCCTAATCCAAACAGTGATTATTGCTGGGATGGAGGCCGCATGCCCGGGAGTAGCACTAAAGCATCATAGGCGCTGAGCTACCAATGCGGGTTTTCGCAGCTGGCTGCGTACAGGTTGTGAGAACAGCCTAGCAGAATAAATCGCGCTTGAAAGAAAAAAAACGCGCTATGACTGAAACTGTCGTTGTGTATGGCACAATATTCATTCCTAACAGTTCCTACTTAACGACTTTGAGAATGGCATGGAAACGAAAATTAAATTTTATGGTGCAAAAATATGGCTTAGTTTTTATATTGGGCATCACAAAAAGAATTATAATGGTCTGCGAGACCGAGTCAAAGAAAATGATTCAGCACGCCAAGCAGACAAACTGAAAAAGCCTTCACTTCTATCGCCTAATGGCCTTGGTCATTACGGCTTAAGATAGGTGCACTTTCTTATTTTTCCCTAAAAAGCATATCACTTTACCGATGGACATTTTTCATTAATTATTGGCCTTGAATTCCATGGTAGGGCAAATACATTTATATCTACCAGCCTTTATCTCGTACGCTGTTGCTAAGCTATGGTAGGAACGATCAATTTCTTTTTACATTTGCTGTTAACATCGACGTTACCCGCTACGCCATTTAGCATTCCTTGCTTTCTGTGCTCCATTCTATGGGGAGCAGCATCGTGGGTTCTGTGGCGTACTGCTCAAATACATGAAGCGCAAGATGTTTAAGACATCCTGTTTCAGAATATTACATCAATAACATTTCGTAACTCGAGTTGTTATTTCGCGAGACTTGCATCATATTAAGCAACGTATATATATCTACGAATGATCAACTAACTCTACTCTTACAGAGACCGACACTTTAGCCTGAGTTTCGAAACTTACTGCAAACGCATATTTGCGCCAGTACACAGACATGCCTTGTGCAACTATTAAGTTATGAGTAAACGAAGAAAAGAGTGACGCAACAGGGAATAATTGTGAAGTATTTCTGATCTGAAAGCCAAGCGGACGCGCTCTTAGCCACCTAACACAATAACGGCTATGGCGCACATACGAAGTACTATATCCTACTAGCAGTTATAGTGCGACATTGTTTAGCAATTACATCTTATACGGTCATTCTCTTTACTGCTTGAGGAAACGTTTCTTTGGGTTTAATGCAGCTGTACTGCTACTCTGAACAAGTTTCCCTAACTGATAGTCAGAGAACTATGTAGCCAAGGCTGAAAGTTTGACAGCCCGTAGGTTCAGTGTTAAATGACAGTATTGCACGTAAATATGGTTTACAACACATTACCAGCCCCGTGAATTGCTTCCCTTCTATTCGAATTTTGTCCCATCTTGTTCTTTAGTCGAAGGAAACGTTTTCTTCTGCAATCTTATTACTGGCTTTCTGCGGAGAGGTGAAGGTTCATAACTAAAGACCCTGTTTTAGGCAAATGCCTATTTTGTTTCTTGTGTTCTTATCACACCACCTTGGTATGTTAACATAAAGTAGTAGCTAAAAGAAGCCTTTATCTGTTTTATTGTGCCTACATAAATGCCTGTTCCTGTTATCGGCGCTCTAAATGCCTCATAAATCAGCGCCTATATATGAACAATATTTACCATAAAAGTTTGCTTTTGTGTGCAGTTTGAGGTTATTAATAATGTTAATGAGCAACATTGACTGTTCGCAACTATTTGTGGTTCAACCTAGGCCTCGAGTTCAACGTTGGTTCAGTAAGCTTCCGGTAAAGAACTGCTACCTTCTGTGAAAAGTGAGGCACCGGCCGGCATGCGCCGCCACACTAATATGGTGCGAGCGGTTGTTGAATCCGATACCTTAGACGCAAATCGAAGTAGAGTTAATATCAAACAAAAAAAAATAACGTGCATGTAGCTATTGTTTACATCATAGTTGGCTGTTTAAGCTGCTCATTCAAAGAAAAGAAATTGACCCCACATTGTTAGACCCATCCAACACGAGGCATCCCTCCCATCTGGTGTTTGATCGGTTTGGCTATCCGCTCCTGAGCTGCAATACTCAGTCAGGCCGAATAGAAAGAGACCTTGTAATATGTTGGTTTGACTGTGGGGACATGAATCCCCATTACAGAGAACAAATTATGTGACCATGTCACCATAGCCCCTCGGGAAATAACGCAATAGCACGGTTATTTTGAAGTGTTGGTGTCTATATTTTTCATCACTAACAGTAACATTTTTGTTTGTTTTCCTGTCTACGAATGTGTTTACGAACGTCTTTCTTTTGAAATTATTGGTATTTCTGTAGAAATTTATTGTGTCACCATTTACTACGTTCGAGGCCTAAAACGTGCTTTCCCAGCCCACTTCTGACGCCTAAAACATTGTTTGACCTGCCTAACTTTCGTGCCAAAAACTCGCTCTCCAGTAACTAAATGTGCGGCCCCTAATTTATAACACTTCAACTACTCTGTTTAAGCAGGTTCTGCAGTGCAAAAAAACGTTCTCGACACAATATTGGGCAAGTACTGAAACATATAGCAAGCGAAAATAATACGAGAAAAAAGAAGGACAATGAAAAAGATATTGGCCTGAATCTACAATTTACACTGTAAATGTCGTCGAAAGACAATAGTCTTGCGTCTGGAGAAAGTGAAGAAAACGTTTATTTGATGTTCTGCGCAAGAAAATCGGTCAATGGTATTCTGCAGGCGCTTCGTTAGAGTGCCTCAAGCGCGTGGCGGAGGCGAACGAGCATATCTAGGCACGTTAGAGTGCCATATGGCAGTTATCTTCGAAAACCAAGGCGTGCAGCCCACGGAGAAAGATGCGCGCCAGTCTCGGAGATGATAAGGTGTAGAACGCCAAGCGATGGGCAGGTGCCACCACCGTGACGTCGTAGCAAAGCGTTCGAAACGCCTTTTGGAGCATCGCGTTTCACTGTCAGCGCAGCGCGAAATAAAGCTACTTTCTTTAGATTTACTTGTGTGTGCCTCTTTTTTAGTATAAAGGCAGACATAGAAAACATCGAAGCATTATTGTGGCGCCTCAAATATGCGCAATAATTGCCTTTCAATTGACAAACCCACAACTATGAACGCTAAACCTTCAGCAATATTGGTACGCGCTGCGGATAGAGTTGACAGTTTGATGTCATTTGAGGTATCATTAGGGCAAACAAACAGAATAATGGACAGACAGACCAAAATTTTTCCGTCGAAGGTCCCCAAGAAAAACTATCGTCTTTAAAAAGTACAACTTGCACAGAGTTGCACAAGGCAAAGCAGAGCTGGTGAACACGTTTGAGCTTCTCTTTCTAATTATCTGTACAGAATGCTTGGGCGACAGTCATTCAGGGTGTTACAGTCTACGATCACAATAACTTTCTATCTACATTGCCTAGAAAACATATGAAATTACATATATGCTGCTGATTGATAGATTGATTGATATGTGGGGTTTAACGTCCCAAAACCACTATATGATTATGAGAGACGCCGTAGTGGAGGGCTCCGGAAATTTAGACCACCTGGGGTTCCTTAACGTGCACCCAAATCTGAGCACACGGGCCTACAACATTTCCGCCTTCATATATGCTGCAAAGTTCCTATACTGCGCACGTGCCACCGAAACTCGACAGGTCCAACTACGCTTTGGCTTATCTTGTTAACTATCTATGTCGAATGATTGGGTGCTCACTGGGTAGGTGGTGTTTTATGATGATGATCATTTCCTATCTACAGCTTACGGCCTCCCGCAGACATGACAGCTCTGCTCTGTAACGAAGTTCGTTATTTTATGAGCAAAAAAAATGCAGTAGGCATTAATTCGTTCTCAATTATTAAAATTCTGCTGACCTACATTACCAAGCACCTTATCTCTCGCATACTTCTGGTTATGATAGCCATTTATTTGAACACTGGTTGGTGATCTATGGCAACGAAGGGCAAAAAAAAAAACCATCAGCAGCAAGGTGACTTTCATGTTATGGTGCAATCGCAACCTCTAAATTACACATCTAACGGCATGTACAATGTATAATTTTGGTTTATTAAGTGGAATCTGATAGCAAACAGGCGTGCTCCTTTAACCAAATTAGTTAAATGCGAAGCAGTTCTTCGCGTAGTGCAAGAATATTGAGCATCTATCTATCTATCTATCTATCTATCTATCTATCTATCTATCTATCTATCTATCTATCTATCTATCTATCTATCTATCTATCTATCTATCTATCTATCTATCTATCTGCGAACTGCGGTTCAGCAGCCGAGTGCCTCAGCCATTAGACCACCAGGGAGGGTCAGCCCCCGATGTCGGGCCCTCTCGTGATTACGCCCCTTATAGAAAAATACCAAAATTAGTCATCATAATCATCATCATCATCATCATCTTCTTCTTCTTCTTCATCATCATCATTAGCCTGACTACGTCCACTGCAGAACAAAGGCCTCTCCCATGTTCCACCAGTTAACTCGGTCCTGTGCTTGCTGCTGCCAATTTATCCCGCAAAATTCTGAGTCTCATCTGCCCACCTAGCCTTCTGTCTCCCCTAACCCGCTTGCCTTTTCTGGGAATTCAGTTTGTTACCCTTAATGACCAGTGGTCATCCTGTCTACGTGCTACATGCCCGCCCCATGTACATTTCTTCTTCTTGATTTCAGCTATGATATCCTTAACCCCGGTTTATTTTTTAATCCACTCTGCCCTCTTCTTGTCTCTTAAGGTTACACTTACCATTTTTCTTTCGATTGCTCGCTGCGTCGTCCTCAATTTAAGCTGAACCCTGTTTGTAAGATTCCACGTTTCTGCTCTGTAGCTAAGTACCAGCAAGATACAGCTGTTATATACCTTCCTCTTGAAGGATAGTGGCAATCTACCTGTCATAATTTGAGAGTGCTTGCCAAATGTGCTCCACCCCATTCTTATTCTTCTAGTTACTTCAAACTCGTGGTTCGGCTCCGCAGTTATTACTTGCCCTAAGTAGACATTGCCTTTTACAACTTGAAGTGCACTATTACCTATCTCGAAGTGCTGCTCTTTTCCGAGGTTGTTGTACATTACTTTCGTTTTCTGCAGATTTTACCATACCACCAATAGTAGTGTGTTCGGGTAAAACAGTTTGGCGAATAGGACTCGCTAGATATAGCATGAATGATGCCAAAATCTGTCGCATACGTCGTAAAACCTTTTTCGCCAGATGTGTGGCACATACCCGCGGGCGCAGAGAGTTTTCTAAATATACACTAAAAGAAAGTCTGGCGCTAATGTCTATGGGAGCTGCAATGCACAGCGTTCTGCGAGCATGGGAATGATGAGTAGTACACAGATTTGTCTAATCTTCGTAATTCTGGCTCCTTGTGTGTTCGTCTGGCTTGGAGCTATTTTCTTACAAAACAAAAATCAGGAAAGTTCGGTGGTTGCGCTACACTATTGCGAATCAGTTCACGAAGTTCAAAAGTGCTCATTCTTTCCTTCGACAAAAAACCAAAACACAGCAATAAACGAAGCCACAAGTACGAAAACTAAGAAAGTCCATGTACTACCCGTCATTCCCATGGTCGCTGAACGATTGTAGGGCCAGAGTTCCTTCTCGTTAATTTTAGAAAACTCTACAAGCAGTAGCACCAGATGTGGACCATGACCCCCTCAGTGAAGTGTGGGAGGCTGTGATCTCCCAGCCGGACCTGGTCGAGCAGCGTGAACTCGTCGCTCGAGGCCGGAGGGCTGTCCAGGCCTGAGGGATCCTCAAATAACGAACCCTCCCACCTTCACTTACAAGCTCAATTTAATCACTGTTTTCTTTCTCTCTCTCTCTATGCGTGGGTGGTTTTGTGGTCGGCAATGGCATGATAGACATGGGCAACATTAACGCGTGAGTGTTAAAAATCTGTAACCAGCAGCGTACACCTGACGTATGCAAATAATGACATTGTCAGGGCCTCAGCAAAAACCGAACTCCAGCATTCTGCAGGACAATCAAGTATTCCACTACAGTGCCATGCCTGCTCTTGGGAATAAATTTAAAATATACCCAAGTGTTCGTAAAACATATCAATTGTTGTCGCAATGCTGACTACCCAATTTCAAAAACATTGTGTATGTACTCCTATAATACAACCGTCACGTCAGGTTAGAGTGCATTGTACTTATGTGCCATTTGCTGAGATGATGTACGTAGCACTCTACAGGGCTGCCAACCTCGCGAGCTCCAGCGCTTCATAACAGTTTACAAATTCTGGTGTCGCTAATATTCATATTTTTGTTGGCATGGTTATGGAACTGTAAACAACTCGTTACGCAAGCCTTCTTCAACCGTCACTATAGAATTTTAAAGAAAACCCGCTTTTCTGAAGCCCGAGACCTGATGTCGGAAGTTTTGTTGCGTGGCGTGCTGCTATGACTTCTCCAGTGCTTCACTCAAGCAGGAGCTGGCGATTCCCCACTGGATAAGTTTCGTATTGGATTGGATAAACTTTTATTTGGTCCTCCAAAACACAGATCACTGTGTTGCGGGCAGCTCCCACGTGGGGACTAAGATGCCAAGCTCCTCAACCGCCTCGCGGGCTTGGTGGAC
This sequence comes from Rhipicephalus microplus, assembly GCF_043290135.1. Taxonomy (NCBI): domain Eukaryota; kingdom Metazoa; phylum Arthropoda; class Arachnida; order Ixodida; family Ixodidae; genus Rhipicephalus; species Rhipicephalus microplus. The sequence goes on from NC_134701.1 coordinate 178,956,700, forward strand.
AGCCCAGAGCTGATCTGCCAAGGATGAGCTGCGGATTGCCGCCTCCCATCTGGCAGAGGTGATGTGCGATAAATGAGCGAATTTGGTGCACTGCCAGAGCATGTGTTCTAATGAAGCTATTTTCCCACAATGTGGACAAAGATTACTTGGGTATAGGTCAGGGTACATGATGTGTAACATTCTCAAAGTAGGGTACATCCGCGTTTGCAAAAGCCTTAATGTAAGTGCTTGGGGCCGGGTTAAATTTTTGTGAGGTGGAGAGAAAATCCTTCTAGACAGGTAGAAATGTTTAGTGAGCTCGTTATATGTTGTAAGAATTTCCCGGTTATCCCCTTCACCGGTAGAACGCATCCCCGGAGAGGCGCGGTTGGAGAGTTCTCGCGCCGCCTCGTGTGCTGCTTCGTTGAGATTGGGAGGGGAATCCTTGATTTGTCCAAGGTGAGCTGGGAACCAACTCAGAAGATGATGTGTTATGTTCTTGCCTTGCAGTATTTTCAGCGTTTGTTCACAGACCGTCTACTTGGCGAACGCTCGTAGTGCTGCCATGGAATCACTGTAGACCACTTCAATGTTATCCATCTTGAGTGCTAAGGCGATGGCCACTTGTTCCGCAATGATTGGGTCTTTCGTCCTGACCGTCGCTGAGTTGACGACATGGCTAGCCCCATCGACTACCACTGCCACAAACGCTTTCCCATTGGCGTAGGAAGCCGCGTCAACAAATACGACCCCTCGTTCCTCGTTTGAGACTTGACGAAGTATAGTCCTGGCCCTCGCTACTCTTCTTCCGACGTTGTGTTCTGGATGCATGTTTCTCGGTATAGGAGATACTGTGATAGTCTTCCTGATGTTGTCAGGAATATCATTGTAATTGCGTCTGATTGCTATTGGGTGTTGGCCCAGCTCCTGCAGGATCATTCTCCCCGACCTTGTAGTAGATAACCTTGCAAACTGTGCTCTCTCTTGGGCTTCTGCTGTTTCTTCGAGCGTGTTGTGTATGCCAAGCTCAAGCAGACGCTCGGTGTTGGTATGTATGGGTAGGCCCAGGACCGTCTTGATAACTTTCCTGAGGAGCACATTCAGTGTCTCGGACTCTGCTCTTGACCAGTTGTGCATTGCTGCCTCGTATGTGAAGTGACTTAGAACAAACGCATGAATCAACCTGATGAGGTTGTCTTCCTTGATCCCATTTCTTTTGTTGGCCACTCTGCGTATGAGGTGCACCGCACTGTCTGTTTTCCGAGTTAACTTGGCTATAGATTTGCTGTTGGCCCTGGTAGACTCTATCAGCATTCCCAAGACTTTGATGGAGTCGACCCTCTGGATGGCATCCCCTTGATTTGTACGGAGATGGATGTCTATCTGGTTTAACGGCTTCCACCCCCTGGGCTTCGGTCCCCGGCGTGCAGTCCAATAAAGCAAAAGTTCTGACTTACTCGAGGAGCACTTGACCCCGGAAGGGCGAAGGTAGTCTTCTACGGTGTCAATCGCCTCTTGCAGAGCGCTTTCAATCTGCCCCTCGCTTCGACCTGTGCACCAGATGGTAATGTCATCTGCGTAGATGCTGTGCTTCAATCCTTCAATGCTCGATAATTTCTTTGACAGTCCAATCATGACAATGTTAAACAGCATTGGTGAAATCACTGCCCCTTGTGGCGTGCCCCTTGCTTCTAGTTCGATTGCTGCGGTCTCGATATCTGCAATCTTCATCACGGCTTTCCGATCTGTAAGAAAGGACCATACGTAGTCATAGAAGGCTTTCCCTAGACCAAGCTTGGAAATCGCTTCGAGTATGAATGAGTGGTGGATGTTGTCAAAGGCTTTTTCTAGATCTAGGCACAGAATGGCTCCCACGTCTCTGGTTTCATTGTCAATGACCTGGTGTTTGATAACCTCAATGCATCTTGTGTGGATAGCCCTACCCTGAATCCAATTATATTGTGTGTATATATGTCATTATATTCCAAGTACTGTTTATCCTGTGCAGTACGGCATGTTCTGCGAGCTTGCCGATACATGATGTCAAGGATATTGGCCTCATGTTGTCCAAGTTAGGGGGCTTTCCTGGCTTAGGAATAAAAATCGTGCTGGCCAGCTTCCACTGCTCTGGCACCCTGCCTTCTTTCCATGCTGAATTGATCATATCCCTCAGGGTTTCAATTTAATCATCATCAAGGTTACGCAGGGCCTTGTTTGATATACGGTACGGGCCAGGGGCCGACCTGCCGTTGAGATCATGCAAGGCTCTTCTGATCTCCTCGATGTTAAAGTCGCCCTCAAGACCTGGATTTGGCGTGCCCTGGTACTGTCTACTTGGTGGTGCCAATCCTCTTTTGATTGGGAGGTACTTATGCACGAGCTGCTGGACAACTTCCTGTTCTGTGGTGCGCCCTATCTCTTTATGCAAAATTCGAGCGATAACAAGCTTTTGATTTGTTTTGGTGGTGTTTTCGTTGAGGAGATGCTTTAACATATTCCATGTCTTGCCATTGCGCCACTGACCATCGACGGAGTTGCAGATTTCGTCCCATTGCTGCCTCGATAGTGCGCGACAATGTTCCTCGACTGATCTGTTTATCTCAGCTATTTTCTTCCTCAGTCTTCGGTTCAGGCGCTGACCTTTCCAACGGTTCAGTAGTGCTTGCTTTGCCTCAAGAAGATGAGCGAGCCGGCTATCCATTCCCTCAACCGGAAAATCTGTGGTAATGGTGGAGGAGACGGATTTGATGTCATCTTTAATTTGTTTGACCCACTGCTCCAAGCCTTGTCTGTGGCCATCTTGTTCCCTTTCCATCCTTATCTTACTGAACTTATCCCAGTTCGTGAAGTGGAATTCTCTCTGCTTTTTACGCTGCACGGAGAAGGTAGTGGCAAGAATGCAGTGGTCACTCCCTAGGTCTACAGCAAGGTTCATCCACTGGGCCTTCTTGATGTTCCTTACAAACGTAAGGTCCGGGGTGGAATCCCTGCAGCAAGATGTACCAAGCCTTGTTGGTAGGCTGGGGTCTGTGATTCGGGTGAGATCAAGTTCACTGGCACTTTGCCAAAGTCGATTTCCTTTCCCAGTGTTGTACTTGTAACCCCATGTATGATGAGGGGCGTTGAAATCCCCTGCTTTGACGAGTGGACATTCCCCGGCGATATTAACAGCTTTCTTTAGAACCGTCTTGAACCCTTGCTTTTGTTCCTTTGGACTGCTGTATATATTAAAAATGAAAATGCTCTGACGGTTGCTGGTACCCGGCATGATCTCTACCAAGACGTGTTCCAATCGGCGATAAGTTTCGTATGATCTGAAGAAATTATAAAAGTTGCTTCTTTCTTCAGGGTTAACGGCTACAGCGTGCATTTTGATCATAAGGTAAAAAGGTAGCGCCACAAAATCTAATAGTTTCCTGCCATGTAATTTTGATTTTTCTTAAAACCGTTTAGGAAAAGCTAAAAACAAACGTTGAAACATTCAGTACAACATTTAGAAAAACATTCAAATTTGTGATCGATAAAAATATCCTAGCATAGTCACTGAGTGAATTATCAGGATTGAGGCGAGACATCCGTGCGTCTATTCATCCGTCCGTGCGTGCACCCATCCGTCGGTTCATCTGTCTGTCTGTCTGTCTGTCTGTCTGTCTGTCTGTCTGTCTGTCTGTCTGTCTGTCTGTCTGTCTGTCTGTCTGTCTGTCTGTCTGTCTGTCTGTCTGTCTGTCTGTCTGTCTGTCTGTCTGTCCGTTCATTTGTCTGTACGGCCGCCCATCTGTCCATCCATCAGCCATACGAAAACCACTAATGCCTTCTAGTAATATTATTTGAAAGGACATACACACAAAATACCATCTATTGTGGAATTAATAAATTAGAGGTAGCAACATGCTACTACTACAGAGCAAAGAACGACCCGCCGGCTAAGTAGCTTCGGCCTTAAAATTAATACATCAACAAGGCACCTGAAGACTTTCTGAGCATGACAACCCGGCAGGTGCTGTGATAGTGTCTGTATTGTTCTACTAAATTTTAAGTAACCACCAGTGGCACACACCCGCTCTGGAGCGGGTATGTGCCACTGGTGTTATCTACTACTACATAAATCGGAGGAAGTACAGACCCAAGCCTTAAGGTGCTTCGCCCCTAAAAACATTTAGGCCTACATATTTCTGATCTCTCAGAGAAGTTAATACTTCCTCCAAACTTTTCGGACAGGAGAAAAACACTTATATTAAGAAAAAAATTCTCACTGCAACAATAATTTACTGCAACTACACTAGCACAATGCATTAACCACACAATTGGTGCAAGGTTTGAGCTGGCGTCACATAGAGGATCGATCTACTACTTTGACCTTGTGTAATGTCCGCGACAAGGCACAGTGGGTCATGAAAAACCCTCGCGCTACGATTATCACTTACAAACCTCTATAGGGTATTGGAGATATATGTGTTCAGAATAAATTGAAAGCGCCTTATAGCACCATACACACTTTACTATGGGACATTCATGAGATGTTCCGCGTAAATCCAACATTATGTCCTGGATAATCTGTGTTGGAAAAAATATTAGATAATTGAGAGGACAATGTAGTCTGCAATCGGAGAGACTAAGCCGTCCTGGCAAAAATTGTTGGCAATATGCGTATGCATAAGAATGAGTGGAAGAGTTTTTCGATGGAACCTTAGCTTGTGAGCACCTTGTGAAGTGGCGAAGCTATTGATGCGAAGTCTCGAATGAATCGGCAAAAATAAGAAGCGAGACCGAGGAAACTGAGCAAATCTCTGGCTTTTTCGGGAAGTGGGAAGTGTTGGACATCGGAAGTCTTGTCTGGATCGGCACGAATACTGTTCCTGCTTACGATGTGTCTTAACACTTTGTCTTGCTAGCAAAACGTCACTTCTTGGTGTTCAATTGAATGGTTTTGTTTGCAAGGCACGTGAAAACTTCGTCCAGTCGTTGCAAGTGCTGAGAAAAGGTTGACGCGAAAATAACAATATCGTCTAAATAGCACAAGCAAGTCTTCCGTTTCAAGCCTCGTAAAATTGTGTCAATCATCCGCTCGAATGTTGCTGGAGCATTGCAAAGGCGAAATGGCATGACGTTAAATTCGTACAGCCCATCTGATGTTGAAAACGCTGTCTTTTTTTTGTCGTCCTTGTGCATTGGTATTTGTGAATTACCCGAACACAGGTATAGGCTTGAGAAGTACTCAGAAACCTGTAGAGGATCCAAACCAACGTCTATGCGCTGCACGGGGTAAACATCCTTGCGAACAATCTTATTAGGTTCCTTGTAGTCTACGCAAAATCGCATGTAGCCATCTTTTTCCTTACTAAAACAATAGGAGATGACCAAGGACTCGTGTAGTCACGTACGATGTTCCGTTGTAGCATATCGGTGACATTTGTTCATTGACCTCGCGCTGAGGTGAAGAGACGCGTTAGGGTCGATGGCGTACGATGGAAGTGCATTCGGTCTCGATACGATGCGTGGTAATGGACGCCGGTCACAGAAAAGAGGATTGGGCATCAAACAATCTCTCATGCTTTTGTAACAAGGCAAGCAACTCATCTATTAGTGAAGAGGTCAGCTCTGGACTAGTAGTCGCAGCAAGGGCAGAAACGCACATGATGAACTTCCAATAGAAGGAAGGTAAAAACACGCTGGCGTAAGCGTGACAACAGAGACAGGCTGGGTTTCGGTAACGCAGGCCATTGTGGTGCCTTTAGCAATGAGAATTTTCTCAGACGTCTGATTTACAGCGTAGATAAGTCCGTAGTCCTTGCGTAACCGCACTAGACCTGAAGCATGGGCTGTACTTCTTGCGAGACAGCGTGCAGATGGCTGGACTTACACGTCACCAAAGTTGATCACGTTAGAAGCGATGGTAACTATTCACTGCTGACCACATGGTAGCTCGGTATCTTACGCAGTGAGCAAGCGAATGGGCTTGTCAGCTGCATAAAGGGCATAGTCAGTTTCCATCATATCAACAACATTTTCTTGATAGCAGATTGCAGCGTTCGCCGTAGACAGAATATCTCAGCCTAATATAAGCTGGTGGGCGCACAAACTCAGCATGGCGAATTGTACAAAAAAGAAAAGACCAGCAATGAAAACATGAGCGGTGCACATAGCGGCAGGTCTAACGGCATCCCCTTGAGCAGTGAGCAGTGTAGGTCCATCATAAGGAGTGGTGACTTTTCGCAGACTTAAGCGCAAGTGACGATTAATCACCGACAAACAAGCACCAGTGTCTATAAGAGTGTCCACGTACACACCTCCTAATAAAACAGATATCGTGTGAAGAAAAAGGTTGCATAAACGGGGACAAGTGCGAAAGTTTCAGGTGGAATATTGGTACCTTCATGCACGAGCAACTTCAGCGGCTGATGAAAAGCATCAAGGCATGAGACATTACACAAGGGTGAAAACTCAACTTCAGCGCGTGCGCAGTTAATGACGGCATTATGGCAGGATAGGAAGTCCCACCCGAGGATGATGTCATGCAAACAGACAGCGAGGACAATAAACTCCATGATGTAAAGAATGCCTTCGATGGACACACTTGCAGTCAGGCTGCGAGAGGCGTTACTTGCCGTGCGCTTGCGGTGTGGAGCGACAGTCCTGAAAGCGGCGTCGTGACTTTGCGTAACAAACGGCAGAGATTAGCGGCAATAACAGAAACAGAGGCGCCGCTGTCCACAAGGGCGTAAGTACAGTAACCTTAAACAGTTACTGCTACCCCGTTAGCAGGAGAGGGGCGAATATGCGTAATAAACGGCAAAGATTAGCGGCAATAACACAAACAGCGGCGCCGGGTCCGCAAGGGCGAAAGTGCAGTAACCTTAAACAGTTACTGCGACCACGTTAGCAGGAGAGGGGCGAGGGCTTAGACAGTTCTAAAATGGCGCAGTTCTTGCCCCTTGAACTGCGGTGTTTTGTTTTCGGGTCAGAGTGTCCAGGCCGGCGACGCATGGGGGAGGGCGATCACCGACGAAGAGAGGGTGTGCCTGGCGTCACGAAGTCGGGGTCGTTAGAAGGAGCATAGCGAGGTGACGAGACCGGCCCGTATTGGGCGAAGGGTCGGTTGTCGGGTTGTGACGATCGGGCATAGTCGCCGAACGTCTGAGGTGGACGGTGGCAGTAGCGGGCAACGTGTCCTGAAGTGAAGGAGGCATAGCATATTGGTCGGTTATCGGGCGTCCTCCAAGGTTTGGCGACTGGCGGTGCCGCCCAAGGTGCAGTATAAGCCGCCATGTGTGCGGGCTGGGAGCGCAGTGTGTAGGGCGATTGTGGAAGCCTACGCACAGCGTCTGTATGTGTGATCGGCGCTGTTACAGGTTGCACCTTTTGCGAACAGGCGACAGGAGGAGCCACAGGCTGCGCTGCATACGTTAGGAGCGCGGCCACAAGCTGGACGGCTGACGGATAGGCGACAGGAGCACCTACCGGCTGCGCGACACGCGGGCAGTGAACACGGCTAGATAGAGGTGGCTCGTGGTGAGCAATGGGAGTAGCTTGGGCAACCCCTTCCGAAATAGCAGTTTGAAGTGGGGCAGGTAGACGGGTGGTGGCCTCGTGAGTAAAGGGCACAAGGGAAAGTTGGCGGGCGACTTCCTCACGGACGAATGTTCGGACTTGCTGAAGCAACAGTGAATTGCAGGCATGGTGTCGAAACTGGACAGTGACTCGCCACCACGCTGAGGCTGCCTAGTCAGAGTGCGTTGCTTCTTCAACTCGTCGTAGCTCTGATACAAGCTGACGACATCGGAAACTGTGGGTTGATTCGAAGCCAAGAGCATTTGAAATGCGCCAGCGTCGATTCCTTTCAGGATCTGTTTGACCTTGTCAGATTCGGGCATGGTGTCATTCGCACGTCTACAAAGGTCGACGACGTCCTCAATGTAGCTGGTAAAGCTTTCGCTAGTCTGCTGAGAGCGGACTCGCAAGCGCTGTTCAGCCCGCTGCTTGCGGACAGCCGGCTGACCGAACACTTCAGCACATGACGTCTTCAAGACGCTCCATGGGGGACGTTGCGTTTGTGGTTGTTAAACCACAATTAAGTGACGCCAGTGAGATAAAATATGACGTGTCTCAGCTTGTTGGCTTCATCCCACTTATTATTGGCGTTCACCAGTTCGTAGTGCTCGAGCCAGTCTTCGACGTCGGTCCCATCCGCACCGCTGAAGACCTTCGGGTCCCGTAGCCTAGGATGGCCAGGGTCGTTGAACTGGGGCGAAGGCACCGATGGAGTGGTATTGTCAGTCATGACGGGCGGAAGCGTGCGGCTTCGAAGCTCCAGGGTGTAGCGACGGGGATAAACAGCACGCTCCACCAAATGTGAACAGGTTTTTAGCCGTTAAGGACAGCGATGAGACAGCGTGAACAACCAGCCAGAGATAGGTACAGCAACGAACCGAAGCACGAGCTGAGAGAGCCGGGCGTTGGCGATGCTGCTCGTTGCAGGCACACCTTCTTCTTGACAATCGTATTATAAGGACGCACTAGAAAAATTTGTGTCTTTTCGTTCGATGCAGCTTTTCCTCCAAAAGCTGTAGATGTTAGTTTTCCGGGTGTTGGTTGGCGTATTGCGAGACAGATCGCAAATGCGATGTAGAGCGAAGGAGGGTTGATAGTGAGTGGCGTATAGTATAGTGGTAAAGAGTTGTTGTTTTGGATGCCGCAGTCGGCGACGGGGAGCAACGTAGCGGCCGATCGTAAGGACGGCGTTGGAAGCGGCCCCGCTTGTCGCATCATCCCGTTCGTAGGGGTCGAATTCGCGATGCTCTTCCTGCTGACGCTTCTGACAGAAGCGTGAATTGTGGCCCCGATAGCAGCAGTACTATCGGATCGGACGAGGTGGCCGCCATGGTGGGTGAAAGGGCTGGCTAGGCACACTCGCAGTCATCGAAGCCAGGAAGGGGGACAGGCGTCGAGTGTGCAGGCATCAGTTGTACGATGAGTAGTGAACCAGCGAGGACTTGTGCGTACGTCGGCTGCAGTCGAGGTACCGGAGAGTCTATATACGCTGGTCCGGTCATGGACGCCAACTCCTCTTTGATGACATCACGCACAAAAGTGTTGGAGGGGGGCGGTGGTCTCGGCGTCACTGGGAGGCAGAAAGATCGCAGCTGTTTCCGTATAATCGCCCGGATCCTAGCGCGCAATGAGAGATCAGTCGTGGTGGTGTTTTCAGAGTGGTTCGGTGGCAACCGTTGGGACTCACGTTCTTCTAGGCGTTGGCACGGGGCAACAACGTCAGCGATTGTGGTCGGGTTTTGTATGACTAAAGCATTGAACGCAACCGTGCTGATTCTTTTCAATAAGTGGCGAACCCTCCCTGACTCGGACATGGACGTGCTGAAACGGTGACAGAGAGCAAGCACATCCTCTATGTATGGGGTGTAAGTTTTACTGCGTTGTTTCTTACGAGCGTCCAGTGTGTTCTTCGCGAGGGCTGAACGAACCGCCAGGGTGCCGAATATTTGGCGAACCTGTTGCTTGAAATGTGTCCAGTACGTGATGTTCGTTTCATCATGAAAAACCACGTTATCGCTACGCCTGTTAGATAGAAACATGCACGGTGAAGCTTAGCAGGATCCTCCCAGTTGTTAGTGGACCTCTCTCGATTGAACTGGTCCTACCGATCCTCTACACCTTTACCGTGAAATCAAGTGTACGTGGGTGGATCACGCTGGTGCGTAGTGATAATCCACGATGGATAGGCCGCGGTAGCCGGGGCCGTTGAGGTAGATGTAGGAGTGCCGGTTGGCTCGTCCTGAGGCATGTTACCGGACACCTGGCACAGATGATGACCTGAGCGGAGCTGTAGGAGGTATAGCAGGCAGGGAGAGGACGGGAGATTGGTGAGCACACTCCACTACTTGTGATGCAATGGTGAAGGCAATCTTTATTAAGCCCAGAAAACACGATGAAGCGACCGCACCCAAGCCACAAAGCCCAGGCAAGCCACGCTCCCACACCAGATGAAGACGACGACCACTCATAATGATGAGCGTGTGTGATGAAATTAGGTGTGCCTAAGGAATGCCCAAAAATTATAAATTAGCTGTTATGCCTTCGTGGGGTGTCTACTCCTCGGTAGTATGAGCGACAAGTGCCTCACTCATTTGACAGTTGTTGAGAAAATACTTCGCGCGTGCTCAGCGGTGATAGAAAGTGGGAAAGCTGATACTAAAGCCGGTGACCACGTGCTTCTCTTTTTTTAGGTTATTTTTGCTGCACATGTGCACATGTGCTTTCACACATGTTCTACCTCCTCCCATAAGTAAATCCACCTGTCTTGTGGATTTTTCAGGTTAGCTACGTCGCATGTACACCCACCAACTCTACTCCCTCGCTTCCACCACTTTTGCGACGGTGGATTGCACCACAGAAATTCCTGCGCACTCATGCATTAAAAATAGACGTATTTTCTCACTTCATAGCCATATATTACTCCACTGCCCGAAAATGCCGAAACAGAAACGAATATTCCGCCACTGCTGAAGTAAAACCCAGGCTTTGAATAGCATTACATCAGATGAATAAGTAACAGTCCTTAGCCACAACGAAAGTTAAAGTACTCTTTCGAATCACGCCTTTTTAAACAATATTGAAATACATGAAGTCTCCATCTTCACCTCAAATTCAGTCTCTTATGCTTTACGAGATGTATCGTGTGGTGCGTATCCAAACGATAGCTACAAACATGTTTACTGGTTGACAATGTACAACCAAGTTAACAGAGATTTATCCAACCACAGTACCCTCGTGGCGTTACACTTCTTTCACTTTCAACACAAGAATATGCACCAAGGGTCCCATTTATTTGAACAGCATTAGCTATATCACCATAAATTGCTAAATTAAAAAAAAACGCCTCAACAGAGCACTCGTCGACCAATGAATACCTCTTCACAGTATGAACCGTCTTCGTTATTGCTATAGCGTTGAATGATTATCAATTTGAATATCGGTCAGCAATATTCAATTGCAAAGTCAACGACAAAATGACATTGTGAAGACCAATGAGAAATGTAACAACAATGACTGCACGTCTTGAGAGGCTACGTACAAAAAAAGCACCCACAAGACTAACAATGTCAAACATATAGCAATGGAAATAATTTCATGGGATTTAAATGCCAAAGATCGAACGATTACATTAGTAACGTTGGTCGAGCTTTACGCACCCACAAAACTGACCGAGATGTTTCTCGGAAAAGCATTCGCTTATTTCCGCCTTTCACGGCTATTGTTGGAAAGAGTTTATTTTATTATTATGCAAATCATAACGTTAAAAAACAAGATATGATTATGAGAAACGACGCTTCGTAGTGTCTCCGGAATTTCGATTTCTGGAATTTTAACGTACACCGATATGGCACAGTCATCGTTTATGCTGGGCTTGACCACGGCTGCACTGCCGTAATTCAGTCATGAATAGGACGTTATAAAATAGAAGCAAAGTCAGAATGCAAAGAAAGAGAAAAAAAATTGCCCGCAGCTTCCCTCGGGGGAACACTGAGCAGGATGCGGAGCATATAATTGGTTAACGGGGTGTTAAAGTGCGACTTACTTGGGTCGATGGCTAAATTGGTTAACGTGGTTGTGAAATGGGGTGTTAAATTGCGACTTACTTGGGTCGATGGCTAAATTGGTTAACGTGGTTGTAGGAGGGGGTGTTAAATGAGTGAACACGTACACACGTATGCGAAAGGGCGGCGCTGGTCGAAGGGACGTCGATCATTGTGTTTGTGGATTCGTTTGAATTCATTTCACCGCGACCTTGGACATCGACGCGCCGTACAAACCAACCGACGAGCGGCAACTGAGCGAGCGAGCGCCGACCTTGAGTATATATACAGCTCGACGGCGCATGCACTGTCAGCTGTTGAATGTTCTCGAAGGAGAAGCGCGCGCGCGGCACAGATGGCGACGGCGCGACGGTGCATGCGCTGTCAGCTGTCGAATGTTCTCGAAGGAGAAGTGCGCGCGGCACAGATGGTGGGCGACGGCGCATGCGCGCGCGTCAGCTGTCGAATGTTCGAGAAGCGGTGCGGACGGCGCACTACAAGGCGCGAGTATAAGATGCTTCCGCATCTAAAATTCCGTTGTCGGGCGCCGGTTCTTCGACATCTCATTCCGCACTAGACCACAGAGCATAGGTCCTGCAGTTTACTAGCAAGAATCTATTTATATGCACCGGGTATCGTTGGTGGTCCCCAGAGCTCACCATATTCAGCGCGTATTCGTGATAACTAGTGAAATGTCATGACTGGCGCAAAATGGCACGCTTGAAAAGTCATGCCCCGCACTTCACGAGGTGAGTGCGCCTTTTCTGGGCGCGTTCGATCATGCGCGCACGCTCATTTTTTCAATGGTGTGGCGGGGGTGGCTTTAAAGTATTCTGCTTCCCCAAAATATGCGCGAAGATCACTTCGCTCGCTGCAGCGGCCAAGTTTGCGATAGAAGTGTGCCGCTCAAATACATAAAATTCATATCTGTGGCTTCTTGCACTCGTCCTACATGTGCATACTTTTGCTCTCGTTCCACAGTCTTTTGTTGTGCTGTAGCAGCGCGCTTGAAGCGTCAAGCTGTTAAAATTGGCTGTCAGTGCTCGTCCTGCCTATGCTCATTTTGTGAGGGCTATCTGCTTGAGATGTGCTGGCACGTTTTGTGCTGCTTGCCGTTCCTTGCATGACATTTTGATTTGTTGCTGAAGCATTCACTTCTTCACCCTCGTGGCAAAACAATGAACAATAAACACTCAGCTACCTCTGAGAGGACGCGTTTTACTTTCGTGTTACACCGATTACCATGATTGAGGGATCAGCCGTTTTCAGGGGCGACGCCCCTTAAAGCGGCACCCGTTCATCTCTCGTCGTAGTCGTAGTGTGTAACCAGTCTTACGCTTTGACCTGCAAGGTGGTGCCGGTGGGAGATTTCTTCTGTGCGTTGTCGAACACTGGAAAAATCGCAGTGTGCGCGTTTACTAAAAGCCGAATTCTCCTGTCTCTCATTCCACAATAGCAGCCATTGGCATGCACATTGAGCACTATCTGACAAGAAAGGGTTGCCACGTTATACTCGCTGGGCGCAATCTCCTTTGTTTTAGAAAGGTTTAGCGACCGTTGGGCCGCAGTGCCATGCATACAGTGATCTAGTATATACCATGAACTCGAGGTGGTTAAAAGTGGGTAGTAGACAAGAAGCGCAATCCGTAAGAAAGTGTGCGTGTGCCATCTCTCGTTTAGTCCTTGGAATGTCCGCTGGATGGTGGTGCTTCTATATACGGAATATATGATGAAAAGATGCGAGATGGTGGTACTTGGATTGTTGACTAGATGGACGAACGGACACAGAGACAGATGCATGGACGGACGCACGGATGGCTGCACGGACGGTTGGACGCATGGATGAACGCAGGGATGGACGCTCGGATTGACGTGCGGACGCACGAACGTACGCACGTACGGTCACACAGACAGACCAATTTATGATGAAAAGATGCGAGATGTTGGTACTTGGAGCGCTGACTAGATGGACGAACGGACACACAGAAAGATGCATGGACGGACGCATGATTGGCTGCATGGACTGAAGGACGCATGGACGGATGCAGGGGTGGATGCATGGACGAACGCAGAGACAGATTCATAGATGAACATGTGGAAACATGAACAGACGCATGCACGGACGGGTAGATGAATGCATGGATGGTCACATAGACAGACGTATGAACAAACGCGTGCTTCGCTCCACTCTCCATCATTCACCACGTGAATATGCAGCCATTTTTTTTTCATTTGACTCGAGGGCTCAGTAACCTCAGAATGTCAAAAACAAGCAGCTAATTTGCTGTGCAATAGAGCACTGACTTGCACTGTTGATCATTACGTGAAAGTGTTTTCAGGCGGTGCGGACTTGCACCTATTGTTGGATGTGTGGAAGGTTATATAGCCGCTGTCTGATTTCCAGGATCATCATGGTTGGAGCAAAGTGAGCCGTGTAGAGGTCAATTGTTTAGTTCAAGGCTGTGCTTCAAATTCCTCGCCAGCCGCGTGCCTAGAATTTCAGCTTGCATAATTGCTCTGGCGTTGTTCATTATTCGAATGGCAATCGAAGTTTTCCATACGGCAGACCAGCCTCTGGAAAGTGGTCACTACAGTGTACCAATATAGTATGGCCATAGATATGAATAAGTGTCTGTCGATTATGACAATAGGCAGGCTCCACTCGAAAGGCGGTGAAGGTTCGCAGATGTCTTGATGAAAATGGTTCAGTGCGCTTGCAATAAATGTGCTGGCATGTTGCCCATTTCATGAGATATCTAACAACAAGGGTTGCCTTTACCGCGAGTAGCTCAATAATTGTCATAAATGGTGAATTATTGTCATGTCATCAATCATGATAATGAATAGTCATGAAATCACAAATTTACACCTAATAAAAGGTGTTTTTGCGCGCCTGCCTAATATGAAGAGTAGGACATTTTAGGCACTCTACTCATACATAGGACAAACACTGTGAAAAATATTCTTTTGCATTCTTCATGTAAAACTTAGTTGAAATATTTGACAGAAGAAATAGCTAACCCTTAGCCCCGAGAAAGCGATCAATTCGTAAAAGACAAGGACAACTGAACGCTCACCAAAAAGTGTTCGCATTCTCTGGGCAGTCACTTCATTCTCTACAATAATTTTATCTGGTCTGGCTTGCGTTTCCTTTCTTGAAAACTCAGAGCTCCCCACTTTCCTCTGAAGAATCCAGTCTCACACTGAAAGACATGTTTCGATAGTGAGCGTGTTTGATGTCACAGCAGTATAGCGAAAATAGTGCTAACGCAAGCAAATGCATAAAATGTATAGATGACTACTATTGCGGGACGGAAAGGGACACCAACAATTGCAACAATTATTAACGTCCATGTGTATGGTAAGAAAGGGGGGGGGGGTCTTTTTTTTCAAAGCACCTAGTGCTGTACTGGGGCGCTGTGCAGGATCGGCGGAGTTTCGCGAAACTCGACATCTTCCCAAGCTCTGGCGACACCCCCTTAAGAACGAGCCAACAGTAAGAAAAAGTCAAATCCAACCCTCAGCGTGCTGCGATTCATTGGTTACGATGAAAACAGTCATCGCGTCAAGAACGGTCGAGTAAGTCGGGCATTGTTTTCGCACCACAGGCATCGGTTGATATGTGGGGTTTAACGTCCCAAAATACACCAGAGGCATCTTCTTTCATTTGTTTGTCGTTTTCTCTGAGTGCACAAGTGCATCCATCCAATAAAAGTGTCGGAAACATTTTGTCATAATATTTTGTAGAGGCACGGGGTGTTTAAAACAACTTTCAAGCTTTTAATGCTGCACTAAGTCTGCTTTAGAATAATCAGCATGGTGGCCTCTGAGATCAGTACCGGCCGAGCGTTTTACAACTCACGACCGGAGCTAAACCCGAGACAACGTATCAAGCATCACGGTCAGCCGGTACATTCTAGTTCGCTGCTCGGCTGGTGTGTGTCGTCCTTATTGGCATCGCCCGCTAGCACCAGAGCATGGGTAGCCGGCTAATTAGCAATTGGGTGCGAAGCTCCTAAAAATGTGGGTATGTCCCTCTTAGCTTGTGGGACGTGACCACCTAGTTAATGACTCACTCAGGAGGTGTGGACGGATGGACAGGTGGACAGACAGACAGACGCACGGACGGAGAGACAATTCACAGTATATACCAATACACCATCCGTAGCTTAGCCCCACTCATCATCATTCACTCCGTGGATACATGCTGTCATTTTTTTGGCTGGACGGTATACTTGGCTAGTTATTCGACGACATGCTATGACCAAGCTAATTACGCGAAGTCATGGTAAGGATGAGGTAATTAAGCCACAACTTTAGAAGACCGCGCTAATGAAGTCACATAAAGCTAGAACTAGGCTAACTAAAGCATGCTAGTTCATGAGCTAACAAAACTATGCTAATTAACGTGACGTTAATCATGAGAAGGGTAAGTAAAACCATACTATTTAGTTCTTACTAATGTGATGAAAATTAGTATACTGCTAATCAGGATTACGTTCAGTAGCTCGATACTGATCATGGCCTAGGTAATTAGGCCCGGAATAATACCTTTTAAGTAAACCCTTATTATTGAAGACAAGACAGCTCCTTGTAATAATAGTAAAACCTCAGCCAATTAGTACAATCAAAATTAAGACAGAACTGATGCGTGTTTCACTTCGAAGCTGACCACGCACATCAGTAGACAACCAACTTGAAAGGCTGGAAGGAGCTTGGTTATTACAAACTCTTCTATGGCTTCACCCTTGAACAAGTATTGTAAGCTCACCAAATTATTATTTATGTAAAGAAGCTGCCACTTACCGTTCACCACAGTCACACCGGCGCTATCCCAGTCACGAGTTCAGGCCTTCTCAGAATCAACGAGTTTGTATCCGAGTTCACGCGTCCATCAGTTTGATTAACTGACGGCCGCGGCGAAAATGGAGTACGCCCACCACGTTTGCTCTTGCCGAGGAGCAGTACTCACGTCGAGCGGCACAATTAATCTATAAGCTTTATCGCGCAGACTATGCAAACAAGCACGCAGAAGTAAAAGTTATATCACCAAGTGGCTACGATGTCTCATATTCAACTACACTGCGCTGACTACGTTGCCACCCACAGCCACGTTGCCGCCATGATGCGAGCGGCCATGGTGGCCACCTGACCTTATATTTATCTGCAATACTTGATAGAAACGAAAAGAGCACCACGAGGGTGCTGCGGGCACACCCTTGCTGCCTTCGAGAGCAGAAATTTCCATGCTGCAGGTGGAACGAAAGAACCTGTGCAAAACTGGACATACGCCCCCGAACATGCCTGCGGGAGGTGCGTGTTCAGTTGGCAAAAATACAGCACGACAATCACGCTGACGTCGCTGCACTGTCAAAATATTGACTGAGTGGCGGCGCAGACATGCTCGATCGTACGCGGTGTTTCTTTAATAACCACCGCGAATGCGCCACATGCGTTTCCAACGCCACGCGCGTTCGTGTGGCCATTTTTATCAACGCTGCTATCTGGCGCTCAGCTCTGTCTTCATGCCACCGCAAACGAGCTCGGCGCAAACTCGGCTGTCCGAGAAACTCGGGTCATCCTGCATTGCACACCTGGTTACGGTAAAAGAAAAACAAACAGGCATAAATTTAAAGCAAATGACTATATATAGTTAGAGTTATTGCACTGATACTTTTACGCAGTGCGAAGCCCCAATGTGTGAATTGAAAGAGCGGTTGCCTAGGTTTACGTGTGGGACATCTTTAGTCAGGTGAGTTGATAAGGAAAATGCAAGAATGTAATAGTTTGTTCACACTACGAAGTATGCATTTGTTTTTGTTTTTCACTTTTTCTTGTGACTACCAGTTTGTGCGTGCAGTTTGCATTAGTATTGTCATATCTTTCTTGCCAAATCGGGATATGACACCATCATAGAAATATGCGAGTAGCTTTCTCGAAGCACTGTTTAATCTAATAATGAATGGGAAAGTAATGGCAGTTAGTCCATCAATTTTTTGTTCTCATCATCCTAATCACCATATATTTTCACTGTGGAAGAAAATGCTCTCCCAATGACTTCTAATACACTTACTAGAATGCGAGCTCAATACAATTGATACTATGGAAATATTTTTATAGGGGTGAAGCTGCTTACGCCGTGGGTTGTATGGGCCATCTCGTTGTCGTGGTAGCCACCTCTCATTTAGTCGTTAAACTATCCGCTAGATGGCGGTACTTGCATATGATGAATATGCGAGATGGCAAGATGACTGTACTTGGAGTGTTCACTAGATAGACGGATGGACGCACGGACGGACGAATGGACGCATAGAAGAACGGACAGTCAGATTCACGGATAGACGCACGGGTGGACGCATGGACGGACGCTTTGCACTACTTATCATCATTTACTCCATGAATATACTGTGAAAACAACTAAGATATCTAGTTATTTATATTTTATTCCGCCTAACTTTTGGCCATTCCCGCCTACGCATGTCTCTTTTGTTACTGACAAATTATCTGCAAAATGGCACTAAGTAGACTACAACCAAAAAGTGCAATAAAGAACACTTCTGTTATTTGTGGACTATACAATAACGAAAACAAAAGATAACTGCCGCTGAGTAAAAAAGAAAAAACACTACAAATGTTTCAAAAAATATACAAGATGTATCATGAAACCAATGACGAAAACCAGAAACCTTCCAGTGCCCGATGAAGACACAAGCTGTGCTGCGTGAGCAGTTAGGAACAGCTAAGGCCGCAGAGAGCTCTTCCGAAAGAGTAGGAAGAACTACGGGTTGCAGACAGTAGTGTCCACAAAATGAAGTCGCTATTTCTTTGTTATAGCGCATAGCATTTCAAAAGAGATGGGTTTATGCCCGACGCCGAAGCGAAAGAGGCGGAAACTGTAAGGAACTTGGGGACATCTGAGCTATCTCTACACATTGCTGAACATCAGGTATCTTGTAATAAAATTATGCCTTCAGAAGGTCCATATTTTCCTCTACAAGTCTTATTTGGGCCCCATTTAATGCGGCACTGCCTCTATTACCCAGAGACCTTGCCCGAATTTCGGAGTGTGAAGAAAACTTCAAGTAAGTGTACAATATTACAATACAATATCTTGTTAGTTGCTTGCTTCTATTTTTTGATGACAATGGAGAATATATATATATATATATATATATATATATATATATATATATATATATATATATATATATATATATATATATATATATATATATATATATATATATATATATATATATATATATATATATATATATATATATATATATATATATATATCAAACACGTTACCAACGGCACACGCCATTTCAACCCTCAAAAACAACTAGGCATCGACGTTTATGAGAATGCCAAGAGTGCCGGTATGTATACCCAATAGAAGGTACATATGATCAAAAGCTATCCAGCCTTTTATTCGATGTAAAGAAGGAAAATGTGAGAAGCTTGCCATGGTGGAAATATGTAGACAACACTTATGCACATGAGTGATTTTTTATCAGTTGATTATCTTGAGCCCATGACTGAGGGTGTGTAATGAGAGCTTGACGGGTAGCGTTGAGTTAAAAAGTGACGGAACAAGACGAGTGATAAAATTACATCAATATGCCAAAAAACTTGGTGATACACTAGCAGAAGCTATCAGAAAGTTTAAAGAAACTCTCGTTGACGATTCCTATATAGAGTAACTCTCAGATAGAGGAAGTGGTACAACTGGCCATTTCAAATATGACCGCACACCACTGGGCAGCGAGCCATGTTCAGGTGGATCCTAAAACAGGTAAAATGGAAATGTAGTTAAACTTCCATCTACTAACAGCCCGAGGCCTTATCTGTGACGTACAGAGTCAGCATAGGTTCGGCATATCCAGTTTTTCGTTCTTCAGCGCAGCGCAAATTACCGAATCAGGGGGCTGTGAAAACTTCGCAGCTACATCATGGTGACGTACCTGTCCATTCATCACGTAATATTTAGGCTGTTTGAACGAAACATGACATTAGAATAGTTCGTCGGGTTCCCTACCCCACTCTTTTCGCGAGAACTTTTGGCTGTTTTCGAAGACTAAAATTTCATTGAAATAAAACTAATTAGGACAAGAGGTGACAATACGGAGAATACGATGGGCCGGAAGATCACCCTTTCAAAAAGTAAAAAAGCATGCAAGAAATATTCCCAACGATGAGAGGAGTGCTCGAAGAGGTCTGCGTGTTTCCGGTGAGGCTACTTCGAAATGAATTAGCGATTTGTACCTTCTCATCAAGCAACGCATTTCCGCTGGCCGAATGTCGGCAGAAATAGATTTTTCTAGTTCCCATGAATTAATAAATCTCTAGTTCTTATGAAATAACGCATCCCATGCCTAATACATTATTATACATGTCAGAGGGGAAGGAACTGGCAGGAGCCAAAACTGTATTCCTTCACAGATGCAGCCGAGTAACCATGTTTCTCTGATCGACATCGCCATCAGAATGCGGGTCCGACTGGTCACAAGGAGACAGATTCAAGATCCGAAAACATTCGTTTATTGAAATTAAGGTGTGAATCGAAGATGTCCACTAACTATAAATTGTCCCACTGTCTCTCACTCAAGATTGCACTAAAATTCAATTGTCGTCTTTCCAACCATCTGACAACAACCCTGTAAATGACGCGACTAATAAAACCACATGTGAAAACCTGACCACGTTACAACATACGAATAAACTCCAATAACGCATTTCTTACGTCGAGAGCCTTGCCCCTTACGAGGATTTAAAGGAAAAGGTTGAAAATACCAGCAAGTACTAAGGTTCTTTATTTTATGTAAAGACTAACTCAGCTACCATTACAGCAGTGTGCTTTGGGGCCTCCTTCTACTTCACTTATGCACCCTATTTAGCAACATATTACAGCGTTCTGATCCGAACCCTGATTCTGATTTGATCTTAGAATGTGAGATAAACTTTTTTTATTATTTGATAG
This sequence comes from Rhipicephalus microplus, assembly GCF_043290135.1. Classification (NCBI taxonomy): domain Eukaryota; kingdom Metazoa; phylum Arthropoda; class Arachnida; order Ixodida; family Ixodidae; genus Rhipicephalus; species Rhipicephalus microplus. The sequence continues at coordinate 178,977,250 of NC_134701.1, forward strand.
AAGTCTACATATGCACCCTAAAGTAGATGCTATGGTTTCAGAGAAGCCTCTCGTGAAAATTACTTCTGTTCAAGGACATTGATTGATAGTTACAGTAGCCATGAACCACTCCCCCATTCCTCCAACTGCAAAACATCACGTTGTTTTGTAAACATGTGCCTTTGCCGTTAATTGTGCCTTCAGCTGCATAAAATACATAAAGCCAAATGAAATTTGCAGCCAAAGCCTCAAGCTAATAACGTGCTGTTTTCTAGGTCATCGGACGCAGTTGCCACCGGACGCAGTTGCCACCGGACACGTGGCGTCCCCCTTTACCTTGCACCGTGACTGGCAATCACCACTTCATCTGAGGCAATCAGCACCACACCGGCGCTGCCATTGCTTACCGCTTCGACTGCTCATCGCTTCAAGCACCCTCAGTTCAGCCCCGCCGTAAAAAGGATCGCTCACGCCGACCGAGTGGGGATTTGCAGCCAAAGCCTCAAGCTAATAACGTGCTGTTTTCTAGGTCATCGGACGCAGTTGCCACCGGACGCAGTTGCCACCGGACACGTGGCGTCCCCCTTTACCTTGCACCGTGACTGGCAATCACCACTTCATCTGAGGCAATCAGCACCACACCGGCGCTGCCATTGCTTACCGCTTCGACTGCTCATCGCTTCAAGCACCCTCAGTTCAGCCCCGCCGTAAAAAGGATCGCTCACGCCGACCGAGTGGGGATTTGCAGCCAAAGCCTCAAGCTAATAACGTGCTGTTTTCTAGGTGAGTGTGTAGCTACGTGCTTGCCCTTGCTGAACTTCTAACTGGCTGCATATCCCCCAATTGCACACTGTCTATGTATGACTAAGTATGGGTATTGATTTGTGCACTTACCGCGCCCGCATCGGCTGTTTCACCCAGCCGAGAAAAAATACGGGATCATGTAATCTTTTGTGGCTCCGTCCGTGTTCATTAGGTCGCCGTCACTTGCTGGGTGGACGCCTAGTGCTTGTGTTTTTTTCGCTTGCTCATTTGCTCATTTGTGCGGGCGACGTTGAGCGTAATCCAGGTCCTGACAAGGTTGACCAAGTGGTGGCACTGGTAAAGGAATTCACTGCTTCAAATGAACGTTTTCAAAAGGAAGTGACGAACAAGCTAAAAGACATTCACACTACTGTAACAGACCTCAAAAGGCGGCTCTCCAAAATAGAGGAGCGTCTTGAGAGCGTTGACAACTTAAGTGAAAGAGTCAAGGCTGTCGGCTCTGTTGTGCAAGAGTCTCAGGAACAGTTGAAAACCATTGAGCAAAAACAGACCCATCAAGCCAACCTTGTTGTAGATGACCTGAACAATCGAATGAGGCGCAATAATCTCGTGTTCAAGGGTGTTCCTGAGCAAGCCGCTGAAAAATGGAGCGATACAGAAAAACTCATTCATGAATTCGTCACGGAAAACTTGGGAATTCAACCAGGTGAAATTGAGCGAGCCCATCGGGTCGGGCAACGCAAACCCGATCGCACTCGACCTGTTGTTGTCAAATTCCTAAACTTCAAGGACAAAAGCAATATTCTGAAAAATGCGTTCAAGCTGAAAGACCTGGCAACCCCGCGAGTGTGGATCGAGGAGGATTTTTCACCTCGTGTGCAGCTAATTAGAAAAACGCTTCGTGATTTCGCGCGTGCGAAGCGACAGAAAAATGAGAAGTATAAGTTGCAGTTTGACAAGCTTATAATGGGCAACGTAATTTTCACCGTCGATTCCTCGAGCAATAAAGTGGTCCCCATCCCGAGACAAGACGCTCCCGCGATTTATGAATGACGCCCCATTGAAACCGAAGTTAAAAAGCTATCTATTATTATAGCTAATTTTAGAAGTATTTTTCGAAAACAAGATCACCTTTGTGCGTTTGTCGAATCCTGCTCGGCAGACATCATAGTGGGAACTGAAACATGGCTGACAAGTGACGTGTGTAGCCATGAATTGTCTTTTACTAAAAACTTTATCCTGTTTCGAAAGGACAGAACGGAAACACGAGGAGGTGGTGTTATGATTGCAGTAAAAAAAGAACTTCAAGCGCGTCTGCTTGATACGGGTTCCTGTATTGAAATTTTGTGGGTATTGGTCCAGCTTTCATGTGTAACTTGTGCCGTTGGGGTTTGTTACCGTCCGCCTGACTCAAAAGAAACCTTCGTTAATTGCCTAAACGAATCATTGAGCCTCGTATATGACAGATTTCCTGGCTCTCCTGTGATTCTCGCGGGCGACTTTAACTATCCTGGAATAAACTGGCGGACGGGCACAGCCGATAGCGGCGCAAGGATAGCTGAATGTAAGGACTTTCTTGACGTGATTTCGTCTTACGGTTTAAGCCAAATAGTTTCTATGCCAACACGGGGGGATGCTATCTTGGATCTTGTGCTTACCACCGAACCGTCAAACATGTCTGTTAATGTGTTAGACTGCATCAGTGACCATAATGTCATCCATTGTGAATTCGAGTTAACGCGTAAAGAAAGCGTGAATGAAAAGAAAACAATTTATGATTACGCACGTGCAGATGTTGAAATGATCTATAGCGAACTCTCGTCCTTTTGCGTAGAATTTTTCAACGGCATGCAGCATCGCGACAGCAATGAGAACTGGATGATCGTCTGTCACAAGCTAATCGAACTCAAAGAAAAATACATTCCAAAAATACACATATCTGTGTCTACAGGGAGCGCTTGGTTTACCTCCCACGTGAAGCGATGCATTAACAAGAAGAAGCGCTTTTATTCAAGAGCTAAAACCTTGCAATCTGACGATGCCTGGAAGGCTTATCGCGAACAGTCGCAGTTATGCAAAACCGAAATTGAGGCAGCAAAAGACAAATTTTTCAACCATGACATCTCCAACATGTTAACTGTCAACACAAAAAAATTCTGGAAAGTAATAAACCCCAAGCCGTCGTCTTCATGTTTCATATCGATAATGCAAGGCAACGAGTTCCTCCCGCCCTCTGAAGTCGCTACTGCGTTCAATTCCTTCTTTTGTTCTGTTTTTTCTCGTGAGCTTCCTATTACCGACAATATTCACCTCGGCTCCGTTACCTCCATCATGGAGGACATCGTGATCACTGAAAAGGGAATCGAAGCTGCTATTGATCGTCTTTCTAGCAGCTCTGCTCCTGGTCCAGATGGTATTTGTCCTAAACTGCTAAAGTTAACTAAACCTGTTATTTCTCCCATTTTTGCATGCCTTTTCCAGCAATCGATTCAGTCAGGATGCGTTCCTGACGGATGGAAAGTTTCTAAAATAGTGCCAATTTTTAAATCCGGAGACCCGTCATCTGTCACCAACTACAGACCAATCTCGCTGACCAGTATACCATGTAAATTATTAGAGCATATCATATCATCGGCAATCATGAAGTACCTAACAAAGCACAACCATCTTTTCAGCAACCAGCACGGCTTTCAACAGGGTCGCTCCTGCGAGACGCAGTTATTCGAGCTGGTCTCTGACATTTACGAAGCTGTTAATGACTCATCGCAAATAGATGCCATATTTATCGACTTCGCCAAGGCGTTCGATAAGGTTGCTCATAACCGTTTATTACAAAAACTTCGCTATTTTAATATACATAGTCAGGTTGTGAATTGGATAAGGAATTTCTTAACCGACAGGTACCAATTTGTAACTGCCAATAAATTTTCTTCCTCACGATCACTGGTCAAGTCAGGGGTGCCTCAGGGCTCTGTATTGGGGCCTATTTTATTCCTGTTGTATGTAAATGACATCAGCAATAGCATTTCATCTACAGTTCGATTATTCGCAGATGACTGCGTAATTTATAGACGAATAACTACCACCTCTGATAGTGACGCTTTGCAATCTGACCTTGCGAAAATTGCAGATTGGTGTGAACAGTGGCAAATGGAGATAAATACTTCGAAAACTAAGGCTGTAGCCTTCACTAGAGTGTCTAATCCTAAGCTTACTCATTATTTGATAAATGACTCAGTCATCGCGCGTGCGCATACAATAAAATACTTGGGAGTTCATTTATCTTCTAACATTTCATGGAGTGACCACATCGAAGCAATCTGTAGCAGTGCATGCAAAACTCTTGGTTTTATCAGGCGTAACCTTTATTTGGCAAACAAGTCTACTAAATTATTGGCCTATGCGACGTTGGTTCGCGCAAAACTAGAATATGCATCTTTTATTTGGAACCCGCACCAGTCTTATCTCATCAACAAACTCGAAGCAATTCAAAATAAAGCAACCCGCTTCATTACCAAAGATTATTCACGAACATCAAGCATAACTAACCTAAAAAAATCTCTGAATCTAAGCACCCTAGAGAATAGAAGAATCATAGCACTTCTATCTCATTTCCACAAACTTTATCACTCATCATCATCGTTCTGCGTACGCCACATCACGGCCGCCCATCGTATCTTTCCGCGCCTGGATCACCCCTTTAAAGTACAACCCGTTTTTGCTCGAACAAACTTCTTAAGTAAATCCCCCCTCTTTCTCGCAATATATCACTGGAACAAGCTACCTGCCGACGTCGTTTCTTCCCAAAATCATGAAGATTTCATGAATAAACTTAAAAGTTATTTTAATGAAAGTTAATATTGTTCCTGTGCATATCTGTTTTGTTGTAATTGTTGTCGTTGTTCTTGTACGCGGTATTTCAATGAACGTGAATTATCCTTTCGTTGCATCCTTTTGTTGTTTTGAACACTGCGAAAATTTTCCTTAGAGTTTTGTTGTCCTTTTTTTTTTTTTTTTTTTTTAGTACTTTCTTTATTTTTCCACGTAGCATCTCTGTACTGTTAAGTAATAATATCTCTACATATGTATGTGCATATTTATATCAATCGTTTGTATTTGTTATTCAAATTATACACTGTAATTGTAACAGCTTTATTGTGCTACAACTCCCCTATGTAATGCCTACCCAGGCCTTTAGGGTACTTGAATAAAAAAAAAAAAATAGTAAACGTAACCTAACACCGAACAAAAATCTCTCTTTTCAGCCCATTTTAATAAGTCTCTCAGCTGGGGCAGCTGCAAAAGTCTTTTGTATGCAGACGAACATAATATTTATATCGCCCGAGCATCGTAAACACAAAAAGTTCGTTATGCAGCAAGGCAAACACTACGTTTTTCTTTCTAGGATCAAAAATAATTTGAATTGTGCCTGATAACTCTCACCTAATTCTGAAAAAAAAAAAACAATCTGCACGTCCTGGCAAGCGCAACGCAAACAGGTCGGTAGTATTATTAATGAGATGCTTCATTACGACCTTTTTCGTTAAGTGCTGTTTTTTGGAATATTTTTAGCCAGTGGTGTAGGACATCTTTGTATGTAATTAGGCAGTCGAAATTTTCTTTGAGACGCATATCTCTCAAGGTGGCGCGCACACTTCTATAGTCGTGACGCTTGCGTTATTGTAAGCTGAAAGCAATCAGATATGTGGGGTTTAACGTCCCAAAACCACCATATGATTATGAGAGACGCCGTAGTGGAGGGCTCCGGAAATTTCGACCACCTGGGGTTCTTTAACGTGCGCGCAAATCTGAGCACACGGGCCTACAACATTTCCGCCTCCATCGGAAATGCAGCCGCCGCAGCCGGGATTCGATCCCGCGACCTGCGGGTCAGCAGCCGAGTACCTTAGCCACTAGACCACCGCGGCGGGGCCTGAAAGCAATCAGCCACGCAACTCTAATGGCTGAAGCCTCGTGCTTTGGCTGCAATCACTAACGCTTTTGTTATTTCTGCAGACGACATTTCTTGATTCCTTGCGCCAAAATGGCAGAGTAGGCGAAAGGGAAATGGGGCAACCACTAAGAGCGACGCAGCTCGCAAACGAGAGGCGAGAATTCAGGGACCCCCGAGATAGTCCTAACGACCACGCAATTAGCCAATTACGCTCGTAGGGGTGCAACGTATTCCTGGAAACAGAGTCTTTACCATTCAAGAGGATTTCTTTCCGTTCGGAGCCCTATGCTTTCTCGGCATCATGATTGCCGTCATATTAAAGGAATGTTTTGATGATGAAATAGGTTTATTGAATATCCGGCGAATGGAAGGCCCGGGCCTGGGGCCGCCTAGATGGCCACTTGGAGCTGGTGCTCCCGCGCTGCCTCCAGGGCTCGCTTGACGGCCCAAAGTTGGTCTGTGAGTTCTCAGCTTTGCTGCGCGGCCGACCACCGCGCCCGTATATCTTTCGAAGACACTGCCATTTGACCTTGGTATAACGGACATCCCCACAACATGTGTTGAAGCGTGGCTTTACCAGACATACATAGCTCGCATGTGTCGTTCTCGTATATGGCAGGGTAGAAAGTCTTTAATTCCAGGGGATCGGGGTAGCTTCATGTTTGTAATCGCCTCCAACCGGCGGACTCTGCTCTGTTGAGTTCAGATTGAGGTGGTAGATAAATTCGCCTCTCATTTTGTAGTATTTCGTTATATCACTGAATGTAGTTAATCGATCTTTTGCACTCCATATCCCCGCCTCCTAGTTCCTCTGACCGGTGGAAGCCACTCCTTGCTCAGCTCGGCGAGTAAGACCTCGAGCCTCGCAATGTACTACCTCATTGGGGTTGCCTGCGGGAATGTCTGGAGCTGTATGCGCTGGGAACCAGAGCAGTTGTTTGCCATTCTTCTTTTAGTGGAAAATAGTGCTTTGTTTACACTCATGATGTGCCACGCCTCCGGGGAGATGCGGGTCTTATCGTAATTTCGAATGTCCAACTGTGAATCCCTAATAATATGTGCTAGTGCGATGGCTACTTCATCTGCTGTCTCATAAAATTTGTTCCGTAGATTTTGTTACCTGATGCAAAGCTTGGCCTCTAGGAACAAAAGAAAAAAATGCCTATGTGATTATCTTTGATGAATTGCCATGTGTATAACTTACCTAAAAAAGAAACGCAAACTCTTTCCTTTTTCTTTCGCTGAAAGTCAGAGCGCAGTAAGAGGGTAAGTCGAATGTCCTCGAAAGAGTGCAAGGATGTTTACCTACAGGATCACATCACCTTTCTTGTTGGGGTTCATTGTCTCGTGGAAGCAACATTGATAACAGATAAAAGGACACACTCGACTGTCAAGTGGCTTTTTGGGATACCTGTGTTTGTTATACTAATCAACTGAACCAGGCTATTGTGCCCTGCGGCTACTCTTACAAAAGTTGAAGTATTTACTTTTTCTTCAAAAAAATTACTGTAGTGCCATCACGAAAAAGAAATAGTCGGATTTTAGCATTGTGTTAAACGGAAACTTATCAAATTGGCTTACCAAACATAATAAACAGAACAAAAGCCAGCAAGACCACAGAACACAAGAATGGGCCAGTCGCACATATCACTAGAACTAGAACTATGACTTAATTAAAGAAAAATATTAAGCTGAGAAGCGTCCCAAGGCACGTGTAGTACATCAGTATTGCGCTCCACGTCACGGATATTGAAGTGTATTTGTCCTGAAATTCTTACAGGATCGGGAGCAGAGGCTAGAGGCTATATAGCCTGACATGGGGCCTCTGCTCCTAAATACAGTTTGGCACGCAGGCCGCTCAATCTGTCGCATATGTTTTCAGAAATAAATATATAACACAACAAATAACACACAGAAATAAATAAATAACACAACAAATAAACCATAACACAACAAAATTTAGCATGGTCTTGTTACACAATTTCAGGGAAAACATTAGAAAAACACTTCATCACAAAAGCATCATCTGAAAATAAACTTTAACAATACAAAATGTAAAATAAAGCATAAGAAAAGAAACTACAACACATAACTCAAATTGATTGCTGGATGTAACAAATCAAGAACAGAAACTTTAATAAGCATACTCAATATCTTGGTTCATTAGGATGGACTTGATAATGGTGTTCGAAGGTACGGAATTGAAATCTATGAGACCGTGTAAACGATTTAACATTGTGGGTATTTGATACTGACCATGTTGCTTGCCATAACTTGTCCTTATTGCTGGGATTTTCCGGCGTTGCTGACGCATGGTGTAATGAGTGTTGTCAGGCGGGTTCTGAAGACACCGTGGCTTGTTTTGTTTAATCCACTGCAGAAGTTCGAAATGATACAGTTTTGTTACCGTTAGTAATGCGTATTTTTCAAAGAGTGGTTTGGTTTTCAAGTCCCTGATAATACCATGGTATTGCTCGAATGCTTGCAAAACACTTTTTTGAAGAACTAGTAATTTTTGATAGTTTGTTTGTGTAGTAGTACTCATACTAAGATACCGTATGTCATTTTAGAGTAGAAAAGGGCATAATATAATTCTATTTGTAACTATTTTGGTAAGACTGGGCTGAGCCTATATAAACATCCAACGGTTTTACTGAGTTCTACCGTTAGTTTTTCTATATGTGTGTTCCATGTCAAGCCTTCAGAAAACAACACACCAAGGAACTTCTGGCTGGTGACTTGCTCTATCTCTTTGCCCTCAAATAAAACAGCTTGAGCTGGTGCTACAGAGAGCGAGGCATACTGATTACGGTCTACTGATTGCTCGCCGAAAAGTTTGCGTGTCTTTAGGATTTAGTCCATGGTGCACTTGTGTCCCTAAAATAAAATTTGCTTTCAGACCGTGAGGTCTACGACGCAAAATGCGGGAGGCCAAATGAAGATATAAGCATATCACCCACTCCACGAAGAACTCAGAAAAGAGCCTTTACTTTTCAATTAGAGTGCCCTGATTAACTTAAGAATTAGTCTTAATGTCATACTTGAGCTCCTTATTTACAGTTTATGTTTACTTTTACGCAATGTTCGTGCAATACGTTTCTTATAAAGGTCTATAAGAAAACAGGAATTGCGTAAAAAACTTAAAGTATAAAGAATGTGCAGCCGCAGTACGAAGCACCAGTTGTTTGCACAACGTGTTACATTGTGATGTGCAGCACCGCGATTTTCATCCTTGTATAGTCGACACCCCAGTACTAAACCGACGCCTCAAAATATATTTCCAGCTCTTACTTTACAGAAAAACAAATATTAAGACTGAAACGAACAGGGCAAATCGAACAGGGCACGTCGTTACCGAGAGTAATGAAGTGAGCAAACAGACAATGATGCTAAGGAAAATGTAGGTCATGATCCAAGAAGTAAATAAGTGCGAAGAAAGGAGAATGGACGAAAAGAGAACTTGTTACTGCGGCAGGGACCGCACCTGTGACCTTCGAACAACGCGTCCCATACTCTACCACTGAGCTATGGAGGCGATCCCCCCTTCATCGACTTTATCGGGTATATATGTTCCTTTAAACGGGGGAGCGTCAGCCAACGCCACCAGTAACAGATACGGTGAGTGTGAAACGTAGTTTTCTTTTTTGCTTGTTGGCGTCACACAGCACGTTATCATACTATGAGCAGGCTGCTGACCAATAATGCTTCGCATACTACCTGAACGCATGATATCTGCCTGAACGAGACTGTTGCTATGATTGAAGGAAAGAAGTGTAAAAAAAGGACTCATTATCTTTGTCAAACACAATATTCGTCCGCTTCATAGTAACTGCTTTAAATTGAAACATTCTTTTAGTTTGTAGCTTTTACCAAAAGAGTACAAAGTAAAGCAACGGTTAGAGCACAAACAGTCACTTAAGAGGACTACTTACCCCCATACTCTAGAACGCCCCTTCACTCAACGCTCCACCTTCACTTGAGAAAGCCGATTAGAGTGCCATCTTTAGGCCGGACAAGTCATTGCATATCAGTGATCATTTGCCATTATTCTTGAGTAGCGCAGCGTCATTTTCAGCCGAGCAGCGGCGCAGTGCTCAACCCTGTCAAGTGAAGGGTGAAAGTGGAGTCGAGGAGCGTTTGTGAATACGGGGGTTAGTCTTGTGACTGTGACAAGATAAAGTATTGCTGTAAACAGAGCTTTGATATCACAACAATTAAAGAACAAGATCTGGAAGTGACGGTCATCCTTGATTTGTGTGTCTGTTACTGGAACTCGCATGTCGACGCTCATGTGCCCTGCTAAACTTTTTTGCACTTGCTGCGCTACCGAAGGGGATTACAGAGGCCATGTAGCAAAAGAAGTGTGCATGAGACCTGCTTCACCGCGCGCCGCAACGATTGCATCTGCTCACACACACAGAAAAAAGCGATATACTCGTTCAATGGAGGCATTCAATTAATATTAATCAATTTTCCCAAGAGCTATTGACGTTTACAGTAAGTAAAGTTGTGGTCCCATATCACGTGCATTCATTTCTTGAGCGAAATCATCAATTGACACTAGTTTCATTTTCAAAACAAACTTTCTGAATATTCACCAGCCGTAAGCATGAAAGAGATATGAGATTTTAAGTTCTGGCTCGGACTGGCATTAAAAAAAAAACAAGTGGCTGCACCACTTTCAAATGCCTTGAGCGGTGTCTTTGTGACGAACGTGCACACGCATATGAAGTTTTATTTGCACATGAGGCCAAAAAGAAACGGAATAATGCTTTAGCGCCATTGTTGTAACATACAAAGAAAAAGAACCCGTTTTAAGTGTGAATACACTTTATAAGCGACCCCAAACCATCCACCGCCGTCGGCGGCGTCCGCAGTCTTCTCTCTATCTTTAAAAGAAAGAGGACTTGGCGGGCCGCAGCGCGACGCTCTACCGAATAAGCCACGGACGCGACGCTGATATCGGTGTCAGTAACGCGCCTTATACCCCCTTTCCCTTCGCTCGCTCCTCCGCTCTCCTCGCTCGCTGCAGCTGCGCGCGCACCCCTCTCTCTCGCGCGCCCGCCTTCTCTCTCAGTCTCCCGTCAAGAGCGGGTCGTGAGGGGGAGTAAAGTTAAAATCCGTTGGCATTCGCCAGTGAGTTAACGTAAACTCCCCCGTGTGATCAAATTGCGATTCCCAGGAACCATTACACCATAAAGGCACCATAGTGTGATTAATAAATATAATAGTGCGAATTAATAAATACCCCTCATAGCATCACCCCGTGTATTCGCACTTAACCATGTTCACCCTCGGGGAAATGCTTGGGAGTTTTTTTTTTATAAGGCATTTCGGCCGAAGACTAGAACAGGTGACGCTACCATACTGCAATCACAGCAGGGTAGCACGGTGATCTCAGGCGTATAATGCGCCCCTAAACCAGATAGGCTCATACGCACACAAATAGCTCATCGGCTTTCAGGAGTGTACCGTGGAACTCTGTTTCTTTCTCCTGTCTACCATTACACTGCTTTTTATCTACCCGCCCGCATTATTTCTTTATTTCTGTTTTCTGATTGACTATACCAACTGCACCGAGCATATGCAGACAACAAGCATAAAAATACGACAAAAATAGTACTGCCAACAGTTTTGCGAAGCCATATTTCCCGAAAACCGCAAAAGGTCAGGGCGGTGATGCGCATTCTGATTGCATCTAAAAGGTCGCATGGCATCGGAGAAAGGGACATTGTTTCCGGCACACGGGATATCTAATTACAGCGCAGGGAATCCGTTATTTACGCAGGCCACATACAGCCTTTCTTTCCAGCTGCTTTACATCCCATTCCTTCCAAAGCCATACGAGCAGAGCGAAGAGGAAAGGAAATTGAAACGACTGAGAGATAAGGCTCGCTTCAGCAGGGGGTGTCTAAGTGGTCGCTCACCCTTCCTGCCGTATGGCTGCTGTTGCGAGGTATTATCTATGCATTTTTTTCTTTATATGAGCCATTTAATTTGTACCAGCTGCATCTTCTGAATAGCTTTCACCAGCGCTGAGTTCCTGTTACCATGACCTCCGCGATTTATCCTTTATTTTTTCGCAGTGATTTCTCCACAAGTCGTTAGCGCTGATCTTCCGGTGCTGAATGCCTTCATCCAAGCATGAGTGCAACTGCACGACCTTGTGGTTGTGATAAACCCTCCCTATGTTTATAGAAGCTGCGTGACTGTTTTGCTTATTGCTTTTTACAAAAACTGACCAACTAAACTGAGGCCCTTTAGACTGAGGTCTATGTGTCGCTTTTCCTTTTGGTGGACCAGCCCCGAGTAGCGTGCTTTGAAATATTTCTGTTGCTCTAAAGGTACCGGTAGCGGGCGACTTCGTTTTGGTTAGGAGTGTTCTACAGAGGGTTGTCTAAAGCACACGTTTTTGTTCTGCGACCAATGAATTGTCCTAGCCATAGCTATATTCACTGTAAAAACCAAAAAGGTGGAAATGCCATGATTCCTTGCTCACTCAAGGTGCCCAAAGAAGTTATGCCGCGTTACCCGGCCAAGTGCAGTATTCAGCGGCCATGAAAAAGAAGTAAAAGTCGCTACAAAGAACAGACATTGGTCACGTGATAAGGGCAGTTGATAAAGGCAGGTGTCACGTGATAGACGGTTACCCTGACAGACTGTCTTTGTCAACACACTAGTGGATCGGGACCATTATTGGAGACAACTATGTGAGGCAGGCCTTTTCCGTCGATGCGGTGGCCCAGAAATGTTAATTATTTTTCCTGAATGAGCATTGGGTTTTGTTAAGCTTCAGGCAGCTGTCCTGCAGTCGTTGGGACGCTTGTCGCAATACAGAAATATTGTGATTTTTTTCCGTGACGATATTGTCGTCTAGGTACAATATCGCTTCTTCCCTATAAGGTTTTTGCTGGCTACGCCGTCGATGCCTTCATTAGCTTGATATTTACATTGATGCTGAGCATGGGGAAGCTTTCATATGATAAGTACTCTTGCATATGTATTATGAATCAGCTTGTTTTTACGTAGTGCGACACCTGGTTTCAAAACGAAGTTCTAAGATCAAATTAACATTTGATTCTCAAGTGGTCTTAGACTCATGAGTCGGTTTGAGTAACACTGGACAAAAGTTTTTCCGCCAGTGTTTTCAACAATATTCAAAGATTGGGTCTTGAAATCGATAGGGAGAACCATTACACCAGGCCAAAACTATTGGAAGATAGGGAATTTCTTGCATTTTAGACAAACTGCCGCGTTTAGCGGCTGTGGCGTGTAATGGAAAAGGTGACATCACATACCCTCAAAACAGGCAAGTCAACAATGCCAGCCGTCGCCCGCTTTTCTTCACTCCCTCGCATGCCCCTGAAATTCTATGATGATAAATGCTCCCGGCTGGGAAAAGCAACTGAACTTTTGTTAAAAGATAAGATTGGGATGAATGGAGAGGTGATCAGAAAGAAGAGTAGGACAGAAAATATTGGCAGATCTCACGTACAGTGGGAATCGATGGTACGCGAAGCCCAATTGAGAAATGTTGTATGTCACTTCAAAATCAGCGCAACTTTACAAGGTGAAGAAAAATTATACCATCCGCGACTTCCGTGTGATGATTATCACGTTTGCATACGTCGTTTACCTTCGTCATCTATTCACGTCACGTGATACCAAATTTAGTATCTGTGGAGCTAGCGAAAAGGCCGCGAGCAAGCTTTGAGCGTGGCATGTTGTCATGTTCTTACTTCACACGCGTGTCAGGATTATCATGTTTGCACCAGTCATATACTACGTAATTGCTGTGTTCCAAGCACCCCTGTGTCACGAGCGAGCCTCCGAACCCGCGAAGGACCGGATGCTGAAACTGCTTCCAGATGTGACTCCTCCCCTTCCCCCGCTCGGCGCAAACGAGCCACCGTCGTTTCCCCCGGCAGTTCGGCCGCCGCCTCCATCTGAATAGGAATAAACTTGTTTTTAACCGTTCGAGGCTGTCTGAGCTTTTTGGACTACCGCGACCAACGCGTACGTCTATGGGCCGACGACAACACCGGACATAACAGTGGCGACGAGGAAGTGGATTTGGACCAACGCTACGCAACGATATTGACAAGCTACAAGCTATGGCTACGCACGGGCTCCCAAATCGGCTACCCGAATTCAACGGCTCATCATGGTCATCGTGGTTTGGACGTCTGCAATTTTACTTCGAGGCTAACAACATCACTGATGCAGCAATGAAGAGGGCCAACCTGCTAACGCTGTGTGGGGAGCAGATATACGACACAGTCTGTGCCCTGATTCAGCCACGCCCTTAAGCAGCCGTTGACTACGACGACATCGTAGCAGCGCTACAAGAGCACTATGACCCAAGGCCATCGGAGGTCTACTGTCGAGCCCGCTTCCAACGGCGAGACCAACTGGAAGGCGAAAAAGTGGCCGAATACGTAGTGGCTCTGAAAAAGCTCGCTGCTGACTGCGATTTCGGGACGTTGACCGCGACAACTGCAGCTACTGCGCAGGAGGGAGGATCGACTGCCACACCTGCTAACACCACTATGTTCCCCTTGGACGTTATGTTGCGTGACCGTTTTGTGTGCGGACTGCGTGACTCAGGCCTACAACAACGCCTGTTTGCGGAGACGGGTCTCACCTTCTCCAAAGCCTACGACATCACCCAATGAGTGGAGAGCGCCGGTCACCAGCAGAGGGATATTCGACGGAACGTCGAGCCGGTGCATCACACCAGTCAGCAGTCAGGTCATTCCACGTCTAAGGCCAAATCAAGCAGAAAGACACAGGGCTGTCTGTGATGCGACGACATGCACGATCCCCAGGTATGTCGATACAAAACAGCGACCTGCAATTTTTGCCAAAAACTGGGACACATTGAAAAGGCATGCATCTCGAAGCGCAAACAGCTCGGACCGAAGACTTCAGTGCAACGGAACAACAATGTCGACGCACAGGAGGGCCAGACGCAAAATACAAACCGAACAGCACTAACGTCATCGGCACTATATAACTTAAACGCCGTTGCGAACCTCGGAACGAGACCGAAGATTACAACTGAAATTATGGTAATCCAGCGCCCTATCAGGTTTGAGGTGGATTCCGGAGCAGCATGTACGCTCATCAGCGAGGACACTTTTCGCGTTACTTGGCGTGAGAACGTGCCATCTCTCCAGCAAGACGACACGCAGCTGAGAACGTGGTCCGGACATTCCCTTCCACTGCTGGGCTGTGCCGACGTAGACGTGTACTACAACGGCAGACCCATCAGCTGCCCTTGCTAGTCGTCCACGGTTCTGGATCAAGCCTTTTAGGACGAAATTGGTTCACCCCCCTTAGAGTGGTCATTGGTGGAGTTCACCACACACCCAGTTATCCGTCAGTGGAGCAGCTTCAAGATAAGTACAAAGCGGTTTTCTCCGAAGAAATACCAGGGAACAACGGACCTCCAGTCACACTGGAGCTGCGGGAGGATGCGACGCCGAAATTTCGGAAAGCTAGGTCGGTGCCTTTCGCCCTACGAACGTCAGTCGAGAATGAGCTTGACCGACTGCAGGAACAAGGGATCATCGAACCGACGCAACATTCAGAATGGGCTACACCACTCGTTGTCGTCCGAAAGAAGAACAGTACCCTACGCCTCTGCGGAGACTACCGAAGCACTGTCAACCTGGCGACAAAAGCATCTTCCTACCCACTGCCGACACCGGAAGAGGTTTTTAGCACGCTTCGTGGTGGAAAAATTTTAAGCACCTTGGACTTGACACAAGCCTACCAGCAGCTGAAGGGTATCCATCCCACTGAAGACAAGTGCGTGCAATCACCGAAGCACGAGCGCCTATTACCAAGCAAGAACTGCAGTCGTTTTTGGGGCTATTGACGTTCTACGACCGGTTCTTAGAACATCGAGCTACAGTGGCCAAAGATCTATATCAGCTCCTGCTGAAAGAAGTCCCATGGACTTGGTCGCCACGCCACCAAGAGTCATTTCTTGCCCTTAAGCAACTACTTCGCAAGTCTACTGTTCTGCGACACTACGACGAAAGGAGACCCCTACTGCTAGCCTGTGACGCATCACCATACAGAGTGGGAGCAGTCGTCTCCCAAGTTGACGACCAGGGACGGGAATCCCCGATCGCTTTTGCTTCGCGCACCCTATCACAGGCAGAGAGGAATTATTCCCAGCTAGATAAAGAGGGACTTGCCATCGTCTACGCAGCAGATCACTTTCGGCAGTACATTACCGGCAGGAAAGTGACTTTCAGAACAGATCACCGGCCCTTATTGGGTATTATGGGTCCCCAGAAGCCAATGCCACAGACATTGTCGCCGCGAATGACACGATGGTGCATCAAGATGTCGGCGTACGATTACGAACTCGTACATCGCACTGGGAAGAAACACCAGAACGCCGACGCACTAAGCCGCGTGCCGCTAGACACCACAATAGATGAACCACCTCCACCGGGTGATATACTCATGTTCGAGGCGCTGCCGAACCCTCCACTTACAACTGACACGGTAGCAGCATCAACGCAGGAGTGCACTGTCTTGAAGGAAGTCTACGCAGCTATACAAGAAGGCAACGTGCAGAAGCTAAAGGGTGAACACTTCAACGCTTACCGCAAGCGAGCTGCGGAGTTGAGCACTCATCGCTGTTGCGTCACCTTGGGATCAAGAGTTGTAATTCCAGCAGCACTTCGCGAACAGGCCATGTCGCTTGTCCACGCATGTCATCGAGGCATTTTTGCCATGAAAAAGTGCGCCAGAAGTTATATGTGGTGGCCTGGTATCGACCATGATATAGAATTAACAGTTCACGATTGCCAGTCTTGCCGATGCAACCACAGAAGCCCGCCAAGAGCCCCTATTTCTGAATGGGAAAGACCAGACACGCCTTGGCACACCCTGAACATTGATTTTGCTGGACCTATCGAAGGGTGTTCGTTTCTGGTGGTTGTAGACGCATACACCAAGTGGCTGGAGGTAAAACAAATGGCTACAATGACATCGGCAGCAGTTATCGACACTCTGCGGTCGTTGTTTGCAACGTTTGGCCTACCGCGCAAGATGGTCTCGGACAACGGCACTCCGTTTGTGTCCATGGAGATTCTCAAGTTTTACAGCGACAACGTCGTCTCGTCTGTTACATCAGCTCCTTACCACCCGGCTACGAACGGACAAGCCGAGCGCTACGTGGCTGAGCTAAAGCACGCCCTTACTAAAGACCAGACTGGGACAATGCAACACCGCATCGCGCGCTTCCTCTTCAGACAGCACAACACTGTTCAAAGCAATACTGATCAAACGCCAGCGAAATTGATGTTCGGACGAGAAATAAGAACCCAGCTGACAGCAATTATCCCGGAGCCCTCGGCGAAAGCACCGTCGGAGGAAGAAAAGCTCCCGCATAGCAGGAGAATTGAAAGTGGACAGCGCATATACGCCCGCCAGTTCCACAGAAAGCCCGGCTGGGTTGAGGGCGACGGCACTCAAACGCATAGGTTTGCGGTCATGGCTCGTCGACATTGGTGGAAAGGCCACACGCCGCCACCTTAATCAGCTACGCCGTTCAGGTAATTTGCCAAGGGAACCTCCCATTCAAGCAGCCACCTCGACGGAAGCTTCGTTCCACTTAGCCTGGCATCTCGCACCAGATGAATCGGCGCCGCCGCCCGCCGGCCCTGAACACAGGAGAAACGACTCCCAGCGAGCGGAGGCTTCTCTTCCTAGTGCGTCCAGAGCGTCCACGCACCCATGGCGGCCCCCAGATTGCTTCCAAGCGACAATCTAAGGAGGGAGGAGATGTTGTGTTTTAAGCACCCCTGTGTCACGAGCGAGCCTCCAAACCCGCGAAGGACCGGATGCTGAAACTGCTTCCAGATGTGACTCCTCCCCTTCCCCCGCTCGGCGCAAACGAGCCACCGTCGTTTCCCCCGGCAGTTCGGCCGCCGCCTCCATCCGAATAGGAATAAACTTTTTTAACCGTTCGAGGCTGTCTGAGCTTTTTGGACTACCGCGACCAACGCGTACGTCTATGGGCCAACGACAACACCGGACATAACAGTAATCCATTGACGTAACGTAATACAAAATTTGTTTTATGTGGAGCTAGCAAAACGGACGCGAGCGCTTCATGAAGGGCCCAATACAATCCAATGTAGCGTTGACGCGCAGGCACGCTGGGCACAGCGACGCTACGTTAGCAAAATGCGAGCACTCTATAGCCTGACGCCAGGCGTGACCAGCTTGCGCCTGCACGACCCGACGGCAACGAGATGGTGCGAAATGCGACATCCTGCATTTCGCGCCAATGCGTTACCCACACGACACTACGTCTCCCTGTTTCGTGACGGAGGGACGTTGGACGCACTGAAACGCGCATGCGTGAAAGCAGCACAGCGCGGTGCGCGGCTGCGAGTATATGGCTGGACCGGCGCCTGGCGTGGCAACGCCGGCGTGACGAGACGAAAGGAACACCGGCGAGAACGTGCACCGCGTCACGACGAAATGTATTGGCACCTTAACTGTGGCATGTAGTAATGTTCTCACATGACATGCATCTCATGTTTATCATGTTTGCACCTGTCTCATACCTTCGTCATTCGTTTACTTACTGCAATACTGAATTTGGTATATGTGACGCTAGCGAAACGGCCACTAGCGCATCATGAGCGTGGTATGTAGTCATGTTGTTACATGACTTGCATCTCATGATTACCATATTTGCACCAGTTTCATACCTTCGTCATCTATTCACTTGCTGTAATACCGAATTTGTTATATGTGACGCTAGCGAAACAGCCGCGAGCGCATCATGAGCGTGGCATGTAGTCATGCTGTTACATGACACGCATGTCATGATTTTCATCTTAGGGTGTGTCGCTTGTGTTCGCCATGCAATTATGTCATACCATGCCTGTTTTGCAACATGCGATAGGAACGAAACCAACGCAAGAGTGGCATAACCATGAAGTGTAAATCATGACATTCATGTCATACATGTCATGATTTTCATGTTATGACTAGTCAAATATGTTCTTCATATAGTCATGTTGTGCCATATAAGTTTGGCATTGATACCATTATCGAAACAACAAGGAGAGCTAAAAGTCGTAGGCGGCTAGATAGTAAGACGGTAAGTTGGGCCAGTTGGTTAGGATCCATCGCGAACTTACAGCGCAACACCACAAAACACCAGGCTAGATAGATAGATAGGAGAGCTAAAAGTCGTAGGCGGCTAGATAGTAAGACGGTAAGTTGGGCCAGTTGGTTAGGATCCATCGCGAACTTACAGCGCAACACCACAAAACACCAGGCTAGATAGATAGATAGATAGATAGATAGATAGATAGATAGATAGATAGATAGATAGATAGATAGATAGATTCGCTTAAAGCCGCCGAAGTTCGCCAAGAAATGCTTCGCATTTAATACGTGCATCTTGCATGCGCCTCGGAAACTGTGACGCCATAGTTAGAACTAGCGTGAATTCTCCGCGCGCTGACAATCCATCCCAAATGCAGCCAACAGTTTCGTCAGTTTTTTTTTTCAATATTTGTTCAGTATCTTGTTTCGAACAGTGGTACCACGTCGACACGTTCTGAATCTTTCTTTTTATGTTGTTTTCGAATCAGTACGGGGATAAATTAGAAAAGACGAAATAACTCCTGTATTCCGCTATAGTATGATTAGTTAGACCCACATGATTTACTCAAACAATAAATTGATTCATAAATGGGATGTTTATCTGATAGTGAATCTTGTCTCACCATTTCATAACAGCCATGTGAGGCATTCCATTTGTTGCTTGTTATAAAGAAATGATAAATAGAGGAAGTATCAGGTGAAGTTTACAAAGAACTTAGCCACAAGGAGCAGTTTTAGTTTATGTAAACTGTTACGCCCGACAAAAAACGCGATACAAGCGTAAACTACCGCGCTTGTTTTTCATGCTTCTCAAACTCCACCTTCAAAATGATGGAAAAATTTGCCTGCATGCAATTGATTAAGGCGTTTCCTTATCATTCCCTGACTGCTAAATCCCCCGTATTCTGAAGTTTTCGTAGTAGCCCTCAGCACTTTTTTGCTTAATCAACATGGAAGTGTTTTCGAAATCAACAACACGAAAGAACGCAAACACGAATACGCAGGAACTGTGACAGCTTTATCTTAGCGCGAGCTGGATGAAAGACTCGTTGTTACTCCCGGGCGTGGACGTGACACCCTTATTAAGTTACCCGTATGATCAATGAACCAAGTCGGCGCAGTCCTTTATACACGCCGTTGCCACAAGCGCTCTCCTCGGCCCCTTCAGCTCTGCCGTTAAAGTGACGCCTCGCTCCACCTTCACCTCGCATCGCAACAAGTGTTTGTCTTGTCTGAACTCTGTGCGGCTTTTACTACGAGCTGATTAACAACTTGCACGTGCACTTGAGTCACTGTGTTGCTGAACGCCGAAGAAGAAAGAAGTCTGTAATTGATGTATCAATAGAGTTCCTTAGCTCCCGCAAAACGCCCTTATCGACAGAGGTTCGTTAGCATATCCTAATCATAGATTCAGTCATTCTATGGAATATGTAATTATGTTTAAAGAGAGAAGGGGCAATGCACCATGACAATGCATATAGTACACATGCAAGAAAAAGACATGCCACCTCAATGCAGTATTTGAGAATGACTGAGAAATGTTTCGAGATGTCACTGGAGTTGTGACGTGGACGAAGGGAGCAGATTGCAGGTCGGATATTAAACCATTTATTTCTGGCCGAACTTGTGGCCACGTCAAAAAAAAAGGCAGCATATCCACGGAGTGAATGATGGGGAGTGGAACGAAGCATCCGTCCGTCCATTTGTTCTTGCTTCCGTCCATCCGTGCGTCCGTCTGTGTAACTGTTCGTGCGTGCATCCGTCCCTGCGTTCGTCCATGCATCCGCCCCTGCGTCCGTCCATGCGTGCACCCGTTGGTGCAGCCGCCCCTACGTCCGTTCATGCGTCCATCCATGCATTTGTCAATGTGTCCGTTCATCCATCTATTCAACACTCCAAGTACCACCATCTCGCATCTTTTCATCATATATTCCCCATATAGAAGCACCGCCATCCAGCGGACATTCCAAGGACTAAACGAGAGGTGGCACACGCACACTTTCTTACGGCTTGCGCTTCGGGTCTACTTCCCACCTTTAACCACCTCGAGTTCATGGTATATACTAGTTCACTGTATTTATGGCAATGCGGCCCAACGCTCGCTAAAACTTTTTAAAAACAAGGAGTTTATGCCCAGCGAGTATAACGTAGCAACCCTATCTTGTCAGATACTGCTCAATGTACATGCCAATGGCTGTTAAGGGGAAGTGAGAGACAGGAGAATTTGGCCTTTAGTTAACGCGCACGCTGCAAAATTTCTATTGTTCAACAACGCACAGAAGAAATCTACCACCGGCACCACATTGGAGGTCAAATGTAAGACTGGTTACACACTACTACTACAACTACGAAGGACAAACAGGTGCCGCTATAAGGAGCTTCGCCCCTAAAAATTGGATTACAGCAAGACACTAGCACTAATAGTGGCGAGCAGAGCGTCGACTGTCGATGAACTGAAGAGCCGTGGAGCGTGTCGGCATTCATGCACTTGCCATCGAACATTCTAGCGTTATCGCTAGTGGTGACTTAGGTTCCAGAATAATCTGCAGTGTTCGAGAAGTGGGCGTAGTCTTAGCGAAATAATCTATTACAGCCTCGAAGCTTCACAAATTCTGCAGGCATGGTTTTTGCTGAAAATTACGTACAGTATTGATAAATTTGTTGGGAAAACAACCATATGATTATGAGGGACGCCGTAGTGAAGGGCTTCGGTAATTTCGACCATCTGAGGTTCTTTAACGTGCTCCAATATCTGAGCACACAGGCCTACTACATTTCCGCCTTATCTGAAGAACTACGTACAGTAATGGGGCAATAACAAAACTTGAGGAAAGAACATCGCATTACCCCCTCTCAAAAAGGGATCTTACCAATGCTTAAGACAAAATACGAGACAAGGATGCATCGAAAAATAACATCAAAGTAAGAAAGTAAATAGATATTCACAAGCAATAGCGCGCAATTATATAAAATAAACTACAAATAATTCAGTCATTAGGTTCGTTAACGTGCATGAATCAGTTTGAGGCACGCCACGCGACATGCACTACCTCTCTCTCTCTCTCTCTCTCTATGTATATATATATATATATATATATATATATATATATTAACTTCTCCTATACCTTGCTTGGCATTATTGTCTGTTAGATCTCATTAATATTGTGTAAAAACACGAAAAACGAGCCCTTAAGTATACACTTGTTACCCTTATATATATATATATATATATATATATATATATATATATATATATATATATATATATATATATATATATATATATATATTGCCACGTAGTTTATTTACGTACAGACCTACTGGAAGGCCGAGGAACGCTAGAAGAGCGAGGAATGTCAACAGGCCGAAAATACAAAACAAGCGCAAGCTCGGGTCACGCGTGTGCACCAACGCTGTGGCTTGCCGTTTCTGTGGCTTGACGTTTTCCTCAATGATTTGCCATTCCGCCGAAGACAGACGGAATGGGCGGTGGCGCACAATGGAGCTGCCTTAGGTTTCGATGCTGTGCTCTGCAACGGAGGGGCGGCCCAGGACTTTGGAATGTACGTCAAACTAAAGACTGCTTTTAGAGAATGGCTAAGAGGCCTCTCTTTTGCTCGGCTGTGAGGTGACGACTTATGGTAGCATTTAAAGCAACATTGGTGACATTGATATCAGTTGTAGAAAACAAAGTCGGTGATTCTGCGTGAAGGGGAACCAGCGAAAAAGGCTCGCTGTCAGCGAAGCCGCTCACAGCAGTGCCCTGGGGCAGCATTAATGGCGAAAAAGTTGGGTTCAAGGCGGTGACCAATTTTTTACCGTCGTTAAACCGCACAAGGCCGGGTATAATGGTAAGCCCCGCAGGTTTGGAGCGAACTGATGGAGCCATGAACACGTCAATGTTTACTTTAGTATCTGAAGCGATCGTGAGAATTTGTTCATCTCCTGGCTAATTGAAACAATCAGCGGTAGTGACGAAACGAAATCTGTATGAATCGACCTCGGATAATGTCTCAGTAGCTGACATTTGAATTACTCGCTGACGACCTGATATGAAAGCAGATGCCGAAGAAAGGAAGTCTCATCTTAAAATGACTGTGTGAGTGCACAAAGGAAGTACAAGAAATTGAATGTGGTGACAGATGCCATCTATCAAAACGCGGACTGTACAAACACTTGAAGGCTGAATAGGGACTCCATCAGCAAAACGAAGGAAAGGGAGGGGGGCATCGTATGACGTCTTTACTTTTTTCAACCAGGCACAAAAGTCTGCACGAATTACGGAAAGTGATGCGCCTGTGTCTACCAGTGTCTCTGTCTGTATACCTTCAACGTACACAAATAAAACATTCGATGGGTGGTCTAGAGGAGTTTGACGCAGTTCCAAGGATGCAGCTTTCCTTCCCGAAGCTGCACTGTTTAGTTTTACAGTTGGCAGTCGGCAATTGAAGTAGAAGGTCGGGGATGAGAAGAGGAATGCCGCATCGATGAAGGTGAGCGACGGTGGGAGAAACGGGAACTGCCAACTGAGCCAAAGTTCTGAGGAGACGGCGACCGACGCGTGCTGTTCTGATAGAGTCGGCGATAGGGTGGTCCAGTGGGGTACAAGTCGTCCCGTTCAAAGTCATCGTAGCTTTGTCTTTCGTCTTGCTGATGGCGTCAGTAAAACCTTGAAATATGACCACGAATGCCGCAATAGAAGCAAGTCGGCCGCGTAGTGCACCAGGCGTTGTAAGGCTGGGAAAATGATCGCGGTGCGACTGAGTTGAGTGAACCATGCACTTCGGGCACTGGTAGCTGCATTAGGCTTTGCTGGGGTGCAGGTGTTTTAGCAGCAACCTGAGCATAAGTTGGCATGGCCACAGGATATGAGGTGGGAACAGGTGTGACAGTCATCGAGGCCAGGCTTTGGTGGGGCGCAGGTGTCGTTGCAGCAACGTGAGCATAACTTGAAACGGGCACGAGATGTGAGCTCGGAACTGATGTGCCAGTGATCAAGGGCAGTTCCTCCCTCACGACGTCGTGTAAACTAGTAGCAGGTTGCGTCGTTCGAGTATAGAGGTGGCGAAGTGAAAACTGAGCAGGAAGTTCCTCGCGGATGATAGAGCGGATAAATGCACGCAGCTCTGTTGTATCATGACTTGAGCTCAGATAAGACATATCAGGTTGCACACGAATGGTCTGAAGCTCCTCAAGGCGCTGACAGGTAGCGACAGCATTGGCTACCGTCTGGGGATTCTGCACCACAAGCGCATTAAAAGCGACAGTCGCAATGCCTTTTAGCAGGTGGCGCACACGGTCATTTTCCGCCATATAGTTGTCGATGTGGTGGCAAAGGGAGAGAACATCTTCGATGTAAGAATTGTAAGACTAGCCGGGGCTTTGAACTCGTGCACCAAGCCTCTTCTTGGCGATATACGAGCGCATTGACGGGTTGGCGAAAATCTGGTGGAGCTAACGTGTAAAGGCGGGCCATGTCGTAAAATCTGTGGAGTGGTTGAAAAACCACGTTTTTGCCAAAGGACGCCGCTGAAGTAGAATGCAGCGTAGGTGAGTTTCGCAGGCTCATCCCAGTTGTTGATGGCACTCACGCGGTCATACTCCTCGAGACAGTCTACAACGTCCTCACCCGGAAACTCTGCGAACAGAGATGATCCTTTTGAGAGCTGGTGACCAGGTGAGAAGGGTTTCATAGCGGTGGGAGTGGGGGCGAAGCTGGTGCGCTGGGCTGGTCGGCATGCGACATTACCGAACCCAAGTCGTTCAAGCGGCAACCTGAACGCTCCTCCAGGTATGTGTTCTAAAAGACGCTGGAGGTGTCCGAGATCGCGAGAGGACACAGGAACCGGGCAGCACTCTCCACCACTTGTAAGATGGCGCCCAGTACCCTCAAGACTCTTCTTTATTGTCTCGAGTGTGTGTCCCATAACCTAAACTTGAGTGGTGATGAGTATGCACAGATGAAAAGACGGGGCGCATAAATAATGCTCTCTCTCTCTCTCTCTCTCTCTCTATATATATATATATATATATATATATATATATATATATATATATATATATATTGGTGGTAGTAATTCAATGGGCCAGTTAGTCTTCGTGAAGGTATGAGATATGGCACAACGGAAGCGTTTTCAACAAGTATAAATATAATTATTTTCCAACAGTTTCGGGAGGGGTCCTCCCTTCATCAGGGGATGAGTTATACATATGTTATACAGTTGTACAGGGGATGAGATCTAATACATATATATATATATATATATATATATATATATATATAGTCGTGATATCTGACTACGCTAGTACAAATCCAGTTATTTATAGCTCCTAGGAAGCAACAGACAGCAGTTTGACACACGGGACTTTGGGTGCCGTACCTTCGGCACCCAAAGTCGCGTGTCGCGGCTGCCTCTAATTAGGGAATTGGGACTTCGAAACAGTCTTCGAAAAACGTTTGCCAATCCTAGTTTGAAAGTTTTCAGGTAGTGCCAACTTGCGTGTGTTCCTTAGCTCGAAGGCCGGCTGTTAGTCGCGAGCTAAGCAAATATAACAATGAAAAAGCAATATTTTACAGGATAGTCTCACTTCGTATGCTCACGTTGAAGTTATAACGCCTTGTGATGTTGTCTTTGATATGCTGTTAAGTGAATCAGGGTAGTTATTATATGTGTCTGCGCAAGCTCAATGATGGCGATCGCGGAGAGTGTCAACGAGAAGAACTTCGTGTGACCTCAACCATCCCCAGTGGCCCACTCAGTAGCAAAACTGGGCAACTGCTTCCTTCCCTCACCGATACAGCAACAATTCAGAGCAGCAACGTGATCGTGATGACGGTCAGTAGGTGTGCAGAAGCAAGCCTGTCCCTGAATAATAACACAAGATCCATGGATAGAAGGACTTGTTTCTACCTCACACATACATATGAAGGCTACAAATGATGGTGAAGTGTGGCAAATTAAGGCTATTATAGGCAACGCTCAGTTGGTGTGTGACCTCTATGTGAGGAAAAGAAGACTGAATATGAAGGCCAAGCAACTTATCACTAGCGGGAGTCACACCACGTGGCTTGGTATTACGGTTGCAGTTATGCTTAAAGAGCTCAGTTCATTTTCTTGAGTACTTCTCGAGTCAGTGCCATGCACTCTCGCGCAGTGTCGCGCAGTGTCGTGTAGTGTATATGGTAGCCATGGAAGCATAAGTGCGAGAGAGAAATTAGAAAAAAAAAGAAGGCTGGGAGGTTAACAGATGCTAGTGTCCAGTATGTTCTCTACACTGGGGTTGGGCAATAAGGATTTGAAAGACATAGAGAGAGTTAAAAATGAACAAGAGCAATACACGGACACACGCACGCACAGAATCAGTCCACTCAGAGATGTTCCGTCAGGCCAGTAGTTTCTGAAAGCCCAGTAGCGCTTGTACGGCTTTATTCTGTGATGAAGAGTCATGACGAAGACGCAGTATACTTTCTTCTGACAGCGGCTGGTCGTCTAACTTGTTAAGTGTATTAGAAAGGTACATTCTTTCTAGGTTATATTCCACGCAGTCATACAGGACGTGTCGAATTGTCTCTTTATCTCCGCAGTGCGGACAGGTAGTGGTGTCGGCCATCCCTATGCAGAACGCGTATGCACGGGTAAACGCGACTCCCATCCATAGTCTGCACAGAGTAGCAGCGCCAACTCACCGAAGTTTTGTTGAAAGCCGTAAGCCTAACGTAGTATCAAGGGATCGTAATCTTGCACGCATAAAAAGGAGGCTCCTTTCAAAAGGACATGCATGGCGAGCAAGCATGCGGAGCTTCCTAGCAGCTTTCATCCAGGGGGAAGGTATTGACTGGACGTTGTTTTCCGTATGGGCTGAACAGGCAGCTTGAAGAGTTTGTTCATTACCGATAATTCTGCAGTGGCTTGGCAACCACTGAAACATATGTGGTGCCTTTTCTCTGCTGTATAGCGCAGCATATTTGCGGCCTAAAATACCGACTGCTCGTGTGGACCAGGGTGTAGATTTCACAGAACTGACTGCAGTGTCACCTTGCAGTCGCAGAAGATTGTCCACCATTGCGTGCTATGGTCGTTGATAAAACACAGAGCAGCACGAAGTGCTGAAAGCTCTGCTGCCCTTGATTTGGTTGCATGATCTGTCCTGAATTCGATGTTTGTGGTGGGCGTTGGAATAACGACCACCGCAGTTGAGCTGTTTGCAGACAGAGCTGTCGGTTTAGACGAGGTTGCAGTCTTGGTACTTCTCGTACAGCAGAAGTAAGGCGAGCTGCTTGAGAGATGGTATTGACAAATCTCGTTTTTTCTGGATGCTTGGTATTGTCAGGTTGATGAATGGTTGTTTGAGGCACCATGGAGAAACTGAAGGTTTCACCGTGGGCGTAAAACCAGTTGGTAGAGATTCACCACGTGCAGTTACTGTTCGACAAAAGGATGTATGAGGCCTATCCGCTTGTAGAGAGGCTAGGTGATGGTGGGGATTCCGCGCCACATGCCTTATGCGTGTCCTGGGAGCTTCAACCTAAATATGGGTCTGCACGAAGTGGTCTTTGGCTAAATCTATAGTCGCCACTGTTTAGGCACCATGAGGCAGACCTAGACAGATTTGAAGGACCTGTGCCTGAATTCTTTGTATCATGCGTCGACCTGTTTTGCTGGCGTTTGATGATGCTGGCACACTGTAGCGAAGAAAGCCAAGGAAAGGTACCCTGTACAGTCATAACATGGCATTAGGCTGCATTCCCCAAGTCGTTCCAGCGAGAAACTTGAAGAGGTGGCATATGACCGTCAATTGCTTTTTTTGAATACGACGTATGAGGACTCCATGATATGCCTCTGTTGAATATGACACCCAGAAATTTATGATACTGATAATATGGTATATTTTGACTCTTAATTGACACCCTGTATTTCATCATGGGTTTGCGCGTAAATGCCAGAAGACAGAAGAGGGCACTTTCCATGGAAAATTTCCAGACTTCGATTGCGGAGGTACAAAGCAGTCGCAGTAGCAGCTCTCTGGATTCTCGTTCGTAACTGTAGGCGACTTAACGCAAATGTCCAGATGCAGATGTCATCTGTGAATGTTTATAGACAAATATTGCTTAGTAGGTGCGGATGGAGAGCGATCAGTATTAGACTAAATTGCACGGGGCTCAGTACACCCTTCTGAGGGACGCCAAGACTACAAAAATGTGCAGATGTGTTCCCGGCCTCCGTACTCACAAAATAGGATCCCATTTGGAGATAGCTGCGTATACACTTAAATATTCAGTCACCCACTCCAATCTCTTCCGGTGCGGCAAGGACGGCTTCATGAGTAACGTTATTTAAGGCTCCTTTGACGCCAAGGAACAGACAGGCGCAAAGACACTTATGGCCTTTGTCATGTTCAACGTATGTGATTAGGTCGACGATGCTATCGATCGATGATCGACCACGTTGAAAGCCAGCCATGGCATTTGGGTAGATTTCATGATACTCCAAGTACCACTCCAGGTGGCTGAGCATCATTCTCTATATCACTTTACCCGTGCAACTAGCCCATGTGATCGGGCGATAGGAGGAGAGTTCCAATGGTGACTTGCCAGATTTTAGCAGCGTTACTAGACGACTAGTTTTCCAACTCAAGGGGAGAGTGTTATCTAGCCAACAATCATTATATAGTCTAAGCAGAGCTGTTCTCGCGTGCTCACCCAGATGACACAGGGATCAGTAGGAGATTTCATCAGGTCCCGGTGCGGAGGTACGTACGCATGAAGCGAATGCTTCTTTAAGCCCCTGAAGGTGATCTGGAGGTCCATACAGGAATGAAGTGGTCGCGGACAACTGCTCGAAAGTGGTGAGCTGTTAGGTGC
This sequence comes from Rhipicephalus microplus, assembly GCF_043290135.1. Classification (NCBI taxonomy): domain Eukaryota; kingdom Metazoa; phylum Arthropoda; class Arachnida; order Ixodida; family Ixodidae; genus Rhipicephalus; species Rhipicephalus microplus. Next base: position 179,005,962 of record NC_134701.1, read on the forward strand.
TTTAGTTTGCCCTGATAATTCGGCTCTAAACTTTTCAGTAACGTCAACATCTGGTCGATTTTGATAAAGGGCCAAGGCCTTCAATGGTGACCTCTTAATGGGGGATAATCGCAAACCTCGTACCGTTCTCCATAACTGCGATAAAGTTTACGAGGGTCGAGTGACTCACAGAAAGTAATCCGGCGTTGGAATTCTAGCTTGTACAACATACGTTGGATCTTCTTCTGCATACGTCCCGCCGTCCGTAAATATTCTATGTCCTTTGTGCGCCGGTTTCCTGTTTCAGCATGTCATCGTAAGGCTCGAAGCCCCTCCAGCTCTACGTCACTATCCACGACTTTCACAGAGCATGAAACTGTACACACCGTCTCTTGCACAGTGCTCTTGATGGCCTCTTGTAAATAGGATATGTGTTCTTGGCATTGGTTTTCCATACGAGACTGAAATTTTTTCCAGTCAACTCTTTTAACCGTGTTGCAAACTTTAGGAGGCGACAACCCTCTTATCTTGACATATGTTGAACTGTGATCACTTCCATGCGTTTGTAAATCCGTAAACCATTCAGTATGCTTCCCTAGGCTTCATGAAACAAAAGCCTAGTCGAGACAGCTGCTGCATGTGGAGCCAGGTAAAAATGTAGGACTGCCATTGTATAGTAACCAAAGTTCGTTATCCGAGGCAAAGGACACCAAGTTTCTGCCCTTCATGTTGGTCTTCTGGCTTCTCCGTAATGTATAAGTGTTAAAATCCCCGATGACAACACACGGGTCAGGAGTTAACGCTATGTGATCTCGTAGTCTTTTGTGATCGAACCTACTTGATGGTGATAGATATGCGCGAACCACAATGATGTTGAGCCTCCTCTTTTTCACTTTTAAGCATACGTATTGATTCCCGTGATTAGGTGGTACAGGTTGAAGGATGTAAGAGAGGTCTCGGTGAATGAACACTAAACCCTTACTGCTTCCACTAACAGTACACAACATAAAAAGTTCGTATTTCGAGAGTCTCATTGCACTCTAAGTTCGGCTCACAGATGACTATTATGGGAAAAATATTGACGTACACAAATCGACGAAAATCAGCAACGTGCGATCTTAGTCCCCTGGCTTTCCACTGCAGTATTGCTGCTTTACGAACCTCATCTCTGAAAGACACTGGTGGGTTAGCTAGGGTCTACTCTAGGGCTGCTAGAGCTTGACTCAGCGCCTCCAGTACTTGAAGGGCACTTTGGCTGACGTTTTATTCATGTTTCTTAACAAACCGGGAATGGTGTCCACAAATGATCGCAGCATCACCATCATGCGATGATCTGGCTTCCCAGCCGTTGCAGTATCTTGTGCTTGTTCTTGAGGCTGCTTCTGTTGAGGCTCAACAGATGGTGTAGGTGGCTTCTGTTGAGGTTCAACAGATCATGTAGGCTGAATGGGTGGCCATTCCTTTGGTGAGAGAGATCTTCCAGTTTCTCCTTTTTCGGCGCAGATGTTTGTCATGCTAAGAGCTGCGCCTGTTGATTTTACTTGACATTCTCACTGTGTCATTAGATTTGGCATTGCCCTTCGTCAGGAGCTATGACGATGACGGCGCCTCCCCCTTACTTTTTGCGCAGCTTCTCTGTGAATCTAGTTGCCGCGCACCGATTGCCGTACAATAGAAATTACCTTCTTAATCAGAGGACAGTCCTCGGAAGAAGCGCTGTAAGCCCTATGGCAGGTGGGGCATTTCAACATAGCGGCACTACAGTTGTCTTCTGAGTGGTGTTCAACGCATCGGTGACACACTGTGGAATTTCTGCAAACACCCTTCACGTGGGCAATCTGTTGGCACTTGAAACACTGCTCAGGCTTTGGAAGAAATGGGCGAAAATGGCCAACCTTCACGCAAAGGGGCTGACAGTCACCCTTGAGTGTTGTTCGCACACAATGTGAGTTGCCTAGGCGGTCATAATGCACAATAACGTTGTTTTCACTCCCTGGTTTTATCAGTACAGGAAGATCTTCATGGGCAATTTCTTTTCGCTGAATGGTCCCATGTAGCATGTGCGAATTGACGACTTTGCCGCTAACTACAATCTATCGGCTGCTACGAACAAAACGTATCTTTGTTCGTTTCACTGCAGGTAAGCTTGCTATATGACAGAACACTTTACATATAACGAAATAAAGAAGGTATTTTTGCCCTTGCTGTAGAAAACAATATAGGAGTGTCACCCAAGTTGCAGTGGTATATTAAAAAAATGTTCTACGCAGTTTGTTGAAGAATCAACATCCGGAAGCCTGCTTTTTTCCCGAAGCAAGCTCCTTCGTTAGCGACGCTAATACAGGACTGTACAGCGACCATATTTCTGTGTGCGGTTCGAGATCAGAGGACGTGTCCCTTGTAGCCAATGCACGGAGTCATGTGGACGCCATCCTGCAAAAAACGTGAAACTCTCTATAGATGGCTTTGCTTTATGAAGTCGTAAATCTTGCCGGAATAGGCCCCAGCTTGCAGTAGACACTGTACGGCCAAAGCGAAGAGAACAGTTTCCTGGAATATCCACTCATGTACTATTTAATGACGCCGGTGCCTTTCTCGAAGTACCACTTCGTTCTTTCTGGTAAAGCTTTCCAGCAACTGAGGGTTTCCTTAATTTACTTGGGCGGCTGAAGACAAGGCGGCTGTATCGAGAGTAAAGCGGTAGATTACGGATATGTGTGAAAAGAATCTGTAGCACGAGCCATGACATAAAGCTGAAATAAAGCCTCCAATCTCCATGCACCTGTAGACGGAGATAATATAAAAGGGCAGAGTGTTAGGCAAGATGGTGCTGCAAATGGGAAAAAATTGGTGGCGCGAAAAAACAAAAACGCTAAAAGAACAAGTGACGACACAAGCACTGATGTTCACGTTCGTGCTGTGACTTATTTTGGGGATAATGTGCTTCTTGCATGCTTGTTGTACTCGGTGCCCCGAAAAGAATTGGCGAAATTCAGAAAAAATCAATATAATATATACGTGGAAATTCAACCAACATTTTGTCCGGTTTGAGATTCTTTCACCATCACGTGTACAGCGATCTTTGTTCTCGTCCTGATCATGTATCAGTAAACTTTCACCTTAAAGGGACTTTTTGAAATCACTGCTAATTTCACATTTTATTATCTGCGTAAACCTATATTGCATTCTTTTTGATTACAAATCAATGTGCTTATGCCAACGCAATATTCGTAACTTCGTGATATCGTCAACGGTCCAAAATATTCAAAATTGCCTTGCTTCCTTTATGAGAACACCATGACCGAGACACTTAAGCCCGTGCACGCGGCACTAAGCCCAAAATACTCGTGTTAGATACAGTGCAGCTCTGCAGTGGTTATAGAAAACAACCATAAAAATACAAAAAAAGTGAATCAAGTGGATTTAGTTATGTGCACTAGGAATTCAATATTGTGTCTTTTGAACAAACATAACTTAAAGCACGCGATTTCCATTTCCAAAAAGCAATGCGCATTAGAAATAGAGTAGGTACATAAAGAGTGTATGACACGCTGCATAAACAAGCGGAATCAGAAATGCACAAAAACTATGAGCAGCGGGATCAAATACACGAAGAAAATTTCGATGGCCAATGTTGTAAAGCAAGAGCTGTCCTCACATTCCTGCACCCCACTACCTCTTATATGTTTCCTCTGATTCCTACTCCCATTGCTACTGCTGAACAAAATTTTCAAATAACATATATACCACATATTCAATAACTTCATGTGAAAATACGAGAATACATATTATTTCATGTGTTCATAAGAGCTTATTGTATATGCATAATATGTGTCACAAGTGAATACTTAAATTGGGTAGGTCTTTCTCTTGTATTTTTGAGATTGCAATGCTCTTTTCGTTTCAGTGCCTCAATAACCTCGGTCCTTTAATCCAGAGGTCTGCAACCTGGGGCCCGCAGGTTGCCGACTTCAGGTTTTATGTGAGTTTTATGCATCCGCCTTCCTACACGATATGAGAACCCCCTCCCACTTCTCTCGCCACTAGAAAGATGAAATGTCAGTTTTACCTGCAATATGATTTCCGCTTGCATCCTATGTTCGTAAATATGTACTCGTGACACGCGGGTACAAAATAACAATGGTTTTTATTACAATTCTGTGGATTGTCGATTCACCCAATTTCTTCTTGCCCGCTAAGTTGCTTTCCCGCCTAATTTGCCATGTGGCCTCTGATGTGTTTGCTTCATGAAAATTTCATTCAAATTTGGCTATCCACCTTAAAAGCTTGCCAATGCCAGCTTCAAACTATAATAAAACTTTGTAATGTACTCCTTGCATAGAAGAGAGCAAACCGCCTTTAAACCTTCCTTCATGATGTTTCTTTGCCCCTTACACCAATTTAGCTTGTCCCAAACATACTGGGCTTATGGCTTAACTTGCAAAAGTTAAGCGTATTATTCATTTCGTTTCAAAGCAGGATTGATCCATGAACAAATGGGTCCATGAACTATGCTATGTAGAGAGGTGTCCTGGTGCGGAGTGGTAGTGTAATACTAAAATTTTCAACGAAACACACTGAAGGCACACACTTCTTGAAATGAAGGCAGGTATGGGAATGGTCTAAACGACACATATATTCAAGATATATTTGTGGACTAAGCTAAAGCAAAGCTGTAAGCCTGAAACGCGCTCTGGTTCGCTTCCAACCAGAACTTCGCAGCGAATTGTGTGCCTTTTCAGCTTTTTATGTATGGACATTACAAATATTTGAAGTTCTGCTGTGCTCTAGTCTCAACAGTTCTTATAAAGCATCAGCTGGTTTGTTTCGAGTATCACTTTTATAGGCTGTACTGTGAAAAACCACGAACAATTCTCACAGAGTTTTGTCTTACCCTTACGGCAATTGCTTGCCGCACACAACGTACGCCGTAAAACTTGCATAGAAAAGGCTAGAGCGACGTACACTCAACACTGCGGGAATATATCTCGTAAAAGTGCATTTGTATATTAAAAGCATTGTGTACATCCAGTGAAACCGCGATGAGTATCGAGATCTCGATAAATTGGGAAACCATTCGCCCAAGTCTTTTTATAGAGACGAAACCATATATTTCGTATACGTTCACTTCTTTCACAACAAATATAAGGAAGCACAGCCGCAATCATTGCACTTAGACGTATGGGTACTTTGTATATATTAGGTGTGAATTTTCTTATCACAATAACTGTTGGGTTTTTACGTGCAAAACACATGATCATAATATAAGGCTCTGTAAACTAGAGGGCTTGAAATAGTTTCTACAACCTACAGTGTTTTTACCTCTACTGATTTGGCACTGTACACGGGCCTTGAGGATTTTACGCCCATCGAAATTCGAACTCCGCGGCTGTGAACCGGTGTCTTCCGTGTCAGCAGCCTAGCGCCGTAACCGCTGCGGACTTGACGAGACGTTGCTTCAGGTAAAACTGCTCCGTATTTCTCTCGGTTAAAGGCCTAAAGGAGGAGGAACAGGATGAAAGGGAAAGGCAGGGATGATGACGAGCCTGGAACGACCGTTATGCTACCCTACCCTGGGGATAGGGATGAGGGAGTTTGAAAGATTAAAAAAGGGAGAGAGAGAGGGGAGCACGCACACGCGTTGGGCTCACAAATGCTGATGACTTGGAACATGTTGACGCGCACTAACTTACGAAAGTCTGGAAAGATGTGGTTTTAGTTCACTGGCATTTCACTGAATGATGGATGCTTGCTTGACTTCTCAGAAATTATGGCAATTGTTAACCATATTTCTACTCGAGCGATTCAGCTACTGCGCTTAAGGTGTCCGGTACTTTAAGAGCTCTTCAAGCAGACGTTGTCCCCACGTTCAACAAGATCTCTCTGATGGCATCCACGAGAGATCGAAGCATAGTAATGACTTTGCCATCTTTCTTATGTGTGTCAACAGCAGTTGGTGAAGACCCCATAGTGGGCGTGGTCTTCTGACATTTTATGGTTAGCGGACGACTTGGAAAAATAGACCACTCCTCTGCGGAGATATTCCTCCGCAGAGGAGTGGTCTTCTTTGAATTGGTCTTCATCTTCATCTTTGAGTGGTCTTCATCTTCTTTGAATTTGTCGGCCCTGTTGCGGCTTCACTTAATGGTGCAGCCGTTGAGGTGGCGCTGTCTTTTTGAGCTTGCGCAGTCTTTGAGGTCGAACAATGGCGCCGACGCCACTGCCGACGCCAGACTGTTTCGGCAGCATCCCCGTGGGTCGACTCGTTTCTCACCCCTTTGCTTAAGCGCCACGCGCTCCTTCTTGATTCGAGGGCAGTCTTTCGATAAGGCAGTGTGTGAGCCATTACAGTTACTGCGTTTAAGAAATGTGGATTGACACGCATCTTCGGAATGCGGTTAGTTGCACCGGCGGCACCATAGCGAGTTCAGGCACACGCCCTCCACGTGACCTAGTTCAAAGCACTCGTGATACTGAAGTGCCTTTTGCATAAAAGGCCAAAAGGGATTCCAAAAATGTACGACTATGAAATAGGATGGTATTCAATAACCTATGAAGACCAGTTTCACACAGCGTGACTTCCCCGGGTGATGTACCTGAGTGATGACAGTACTCTCATTTGCCGGTTTCATGAGGGTAGGCAAGTCGGCGCTGGAAATCGCAATGTCTACGTTGTATATCGCACCGGCTAAGGACGCGTTGTCAATCGGTTTAAAGGGACGCAATTTTATGCCGCCTATCTCACTCCCTTGTTCGGGTGGTCCAAGCGCATTCACGTAGACTACGTCAATGGCAAGTGTAATTTTTTCGCGTATTTACTCTGATGCACTTGATTTTATTAGGCACCACACGTTCTAAAAAAGTGGAGAGTACTTGCCTGTTCAGCAGCCGCTGATTTCCTGGGGACTCTTCTGAAACGAAGATGATGACGTGTAGCCAGCGTTCATACATTGACTTCATAATCGCTGTACTCGCAGAAGTGGGCGAGGCTGCGCTGAGGATCTTCATTTTTGCCCTCTTGCTCCGGGCAGAAATGAAATCATCATCGTATGAGTCATCTTCTGAGGTGGCTAAGTACATACCTGTGTCCTTGCCGTCCCTGAGTGAGGTTGCTCTCTCCCTCGCGGTGATCCGCCGAGATGAATGCTGACCAGGCGGTCCTCCGGAAGGCGCCGCGTCTACGACCGCAAGACGTGGAGCCGAGGCACCAGAAAAATCTGATGGTTTCACCAGAAAATTGAAGAGCACTGAGAGAAGCGCTTGGGTACCCAAACACTTCGTCGTAATCCCTTAAATGCCTAAAGATAATGCATTGTATACCAAGCAAGGTTTATTAAGACGGGCCGAATTGTGAATATCCAATGGCAGATATGACCAGACTAACTGTGGCCAAATTTACGCGGCATCATCTCGTGACGTGAAGGACAATTAAACGTGAGAGAGCTGAACATTTACAGAACACTGAGGAACGTGTTCATTATTTTTCGTTCTTGTTTTTATTTTTTGTAGATATACAGGTCACGTGAAAGTGCTGATGGTTATAGAGCCGTTGCCATGAAAACAGCTTGTGTCTAAGCGCAAGTCATTACAGTACTCATCAGGTCAACTTGTATTGAGCAAATGCATGAAAAAACAAGTGCAAGGTAAAAACGGGACATAACGAAGTGCTGGCATGTTCATAAGCTACATCATACATTCACAATGAAAAAGTGGCTAACTTCCCAGTCCTTCATCCTTCTTCTCCTCCTCCACATTGAAGAAGCTAAAAAAGCGTCCGTCATACAGAACGGAACAGGCTGCATGGTTATGGCAAGAAGTTCTTGTTGAGCACTAGCTGAAAACAATTTAAATAAAAAATTCGAAAATTTCGTCATGTAACTAAATTTATCCGCACTTGTTGCTACAAGGTTAGGTTAGGTTAGGATGTTGTAGGTAGCCGGCGGATCTAGCCTTGCATAATTGCAGGCAATCGCCCCGCCCGGTTTCCTCTTTGCTAATTGTAGCTAATGTCCTTTGTTTGTTTTTAACTGAGCACGAGCAGGCTCTTAAAATAAAAAATGGCAGCATATCAACGCAGTGAATGATGGAGAGTGGGGCGAAGCATTCGTCCGTCCATGCGTCCGTCTGTGTGACCGTCCATGCGTCTGTTTGTGCGCCCGTCCCTGCGTTCTTTTGTGCATCCGCCCCTGCGTCCGTTCATGCGTCCATCCATGCATCTGTTTGTGTGTCCGTTCGTTCATCTATTCAACACTCCAAGTCCCACCATCTCGCATCTTTTTATCATATATTCCCCATATAGAAGCACCAGCGGACATTCCAAGGACTAAACGAGAGGTGGCACACGCACACTTTCTTACGGCCTGCGCTTTGGGTCCACTTCCCACCTTTAACCACCTCGAGTTCATGGTATATTCTAGTTCACTATATTCATGACACTGTGACCAAACGCTCGCTAAACCTTTCGAAAACCAAGGAAGTTACGCCCAGCGAGTATAACGTAGCAACCTTTCCCTGTCAGATGGGGCTCAATTTACATGCCAATGGCTGCTAATGAGAAATGAGAGACAGGAGAATTCGGCTTTTACTTTCTTACGGCTTGCGCTTCGTATCTACTTCTCATTTTTAACCACCTTGAGTTCATTCATGGTATATACAAGTTCATTGTATTCATGGCACTGCGGCTCAACGCTCGCTAAACCTTTCTAAAGCTAAGGAGGTTACACCCAGCGAGTATAATGTAGCATCCCTTTCTTGTCCGATAGGGCTCAATGTACATGCCAATGGCTGCTAATGGGGATCGCAGCGTGCGCGTTGACTAAAGGCCGAATGCTCATGTCTCTCATTCCCCATTAGCAGCCATTAGCAGCCGCAAAGAGAAAGCGCCAGGGCTGGTGTACTATATATCACATGCTGCTCGGTGTGACGCTTCGCACGCAAGAAAAGGCCTGATCACACGTGGGCGTTGCAGCGTGCCAGCGCGCATTTCTGACGCAGCGCCTCACCACATGGAGAGAGACGGTACAGGGCTTCGTAAAGATGCGCTTACTTGTGTCTCCATAGAAGAGGACGTGACGCTGCGTGGAAGAGCTTCGCGCTGACGGATTCCAAAGCACTCGTGTTGTCAGGCCTTAAGCACAGAACTTTCCCAAAAGGTGGGACAAGGGTACCTCAATCCCAGTGCCTGCATCGAGGCGCCCGTGCTAGGACAGCACGATAACGAATTCTGTAAGTTCAATCCACAGAGGAATGCACTGACATCGGCAACTATCGGCTTATTTAGCCTACCACATTATTATTGGACTGTAGTAGCGGAGCCTCCCATTTCGATTCCAGATGCATCGACATTTCTTAAGGACAGCGCTTTAGCAGTCCAAATACATATGCCAGACCACCATCTTTTGTTGGATGCTGTCTCCCACATTGAAAGCGAGACAACTAAGAAGTTGTCTAACAGAAACACTTTTTTTCTAAAACTGTCACGCGATAGGAAAAATGTTTTTCTTTTTCGTTGAGTATACGTCTACAAGACAAGTTTTATTTTTAACATTAGTTGACAAGGGCTCAAAACCATTGCCCTCTTTTACATTGGACTTTTCTTTGTGTATAGCTGACATTATTCAGTTTAGTTTGTAAAAGCTACAAATGAAAAAAAAAACCTTCAACCTTCCTGTCTTACCTTTCATCCCACTCTCTTTTTTCTCCAACTTAATGTATTTCACAACGTAGATCCTGTTACTCAGTCTATTACTTACTCCTATATACAACCTCTTTGTCCTACAGCTCGCGTTTTCCGTACACGTATCTTCACTTTGGTTCTCGCCTCCTCTCAGTGGCGGCCGAACAAGGCCAGTGACAAACCGATCGACATGCCGACGAGACCTACTTCCGCCTTCCGCTGGCAAGCCTATTCTTCACGCACACTCTTAGCATGCACTGCAGCTAGCCTCTGCACTTAACGGTTAGCCTCGACACGCCACCACTTCTTTCTATTTGTCTATTTTTCAATTACGCACCACCACTGCAGAAGAGGCCATTCGTGCCTGGAATAACAAACAGTTTCTGTCTGGCAGCATCTCATTTTATTACGGTCCGTTTTGCTATTCCCTTTGCGGGAACCTCTCAGTCTCTCGGTCCACTTTTGTTTCCTTTTCTGAGGGATGATGTTTTCGAAGGCGCATGGACTTCGCACTGGCACTAGCCGGAGCTTTGAAAACACTGCCGAAAAACAAGCCAACACAAAAATATTGATCCGTGTCTATTTGATTCGGATGTTTATTACGAAGTTACAGTAGCTCTTCAGAGAAACATGACAGGGTGCGATGTACTATATAAGATGAAGTAGTGGTCTGCCGCCACTTATTCAGAATGTTACAGCAAACTGTAATCAGTGTACGTAAACAAATTAATGCTCGTGGTTCATACCGGAAAGTTGTTTCGCTATCCCCGTGTGGCCATACTTCTGAAGCTTAATAAGATCACACACACACACACACACACACACACATATATATATATATATATATATATATATATATATATATATATATATGACGTCAGGGAATGGTGTTAGAGAATGAACAAGTGCTTTGGAATAAACATGTAAACATGGCGTATGAACAAGTCAACGTCTCCCATTCAGAAATAGCATCACACGAGTCGACAGGATGAAGACCTGGCAGTCACCTAATCAATCGGCCATCATCATTGAACACCTCCGCAAGACGCAGTGACATAACGTGCACCACACAAGTGCATCCCAACTCTACACCATTACCAGCATCCTAACAGCACCATCAGCTGACCTTGACATTCCCAAGTACACCGGATCAGCGAACGACGGACCCGTACAGGACTGGTTCAACCTATTCGAGCTCCACGCCACCGCTGTATCCTGGTCGGAACGGGAGATGATCATCAACTTCACTCACTACATCACCGGTGAGGCATTCAATTTCTACCTCACCCACATATTTAAAAATGACGAGTCATGGAAAAAATAAAAGCAGAAATGATTATTCGATTTCAAGAATACAATGACGACTATGACGAAGACTCGATTATAAGCAACCATCCACAGGCAATCACACTCAGTAGTCAATTTCACAAGCAGTCTTCAAGCTTACGAACGCCCAGCATGAATCTACCACTGCCGCAACAAAAAGTGGAACATGAGTACACTGACAGGCGACCATGCGTATTTCAGGGAAAACTCACCATCAAGCGCGCCTCTTTTTTGCACGAAAAGCAGCATTTTCCAAATCGTTGCTCCAACATATGACAAGACGTTGCTCAACCTACTGCTGCCTAGCATGTTTCGTTTCGCAAACATGGTCCACCACCTGGTTTTCTACGAAGACGCTCTTTAAGGCTCCTAGCGGTCGCTATTTCGTGTCATGAAAACGCCTTGTTCATGGTACAACAGCTGACGCACGGAAAAAAAACCGCGCAACCCTATGATGACTCGATGAGAAAGAATCAGTCTTTGCGCATTGGAGCAGAGCAGCAAACTTCTCATCTTGCACACTTCGCCCACCTCCTGGTTTTGCGTCGCTTGGCTCTTTCATCGCTCACAGCGCCCACTCCACATCTGGCATGCTCACAACGGTTGAAATAGAGCTGCAGAACTCGGAGGATATTGAGCCATGCCCTGTGGCTTCTCTCCAGATTCATTCGTTAGAACAGCTCAGGTCGTTAGTTGCACGGAAAGACGGGCACTCAAAACTGATATCTCACCAAACCAGGACTGTCGCGGTGTCACCGTCCAATGCAAAGCCATCTGAAAGCCCAAACACAGGAGGATCGGAAACAACTTTTACAGATTGCTAGGTGCCAGAATCATACGTAACAATTGCTGTCGCAAGAGCCTGTGTTGTCTTTCAGTCAAACCGGTCCTACAAACTTCGCTGCCTGAAAAACGCTGCAACAGCTACCAACGGGACACTACGTCAAGTTGCCAAGAAAAACATTGTTCTATTCTGAAAGGGCTGCCACCTCAACACTTTTCGCAACGTCAGCAAGGCCAGCACAGTGAAATCGAGTAGGTTAAGCGCCGTGCTATTCGACACGGACAACTGCAGACGTCGGAAGAACACGCGGCTTAGACAAAGACACTCACAATCGAGTCAACCAAAGCGACATCATATTCAAGATCTCTCACTCGAGACAAAGAAAGCATCTAATCCCAGACATTTTCCCAAAGGACGTCAAGTAAGTTTTCTGCAGCACAAATCAGTACTCAGAGAGCATGACATATAATGACAAAAAATGCGCAAACCAACCCCCTGTATTCCGGAAGGAGGCGGAAATCACCGCAACTACCTTGGTCAACAAATATTCAAACGGGTGGCGCCGCATGTGTACCAATCGAGACAATAAGCACGACGCCTACGAAAATTATGCTGCTGGTGCTCAAAAGCCTTCACACTAAGTTCATTCCTCACAAGAATACAAGCAGTGTCACTGGGTTTTCCAGAATGGAACTGTCGGCCCCATCCACCAGAACTCAAGCATTTTCCGGACTGCTGCATTCTCCTGTGAAGCTATACACTCTCAGTCAGGTGCCGGATAACGAACGGCACATAGGCGGTGCACTCCAGCGTAATGACTAAAATCCTGTCTATAGAGAGCCCAGCACAAAAAAATACCCGTGGCACCCACGCTGCGCGGAAGTCACGCATACAGCCGGTAAGGGCAGGCGCAAGAAGGAAAAAAATAAGAAAGAAAGGGCAGACGCCAAGTACAGTGGGAATCGATGATATGCGAAGCATAAACGAGAAAGGTTGATATGTCACTTTAAAATCAGCACAACGTTACGAGGTGGAGGTAAATGATGCAGTACGTGACTTCCGAAATATGAACGAAACCACCGCAAGCGCTGCAGGACTATTCAATGTAAATCATGACATTCATGACATACATATCATAATTTTCATGTTACGACTAGTCAAATATCTTTTTCATACAGTCATCGTATGCCATACCAAGTTTGGTATCGATACCATTATCGGAACAGCCAGGAGAGATAAAAGTCGTAGGTGGCTAGATGAATAGATAGATAGATAGATAGATAGATAGATAGATAGATAGATAGATAGATAGATACATAGATATGCTCAAAGTCGTCGAAGTTCGCCAAGAAATGCTTCGCCTTTAAAAGAAAGGTCAGTAAAGCTACAAAACAGTACAGAAGCGTTCGCGAACTGGCTCGTACCGCACGTGTTGTTCCTACTTCAAGTACCAGATTGTTTTTTACCATCTAGGCTGGTTAACCTCTCTGCCGTTCATTTCCTTCTATTTTTCTTCCTTGTTACCCTCTCAACGGCGTCCTTAATACGCTGCACGTAACAGGCAATCTATCATGCGAGCTTCCTGTATAGAAGGGTTTCAGTTCATTTCATTGGGCAGCCTTCTGACGTCAGAGGGTGAGGGAAACAAGGTAAGGTGAACCCGCGAAAATCGAGTTGAGGGTAAGCATCCATTTAATTGTATATAGATATCTCTACGCTAAATAACTTTGCACTGCCTGGCCCTATCGCTGCCGTCCTTGCGGCACTTATCTGTTGAGCCATCAGTGTACGGAACCAGCTAGAAAAGCATGTGAAACTATGAAGTTGTGAAAAGTGTTGAGGGCTCCCTTAAAACGTTCCATGCGCGCAGCGGGTAGGTGCCACCACTGTATTGTCTTATCAAACCGCTGGACACACCCACCTTTTAGATGCGGAGCATCTAATACTCGAGGCTTGTAGTGCGGCGCCGTCCGCAAGCTTCCTCCTCCTTCTTCCACCATCTGTGCAACCCTTCCTCCTCTACACACCGCGCGCGCTTCTCCTCTTCACGAACATTCGCTAGCTGTATAATGTAGCGCGCATGCGCCGTCACGCTTCGAGAACATCGGCAGCTGACGCGCGCGCATGCGCCGTCGCGCTTCGAGAACATCGGCAGCTGACGCGCGCGCATGCGCCGTTGCGCTTCTTCCCCTTCTCGAACATTCGACAGCTGACGCGCGCATGCACCGTCACCCACCATCTGTGCCGCGCGCGCTTCTCCCCTTCGAGAACATTCTACAATTCTCCTGATCCTCCAGTGGACCCGCATGATTCTCCAGTGGACGCGCAGTGGACGCGCCGTCGCGCTTCGAGAACATTCAACAGCTGACAGTGCATGCGCCGTCGCGCTGTATATATACTCAAGGTCGGCGCTCGCTCGCTCAGTTGCCGCTCGTCGGTTGGTTTGTACGGCACGTCGACGTCCAAGGTAGCGGTGAAATGAATTCCAAAGAATCCACAAACACAATGATCGACGTCCCTTCGACCAGCGCCGCCCTTTCGCATACGTGTGTACGTGTTCACTCATTTAACACCCCCTCCTAACCAATTTAGCCATCGACCCAAGTAAGTCGCAATTTAACACCCCATTTCACAACCACGTTAACCAATTTAGCCATCGACCCAAGTAAGTCGCACTTTAACACCCCATTAACCAATTATATGCTCCGCATCCTCCTCAGTGTTCCCCCGAGGGAAGCTGCGGGCAATCTTTTTGTGCATAGCGTTGCGTTGTGAGCTTAGCGTAATAAACGCTACGTTCCTTAGAATTACATATGTAGGACTTTTATAACACGAAGAAACACGCCACATTATATTGACGTGTTGATGTGCTGCCTCAATTTTTCGCAACATTTGCTTTTAATCAATACTATGAACAAGTATACTACTATGAACAAGTATAATACTATGAACAAGTATGAACGCAGAAACAAGAGCAGTATTTATGGACGCTGGAGATGTGACTATATTTTAGAATTGAAGGCAAACAATGCAAAGCAAAACGTAAAGCCGTTGTGTGACAAACAGGCAAGTCCATAGACAGACAGAAAGAACAATATTTTTGCATAGAAGTTTTCAAGACAGTCTCTAAAAATGTCGCCGGCATCTTCCCACGGGGGAGCTTATGTGAGTGTGTCGCAAAGTGGCGGGGGTATTGCGTGAATGTTTCGTGATTGGTCATAGTTTGGGAATGCTTAGCTGTTATTTCGTTTTAATATTTTTAGGGGCGAAGCTCTTCAAAGCGGCGCCCGTTCGTCCCTCGTAGTCTTAGTCGTAGTGTGTAACAAGTGTAACATTTTGACCTGCAAGGTGGTGCCGGTGGGAGATTTATCCTGTGCTTTGTTGAACAATAAAAAGTTCGTGGCGTGCGCGTCAACTAAAAGCCGAATACTCCTGTCTTTCATTCTCCATTAGCGGCCATTGGTATGTACATTGAGCTCTATCTCACAAGAAGAATGGCAGCATATTCACTGAGTGAATGATGGAGAGTGGGGCGAAGCATTCGTCCATCCATTCGTTCTTGCTTTCGTCCATTCATGCGTGCGTCTGTGTGACCGTCCATGCATCCATCCGCCCATCCGTGCGTGCGTCTGTTCGTGCGTCCGTACCTGCGTTCATCCATGCATCCGCCCCTGCGTCCGTTCATGCGTCCATTCATGCATCTGTCTGTGTGTCCATTCGTCCATCTATTCAGTGCTCCAAGTACCACCATCTCGCATCTTTTCATCATATATTCCCTATATAGAAGCACCGCCATCCAGCGGACATTCCAAGGACTAAACGAGAGGTGGCACACGCACACTTTTTTACGGCTTGCGCTTCGGGTCTACTTCCCACCTTTAACCACCTCGAGTTCATGGTATATACTAGTTCACTGTATTCATGGCACTGCGGCCCAACGCTCGCTAAACATTTCAAAAACCAAGGAGGTTACGCCCAGCGAGTATAACGTAGCAACCTTTTCTTGTCAGATATTGTTCAATGTACATGCCAATGGCGGCTGCTAATGGGAAATGAGAGACAGGAGAATTCGGCTTTTACTTTCTTGCGGCTTGCGCTTCCTATCTACTTCGCACCTTTAACCACCTCGAGTTCGTGGAATATACTAGTTCATTGTATTCACGGCATTGCGGCTTCCAGTGCACAAGACACCTCACCTATTCGTGCTGCACCTCACGGACACAGAAAGAGACGGTCTGCCCCGCCGCGGTGGTCCAGTGGCTAAGGTACCCGGCCGCTGACCCGCAAATCACGGGATCGACTCCCGGCTGCGGCGGCTGCGTTTCCGATGGAGGCGGAAATGTTGTAGGCCAGTGTGCTCAGATTTGGGTGAACGTTAAAGAACCCCAGGTGGTGGAAATTTCCGGAACCCTCCACTACGACGTCTCTCATAATCATATATATGGTGGTTTTGGGACGTAAAACCTCACACATCAATCAAATCAATCAAAATTAGCACGGGAAGATAAGATAGTTTGGTGAATATGACGTCCTGGTCGAGACATAAATAATGCCACAATCCCATCGCGTGCGTAGTCAAACACTTCCCGCAAGACACTGGCACATACTCACGGGCGGGTATGTGCCGCTGGTCGGCGATATGTGTCACAGGTCATTGACACTTAGTATCTACCCAAGAACGACGAGAACACCCAGGGGCAATTTTGACGCGCTAGCGTTAAGAAATACCCGAAGTTGGTGCCATCAACCCGACGAATGCAAAGAATAAATGTCAGGATCTCAGCTGGAATTGAACCCAAGCACTGCGTAATCAAGCTTTTTACCACAGAGCTACGACAGGTCTCGGAACTTCTTTTCATAAAGACGCTAATCATCGTGAAACGTCCATAGTGATTGCAGCGCTGCCTACCCCCCCCCCCAATTTATAAACATTACTTATGTACTTCTTTGTTACAGCCGTCACGTCAAGTAAACTTTAATCGTGGTTTGTTGATTTATGTGGCAGTGCTCAGGGCCAGCATCCTAGGGAGCGTCAGCGCTTTATATCAGCTTCTGGTGTTGCTATTGTGCATGTTCCAGTTGGCATTCTTGTGCAATTGCAAACAACTGGTTATATAAACATCTGCAACTGTTCAACATATGTCTGTGCGTGCAATATTTGTACATATATTTAGCGTCATTTCATGACGTGTCGCTCAATAAAAATTGCAACACGGTCACCTTCCCGTCACATGCTTTGCATATCGTCGATTCCTAGGTACGTGTGATCTGCCGAAAATTTTCTTTCGTCATTGATTGTGCGTATTTTATTGACATCATTTCCGTTAAGGAAATACGTCACTGAAATTTTGAGGGACAGTGGCATAAAGCACTTTTGTATGAGAAACAATTATGTACTTACACTAAACGTGAAAGCTTTAGGAAGTGCAGGGGAGGGATTCGGATGTCCGTAAGCGAAGAATGCAAGGAGCGTTTGTTGGGGGGCTAGTTGGCAGAAAATTATCCTGTGAAGTCAAAGTGGGCTTGAACTAGTACCCATGCTGATGTTGCCATGCTCACATCAGCTCGGGCGCCTCAAAGGGACGGCTTTTAGCTCTCCCATAGTAAAGTACCAAGTACTCTAAATCACTAACAACTATTTCTAAACACATGTGTCTTGGAGCAGGCTGAAGACATCATTTCTGCCTGGCCATCTCCGGGACTTCGTGAGATGGCTGGGGTCGGGTGTTCTTACTACCCTTGACCACCTCAAAATGTGGAGAATAGTTCAGTCAGCCACATGCCCGAACTGCTTCCTACGGGAAACAAATCAACAAGCTTTAGGACAATGCGTCATTCCTCGTGTTTACTAGAGGGTCGTGCATGCTGGACTTCGTGGCCTCGGAGCCAACCGCTTTGTTTCTTCTGAACGTTGTTCTCGAAGCCGCTTCGCCTGTCTTCTCATTGTTGCTGGTGCTTACTGTCTTCGGCGCAATCACTGTGAGGCTGTTGCAGCAGGTTGTCGCCGTAGCGTTCTCTTCCCGATTTTGGAGTGACTGCACAAAGAAATACTATCTGCTTTGAGGGAGGAACTCTGCTTTCTGAGTGAGGAGGAATTCCTTCAACACTGGCCTGCCCTTTTGTGTTAGCCTGTGAGAGGCATGTAAAGCTTGTTTTCAGGCCTGCCCGGTTTTGGTAGGTTACTTTTTCTTTGATACTCGCACAAATACCCTGTAAAAAATTGGCAGATCCCACGTTCAGTGGGAATCGATCATATGGGAAGCACAAATGAGAAATGTTGATATGTCACTTTAATATCAGCCCAACGTTATGAGGGGGAGGTAAATGATGCCGTACTTGACTTCCATGCCATGATTATTATGTTTGGATGTGTCGTTTACCTTCGTCATATATTCACGTCACGTGATACAAGTTTCGTGTACGTAGAGCTAGCGAAACCGCCGTGAGCATGCTATGAGCGTGGAAAGTTTTCTTGTTCTTACATGATACGCGTGTCAGGAATATAGTGTTGGCACCAGTGATATATTTCATCAGCTATTGACGTCACGTAACACCAAATTAGGATTATGTGGAGCTAGCGAAACGGCCGCGAACACATAATGAAGGGTCCAATATACTCCAAAGTAGCGGTAACGCGTGGGTTCGCTGGGTACAGCGATGCTAGTTTAACAAAATGTGACATGCTGCATTTCGCGCCGGTGGGTTACCCTGCGTCTTAACAACACTGCGTCTCAATAAAGGGGAATGCTGGGCCAGTTGGTACAACATACTGTGGAAATATAGAAGCGCACAAGGTAGAAGGAAAAATTTCTTGACAGGAAAGACGCTCAACACAAAACTAAACTTTTATTAGAAAACAATCTTTTCGTGACGGAGGGACGCCGGACGCGCTGAAACGCGCATGCGTCAAAGCAATGCAGCGTAGCGCACGCCTTCGAGTATAAGGCAGGAGCGGCGCCTGGCGTGGCAACGCCGGGGTGGCGCGACCAAATGAACGCCGGTGAGCACGCGCACCGCGTCACGTCTAAATGTATTGGCGCCTTGACTGTGACGTGTAGTCATGTTCTCACATGACACGCATCTCAGGATTGCGATGTTTGCACCAGTCACATATCTTCGTCACCCATTGGCGTCACATAACATCAAATTTGGAAGATGTGAAGCTGGCGAAACGGCCAGAAGCACATCATCAGTGTGGCATGTAGTCATGTTGTTACATGACACGCATGTCATGATTATCATGTTTGGATGTGTCATTTACCAATGTCGTCCATTCCCATTGCGAAATACCGACTTTTGTACATGTGAAGCTAGGGAAACGACCACGAGCGCATCATTAGTGTAACATCTAGTCATGTTGTTACATGACACGCATGTCATGTTTATCATGTTTGCAACAGTATCATACCTTCGTCATCTATTCACGTACAGTAATACCAAATTTAGTATATGTGACGCTAGCGAAACGAACGTGAGCGCATCATGAGCTTGGCATTTAGTCATGTTATTTGATGACACGCATGTCAGGATTTTCATGTTAAGGTCAGTAGCTTGTGTTCGGCATGCAATGATGTCATAACATATCAGTTTCGCAGCATGTTGTGTGAACGAAATCACCGCAAGAGCTGCAGGACTATTAAATGTAAATCATGACATTCATGACATACATACCATAATTTTCACGTTATGACTAGTCTAATATGTTCTTCATGCAATCATCTTATGCAATACCAAGTTTGGTATCGATACCATTATCAAAACGGCCAGGAGAGCTAAACGTCGTAGGCGGATAGATAGATAGATAGATAGATAGATAGATAGATAGATAGATAGATAGATACACAGACAGACAGACAGACAGCAAGCCAGACAGACAGACAGACAGATAGACAGACAGATAGACAGACAGACAGATAGCTAAATAGATAGATAGATGAATAGATAAATATATAGATAAATAGATAGATAGATAGATAGATAGATAGATAGATAGATAGATAGATAGATAGATAGATAGTCAGGCAGAACAACAGACAGACAGACAGACAGGCAGAACGACAGACAGACAGACAGACAGATAGATAGATAGATAGATAGATAGATAGATTGGTGGATAGATAGATTAATAGATAGATAGATAGATATATTGCCGCGACAGGTTGGCCACGTTCATGTAACCCGCCGCAATCGTCGTGGCACCAGCAAGACCCGGCTGGCATGCGCCGCGCGTTCGTGCGCTTGGCCAACCAGGAAGAAGATAGTTGAATCGGTGCCACTCGGCTACTCGGACTCGACGACCATAGTCATTAGACTCATTAGACTCGTGGGCACAAGTTCGCCCTAATAAAGACGCTTGTTTTGTAGCCTGTCTGCCTCAGCATCGCTACATTTCTGGTGGACGTGCGGGGTAATGAATCGAAGCCTTGCGAGCTCAAGACAGCGTAGCCCCAGCCTGTACCCCGTGGAAGTGACTCCTGTACACCAGAGGGCAAGTCGCCGTCTTCGAGGGGACTCACCCGAGTTCGGTCCTCTCCACTTCACAACAAGGGGAAGTCAAACGATGGACGCCACCACTATGACTAGCCAGGTAACACCGGCCCAAGTGTTCATCAGCCAACCGGACCAGCCGCCAGTATTCCACGGTGACTCGTATGAGGACGTGGAAGATTGGTTGGACCTGTTCGAGAGAGTGGCGAGCTTGAATGGATGGGACGAAAGAGAGAAGCTCCGTCGCGTGTACTTCGCCCTGGAAGACTTCGCAAAGACATGGTTTGAGAACCATGAAACCTCGTTGTCTACCTGGCAGGTATTTCGACGACAAGCGGTGGCTACGTTCGCGAACATAGACCGAAAAGAAAAAGCGGAAGCTGCTCTTCAATCCAGGAACCAGCTCACAAACGAGAGTGCTGCCATCTACATTGAGGACATGGTCCGTCTGTTCAAGCGCGCGGATTACAACATGGCTGAGGATAAGAAGGTGCGCCATCTAATGCGCGGAGTGAAGCAAGAGCTGTTCGCCGTTCTCGTCCGCAACCCACCAAGCACAGTTGCTGAGTTTTATTCGGAAGCGACGGCCATCGAAAAAACACTGGAACAGCGGGCTCGGCAGTACAACCGGAATCTTAACTGCGCATCGGCACAGGTATTCTCTGGAGGCGTGCGAAACGACGTTGAAGCCCTGCGAGAGCTCATTAGATCTGTTATTAGGGAAGAACTGAGCAGACTGCAAATGCCCCAGACTCCGACTGCACTATCTGTTACAGACGTTGTTCTTGACGAACTGAGGCAGGTCATACGAGAACCAGAGCGTGAGCTGCAGCCGGTTCGACCTATCCGAACGTATTCTGAAGTTGTCAGACAACCCACAGTACACAGCAATGCAGCAGTTGCGATGGCGGCGACTCCTCTCCCATCTACAGCACGCAGCTCACCTCGTCCACGGGAACCAACGGCTACCTATCTGCCCCCAGGAGCACGTAGCACACATCGCTATGTGGAGCCTAGGCCCAGAAAAAGTGACGTCTGGCGTGATCACGAGCGCAGGCCTCTGTGTTTCCATTGTGGCGAAGCGGGTCATTTGTACAGGTTCTGCCCTTACCGACAGGCTCGATTAAGAGGCTTCCCGTCGTACGCACCATGCCCCCGAAACGGCGAACGACCAGCGGAGATTGAGGAGTACTTGTCCACGCGCCAGAACTCGCCACCTCTACGCCAACATCTGTCACGGTCACCATCACCTATGCGCTACCGGTCATCCAGCCCACGTGCACCTTCAAGGCAGCCTGGTCATCGCTCTCCAAATCCACTCCCGGAAAACTGAAGCAAGCGACCCGTGGAGGTGAGGCCGCTGATAACATCAGTTACGAATATCCTCCAATATGGCTTGAGGGCGACGACGGTGTATTTTAGGTAAATGAGTGCAGGAACCAAAGCGTTACTTCAGATTTGCGGTTGAGAATGGAAGGATGGGAGCTGAATGCCTTGGTCGACACCGGTGCTGATTATTCAGTGATAAGTCACAAGATGGTGAAGAAGCTAAACAAAGTTGCGACACAGTGGAGTGGATCGCAGATACGCACGGCAGGTGGTCACATTATTACGCCCCTTGGCAGATGCACTGCAAGACTTGAAATACGGGGCTTTATTTACGTTGCCGATTTCATTGTGCTACCAGATTGTTCAAGGGATGGATTTTTTGCGAGCTAATGGCGCCGTAATTAACCTGCGTAGGTCCAGCGTGTCGTTTTCGACTGAACGAGCTATACTTGTAGAGGAATGTGAGGAACAACGCCTAACTGCTCTACGCGTTGTTCATGATGACGTAACTTTGCCGCCACACTGCAGTATAATGGTGCTCGTAGAGAATGACGCATTTTACAACCGCCAAGGCATAGCGGATACAAATGTTGGGCTGTTTTTGAAAAAAGGTGTCTGCCTAGCTCGGGGTCTTGTTCACTTGACGAATGGCCGTGCAGATGTTCTGCTTACGAATTTCTCCAATGCACTTCAACACGTAGCTCAAGGCACGGCTATTGCTTATTTACATGGCTTCTGTATGGCGGCCGAACTATGCAGCTTAACGACGTCAACCACTCGACCAGTGGCCTGCAACATCGACACATCCGTGACCGTCAACCAAAGCCTTCCGGACAGTCAAAATAAACAGATTTACGCCTTAGTAAAAGAATTCTCTGATTGCTTTTCAATTGCCTCGAAGGTCCAGCGCACGTCAATTACGAAACACAGAATTATAACGCAAGACGACACGAGGCCTATATGCCAGCATCCATATTGAATGTCACAGAAAGAACGGGAAATCATTAAGAAGAAAGTGGAGGAAATGCTTTCGGATGATGTCATCCAGCCTTTGAATAGTCCATGGGCGTCCCCAGTAGTGCTCGTTAAGAAGAAAGACAACACGCTTAGATTCTGTGTCGACTACCGAAAACTCAACAGTGTAACTAAACGAGATGTCTACTCCTTGCCACGTATTGACGATACACTAGATCGGCTGCGATCCGCAAAGTTTTTCTCCACCTTGGATCTGAAAAGCGGATATTGGCAAATAGAGGTCGACGAGCGGGACCGTGAAAAAACGGCATTCGTAACACCACATGGCCTCTATGAATTCAAAGCGCTTCCATTCGGCCTCTGTTCCGCGCCAGCGACGTTCCAGCGAATGATGGACACTGTCCTCGCGGGATTGAAATGGCAGTCATGCCTAGTGTATTTGGATGACGTGGTGGTATTCTCTACAACGTTCGACAAACATCTAGAGCGACTGCGCACAGTATTACAAGCCATCCGGTCAGCAAACTTGACAATCAAACCCGAAAAATGCCGCTTCTGCTTCGAAGAACTGAGACTCCTTGGACATGTCATTAGTTCTGACGGTGTTCGTCCTGATCCCGAAAAGACAGCCGCTGTTCAGAGGTTCCCTACACCCAAAGACAAAAAGTCAGTGCGTCGATTTTTGGGTTTATGTGCCTACTATAGGCGATTTGTGGAAAACTGCTCAAAGATTGCGGAACCTCTTACAAAACTAACGAAAGACGACGTGCCCTTCACATGGGAAAGCGGACAACAGAAAGCTTTTGATGAATTAAGAAAACGGCTACAGGGTTCACCAATACTTGCCCATTTTGATGAGACAGCCGACACTGAAGTCCATACCGATGCCAGCAATGTCGGCCTCGGCGCCATCCTGGTCCAGTGGCAAAATGGTCAAGAGAAAGTGTTAGCCTACGCCAGCCGCAAACTCTCAAAAGCTGAGGCAAACTACTCTGCAACTGAAAAAGAGTGCCTCGCAGTCATCTGGACAATAAATAAGTTTCGACCCTACCTTTATGGTAGACCGTTCAGAGCTGTCAGCGACCACCATGCTCTATGCTGGCTGGCAAATCTCAAGGATCCGTCAGGTCGACTAGCCAGATGGAGCCTTAGGCTGCAGGAGTATGACATTACTGTCGCATACAAATCTGGAAGGAAACACAGTGATGCCGACTGCCTGTCACGCTCTCCCGTCGATCCAAGTGTACCTGAAGAGGAAGACTTCCCGTTTCTAGACATTGTCCACACATCCGAAATCGCTCAACAACAACGAGATGACCCGGATCTGCTGGCGCTTATACAACACCTAGCTGGCAACATAGAGGAATACTATAGCATTAATGAAAGGGTTGTAGGTATCCTAATTAAACTGAATAAAAGATACAAGATGAAGGTAGTACACGCTTACGCGCCTACATCCAGCCATGATGACGCTTCAGTTGAAAGCTTCTATGAAGACGTGGAATCGGCAATGAGTAAGGTAAAAACACAGTATACTATAGTGATGGGCGACTTTAATGCAAAGGTAAGGAAGAAGCAGGCTGGAGACCAGGCAGTAGGAGATTATGGCATCGGTACTAGAAACGCCAGAGGAGAACTACTAGTAGAATTCGCAGAACGCAATAATTTACGGATTTTGAATACCTTCTACCGAAAACGAGAAAACCGCAAGTGGACATGGAGGAGCCCTAATGGCGAAAATAAGAACGAAATAGACTTTATAATGAGTGCACACCCTGGAATCGTGCAGGATGTGGAAGTGATTGGCAAGTTACTATGCAGTGACCATAGAATGGTACGGTCTCGAATTCGCCTAGACTTGAAGAAGGAACGACAGAAACTAATACGCAAGAAGCCAATCAATCAGCTAGCACTGAGAGCGAAAGTACAGGAATTCAGAGTGTCACTGCAGAACAGGTACTCGGCTCTCAGTGAGGAAACCAACCTTAGCGTAGATACAATGAATGAAAATCTGACGAGTATTATTATGGAGTGTGCAGTGGAAGTTGGAGGCAGGGTAGTTAGACAGGACACTGGCAAGCTTTCACAGGAAACGAAGAACCTAATTAAGAAGCGTCAAATCATGAAAGTGTCAAGTACAACAGACAAAATAGAACTGGCAGAGCTTTCGAAGTTGATTAATAGACGTAAAGTATGCGATGTAAGAAGGTATAACATGGAGAGAATTGAACACGCTCTGAAAAACGGAGGAAGTGTCAAAGCATTGAAGAGGAAACTTGGGATAGGCAAAAGTCGGATGTATGCACTAAGGGACAAAGAAGGCAAAATAACTACCAATATGGATAGGATAGTTAAGATAGCGGAGGAGTTTTACAGGGATCTGTACAGTAGCCGAGACAACCACGACCTTAATACTATAAGAACCAGCAGTAACCCAGATTACACCCCACCAGTAATGATAGAAGAAGTCAGAAAAGCTTTGGAGAGCATGCAAAGGGGCAAAGCTGCTGGTGAGGATCAGGTAACATCAGATCTGCTGAAAGATGGAGGACAGATTGTGTTAGAAAAACTAGCCACCCTGTTTACGAGGTGTCTCCTGACGGGAAGAGTACCAGAGTCTTGGAAGAACGCTAACATCATCTTAATACATAAGAAAAGAGATGACAAGGACTTGAAGAATTACAGGCCGATCAGCTTGCTCTCTGTAGTATACAAGCTATTTACAAAGGTAATTGCTAACAGAGTAAAGAAAACATTAGAATTCAATCAACCAAAGGAACAAGCAGGATTTCGAACAGGCTTCTCAACAATTGACCACATTCATACTATCAATCAGGTAATAGAGAAATGCTCAGAGTATAACCAACCACTATACATAGCCTTCATAGATTACGAGAAGGCGTTTGATTCAGTAGAAATATCAGCCGTCATGCAAACACTGCGGAATCAGGGCGTAGATGAAGTATATATAAACATTCTGGAAGAAATCTACAGGGGATCAACTGCTACCATAGTGCTTCATAGAGAAAGCAACAGAATACCAATCAAGAAGGGTGTAAGGCAGGGGGACAAAATTTCCCCAATGCTGTTTACCGCGGGCTTACAGGAGGTTTTCAGAAGCCTAGAATGGGAACAGTTAGGGATAAGAGTCAATGGAGAATACCTTAGTAACCTGCGCTTCGCCGATGACATTGCATTGCTGAGTAACTCGGGGGACGAGTTGCAACTCATGATTACGGAGTTAGACAAGGAAAGCAGAAAAGTGGGTCTTAAAATAATCTGCAGAAAACGAAAGTAATGTACAAACACCTCGGCAAAAAGCAGCGCTTCGAGATAGGTAATAGTGCACTTGAAGTTGTAAAAGACTATGTCTACTTAGGCCAGGTAATAACCGCAGAGCCGAACCACGAGATTGAAGTAACTAGAAGAATAAGAATGGGGTGGAGCACATTCGGCAAGCACTCTCAAATTATGACAGGTAGATTGCCACTATCCCTCAAGAGGAAGGTATATAACAGCTGTATCTTGCCGGTACTTAGCTACGGAGCAGAAACCTGGAGACTTACAAAGAGGGTTCAGCTTAAATTGAGGACGACGCAGCGAGCAATGGAAAGAAAAATGGTAGGTGTAACCTTAAGAGACAAGAAGAGAGCAGAGTGGATTAGGGAACAAACGGGGGTTAAGGATATCATAGCTGAAATCAAGAAGAAGAAATGGACATGGGCAGGGCATGTAGCGCGTAGACAGGATAACCGCTGGTCATTAAGGGTAACTGACTGGATTCCCAGAGAAGGGAAGCGGGTTAGGGGGAGACAAAAGGTTAGGTGGGCAGATGAGATTAAGAAGTTTTCGGGTATAAATTGGAAGCATCAAGCACAGGACCGGGTTAACTGGCGGAACATGGGAGAGGCCTTTGTCCTGCAGTGGACGTAGTCAGGCTGATGATGATGATACAACACCTGCAGGGTCTCGACGTTCAAGTCCCTCGCATATTCTCCAGAGGGCTCTCCACGTTCTGCCTTCGAGGAAGTGTCCTTTACAAAAGAAACTTTGAACCTAATGGCGAAATTTTTTACTAGTCGTGCCCACAGCAATGCGACAGAAAATTCTGCATGCATGCCACGACAAGCCAACATCTGGACACATGGGTGTGAGCCGAACATTCGCCAGGATACGCCTAAAGTACTATTGGCCTAAGTTGCTCGCATCAGTGCAGCGCTACGTGAAAACTTGTCGTCAATGTCAACGGCGCAAAACTCCAGCCGTAAAACCAGCCGGCCTTCTCCAGCCAATAGACCATCCGGATGCCCCTTTCCAACAAGTCGGCATGGACTTCCTAGGACCTTTCCCGACATCATGTGCAGGCAAGAAATGGATTGTCGTAGCTACAGACTATCTGACCCGTTATGCTGAGACTGACTCTCTGTACAGTGCGACAGCTGCTGAAGTCGCCAAGTTCTTTGTGAACAACATAGTGCTCAGACATGGTGCACCCATCGTCATTATTACGGATCGGGGCACCGCATTTACTGCAGACCTTATGCAATGTCAGATGCGCATGACAAATACCGATCACAGAAGAACAACGGCGTATCACCCTCAGTCAAATGGCTTAACCGAACGCCTCAACAGAACTCTGACCGACATGCTATCAATGTACGTCGATGTTGAACATAAACAGTGGGATGAAATATTACCCTACGTAACATTCGTATATAATACAGCCGTTCAAGAAACAACCCACGTTGCCCCTTTCGAACTAGTATTCAGCCGAAGAGTGGCCACCCCACTGGATTCCATGTTACCACTACAGGACGAAAACAGCTATCCACCTGACTTGGATGACTTTTTGCAAAGAGCCGAAGAAGCACGACAAATGGCAAGATACCGAATACGCCGTCAACAGCGCGTCGACTCTAGTCGGTACAAGCGACGCAGTGATGCACTTTATCATCCCGGTGACAAAGTGTGGATATGGATCCCAGTGCGCCGCCGCGGACACTCTGAAAAGCTTCTTTGTCGATACTTCGGCCCTTATGAAGTACTCAACCGTATCAGCGACGTCACTTATGAAGTCAGATCCGCGGGACACGTGAGCTCAAGACGCCGCAATCCCACGGAAGTGGTACACGTAGTCCGCATGAAGCCCTATCATGACAGATCGCCAGAAAACGAGTGAGAGTGCGCATGTATCTTTTCACTGTCTCAAGCATCGGGACGATGCGTCTGAGGAGGGGGATAATGCCACGACAGGTCGGCCACGTTCATGTAGCCCGCCGCAATCATCGTGGCACCAGCAAGACCCGGCTGGCATGCGCCGCGCATTCGTGCGCTTGGCCGACAAGGAAGAAGAAGATAGTTGAATCGGTGCCACTCGGCTACTCGGACTCGACCACCATAGTCATTAGACTCATTAGACTCGTGGGCACAAGTTCGCCCTAATAAAGATGCTTGTTTTGTAGCCTGTCTGCCTCAGCATCACTACAATATATATAGATAGATAGATAGATAGATAGATAGATAGATAGATAGATAGATAGATAGATAGATACGCTCAATGTCGCTGAAGTAGGCTGAGAAATGCTCTGCGTTTAATAATATATTATGTCATTCAAGAGGCCCAACTGTGGCAAGAAAATTTATTTAGGAGGGCAATCAACCAAACGACCAAAGCTGTTTGCTTCTTCTTCTCAATATATATAGTCTTATTTGAAATGGCTTAATAAATCGATATGCTGTGAACAGTATCTTCGCTAGGTTCACCACATTATAAAAATAATACGTCGTTAGTCAGCCGCAGCTATCTTACACTAAATATGTGACAATTTCTCTACAGAGAAGCGTGTCTCCTCAATGTATCAGAACTGCTGCTCCTAGCATCGGCAGGTTAGCCTTTATACCCCTTAGTGCGGAAGACTTTGAATAGTTTTACGCTGACCACATGGACAATTTGTTGAATAGAAAAAAAAACGGCGAATCAACAGGACAACTGTACGAAATGAAAAATGTGGATCATTCTACACTGACTGTAAAAATAGGTTTCCTCACTAGCACTGTCAGCTAGTAGGTTTCCTGTCTCGTGAAAGAATTATCTTGGGTCTGTCACTGTTTTGAAAGCGTTTGATGTGTTGTCAATTAAAATTTTTGTCTGATGGGTTCACAACAATTTGCGCTTCAGCGTTGTTACGATGGGTGTCTTGCTGAGACCCATACAAGTTTGGCACGCCGAGTCAGTGGTAAGATAAAGCAAGTGGTATGTCACAGCGGTAATTTAGAAGATCTTATCGGGAGTTTCTTAGCACTTCCACAATGACAGTCAGCGATGGCGGTTATCTAGCCCCTTGTACATTAAGCCGGAACCTGCTGTTCTTTGAGGGTAGCTCAACCATCAAACAACTGCGGTACCCCACGCGGAAGTTTTCCTTATCTGTTCGCAGGGCTTCTATTTGGTATACTCCAGGATACTTTATTTACACCCAGTATCACACTGACTCTGACTGTTGCAGTATTGGTACACTGACTGGTTATTTTTTGCAAAGGAACTTAGTAGTGACAAATACAAATATTGTTCGTTGACACCTAAAAACAAATCTATGTTAACAAATAGTTTCTTCATGTAGAAGAGGTAGGCAGATAACAGTTATACTCCATATTTTTAACTGAAAAATATTTTCTCAATTTAAACTGGTCCTACAAACCACATAGCCTCGTTACCTTGCTTTTTTTATGTTCCTCCTGTTTGATACGAAGGTAAAGCTACTCGAGCGAAAGACAGAAATATGGGTGTGTTTATTCTCCCGGCAACCGAGATAATTGATAAAAAAATTCTCCCGGCAGTCATTTCCCATTGGTTCTCATAAGTCAAGTGACTAACCGCCGGGATTAATTTTTTGTATGATTCTCTCGGCAACCGGTAGAACTTAACCTAACCTATTCAACACAACCTAACGTAACCTAACCTAACCCAATGCACGCTGGGCCACGTCAGTCCAGTCGATCTTGCCGCCTGATCTAACCTAATCTAACGCACGCTAGGCTGCATATGCCAACTCTGTCCCGCAGCAGCCAGTTTTTTTTCTCTTCTCCTCACGGCTGTTAGTCATGTGACATATAAAAGTGAATCGAAGCCGACCGCCAGGAGAATTTTTTTGAACAATTATCCCGGTTGCCGGGAGAATAGACACTGCTCATAATTATGTGTTTTGGCCAGAAAGGATACATACGGGCAGAAAGAACGTTTTGTGTGCAAATAGCGAAAAGGAAGTAGCATCGACAGAAGCTACATTTGCCGCGTAGTGAACGTTCGCGTCTTGAAAAAAACTTACAGGGTCCTTTACGCACTCACTCTAGAGAAGTTAAAGTGGAAAGCCATCTTCATTGTCTACGCCGTCGATGTATAATAGAGCAGACAACACAAGGCGTGGTTTCACGTGCATGCCTCTAATAAGCGGTCTTGGTTTTCTTCTTCTGAGGTCGTCCAATCTCCCGTTTTCTTCCGCACTGATGGGTCCGGCAATGACATGGCTTAACAACAAAATTTGTGACGTCATGATGACGTCGTATGGGCACGACATCACGTGACGGTGAATTGACGCGTACCTAGTCTCCGACGATCCCCTCCGACGGTACAATTTCCCGTTTCAAGAGGCATCTATATCGGTCGACTTTGAAAAACAAATGCAACTGTATGGTTTTCAGGTTTGTGTCTGACATTAATATGCCTTCACAGAAAGAATAAAGAATCTTGTTCTAAGTTGGGGCCTATCTTTAACTATAACGCGAATGTTCGCATAAACGACTTTGTGCTGCATCGAAGAACTATGTAGGTGGCTGATTCTTATGAATTCTTCTTAAAGTTGGTCATCGATGATTGTATTTATATGAATGCTGCTGGTTCCGCAGAAAGAGTTGTTACTCGACAAAGCCTTTGAGTGTCTTGATATATCCACTACATCCACTAAATATACGTCGTCTTCTACTCCCGCTTACCAACTTCACTGCTCCTTAGACGGTGTCCTATGCCAAACACTTCATATGTTCCCTATCAATGACAATTTGTTCAGTTGCAGACACTTGTTTATTACTTATTGAACGCAAATGCCTACAATGAAAGTGTCGTGTGGTGTGTGAAATGTATTATGGTACAAAAATGACACATAGAAACTACACCACACCAATGAACCTCGCAAGTGAAGCGTGAGGCATGAGCAAACAATACGGGAGCTCATTGTATCGGATCTCACCGCCATACTATTCATTTGACGAGTGGACTCACCACAGTCACTGCCAATTGCGAAGAGTTCCTTGAAAATAAATAACTATATTATTTATATAAGGTTACATCTTGCATTCTTAAGAGTCATTTTAGAGTCAGCTTTGTTTCCACGTGAATTCACCTTGTGTTGTGGAACTCTGCACGTTACTCTCAAATGATAACGAATGGTTTCACCAGATCCACTTCACAAGAAAAATGGTCCACCTACCTAGTTTTAGCATATACCGTGAAATAAATAAACACGTGTGTATGAACAGTTGGCACAATTAAAGATTACGCATAGCGTAAGAAAGTCGGAATCCTATTACCTTCCCTATGGAATTTCAAGTTTTCCTTGTGAGCTCTATCAACATGTACAGCCCACAGATAGTGCACCTCATGTCGGGTATCCACCACTGCTTAGCGCTGGAAGGTTTTGTAAATGCAGTGCATGCTCCTTTTCCCAGGACGTAGATGTATATTGCTTTTACGCTACCTTTAATTAGATTTACGTTTTCACTGTGAAACCCGAATACTAAGAATGAGGCGCTCATTGGCAAGAACTGATGTGAGGTGCATGCATATTCACATGCTCCACGCACACAAAAGAACTACAAACGCTCTTGAGTTCAATAAGCATTCCGCTGGGCCAGTTGCCACAACATTATGTAGACATATATCAGCGCCCAAGGAAAAAAGATGGAAGCACTTGGCAAGGATGACGCTCTTGAGTTTTGTGTGAGGATTATCAGATTTAATTGAAAAAAAAATTCCTTGGTGTAGGATTCGCCTTTCGTTCTTTTCATGCGAGCTTGGGTATATTTTTGCATGAAAGCGCTTTTATGAAGGCTCTATTAGTAGCACCAAAAACAGAGTAACTTGACGGGAATATACAGCATGGCGAAAAAAGAATTTGGTATGGGATCAGGGAGGATATAAACAATTCTAACAAAACAGACATCGGACCTTTTTGTTTCATTGTTGAGATACGAATATTAATTAGGTAATGCATTACGACTTCCGACGTACTCCTCCGTTAGATTGGCTGTCATCTACCATGGGACATGGCGTTCCTGACACAACATAAGCTTTAAGTTACGCCACCATTTAAAAAAACAATCGAATATAAACATATTGAATGGAGCATCCTATTTCATCATCGGCAACTGCTAAAAGCGAGAACCATATTTTGATGCCAAGGTGGACAGAAGGGGTTGTACGCAGAAAACAAAACTAAATGTTTAACATAAAGTCAAATGTCAGAGCCCGGCATCTTGCAACTGAGCTAAGCAAACGGTACATTTGCTCCGTGCTCGTTGACGCTTATTCGGTTGGTCCTAAAAGTCCTGGCGCAAGCCACCAACAGGACTGGCCATGAAACGGACTAATAACATACGGTATCTTATTCTAGAGATAAAATTGTTTTACCAGTAAAATACGTTTAGATGAGGAAGTTCTGTGTAAGAACACATGAATAAATTATGAATTAAGGGTAGAATCAATAAATGAAAGCAAAGCGAAAACCAACAAGAACATAGGGTTGAAAATTAGGTGAATACTTGCCTAAGCTTAACATTCAACTCGTTTCGTAGACAGTCCGCCATAATGTGACTTTCTTTCTTGTTTTTCTTCACACTAATAATAACAAATTATTATCAATAATAATAATATAAATATTTATTTTAGATTAAATATCATTAGTGTTATTATCATCATCATAAGTGTGGAAAGCTTCAAGGCATAAGGTTCTCGTATCTTCTCGTGTTCGCTTGGCGTGACGCTCGATGTGTACCGGATTGAGTACGCACTCGTGCTCAAAAGTATTCTGCCTCTTGTTCATGACAAGTCCTTGTTCGCAATGACAAATTTTTACCCAGAAAAAAACAACAAGTTTTGAGTTTTGCGTAAGTCGGCCAGCACCGACGTTACGTTGACCTTGAAATTAGAAAACAAAAACAAAAAGCAAGCACGAAATAAAACGAGAGAAAGAGAAAAGATGGTAAAAATAGAAAAAAAAGCAATAGATAACAGCGAGAAAGCAGTACTTGGAAACAAACAAAAACAATATAACCAAAAAATTATTAAAGCAGAAAAAGAAAAAAATCAACGTAAACAAAACAGAAACAAACAAGAGTGCACAGTTCCGCACATCCTTGAGAATGGCCCCCTCTATACTGGAGAACCCCTGCATTATTAATATTATTAATATTATTATTATTATTATTATTATTATTATTATTATTATTATTATTATTATTATTATTATTATTATTATTATTATTATTATTATTATAAATGCGAAGCATTTCTAAGCGAAGCTCTGCGACTTTGAGCGTATCTAACTATCTATCTATCTAGCCGCCTACGACTTTTGGCTCTTCTGGCCATTAGGATAATGGTATCAATACCAAGCTTGGTGTGGCATGACATGACTATATGACGAGTATCTTTGATTAGCCACAACATGAAAATCATGATAGGTATGTCATGATCGTCATGATCTACATTTCATGATCTTGCTGCTCTTGCGGTGGCTTCGTTCACATGACATGTTCCAAAACTGGTATGGTATAACATGATGGCATGCCAAACACAAGCGAACGACTCTAACATGAAAATGATGACATGCGTGTCATGTAACAACATGACTACATGTCACACTCATGATGCGCTCTCGGCCATTTCTCTAGCGTTACATATACAAAATTCGGTATTACATTACGTGAATGGATGGCTAAGGTATCTGCCTGGTGCGAACATGATAATCATGAGATCCCTGTCAGGTAACAACATGGCTACATGCCACGCTCACCATGTGCTAGCGCACGTTTCGCTAGCTTCACTTATACGGTATTTTGTATTACGGGGCGCGAATGGACGACATAGGTAAAGGACACATCCAAACTATATTATCACGACGTGCGTGTCATGTAACAACATGACTACATGCCACCTTCATCATGCGCTCGAGGCCATTTCGCTAGCTTCACATATGGCGAATTTAGTACTACGTGACGTCAATGAATGGTGAAGATGTGTGACTGGTGAGAACATTATAATTATGAAATGCGTGTCATGTGAGAACATGACTACATGCCACAGTCAAGGTGCGAATAGCTTTCGACGTGACCCGACGTGTGCGCGCCAGCGTTCGTTGCGTCGTGGCACGCCGGCGTTGCCAGGCAAGGCGCCCGTCCTGCCATATACTCGCAGGAGCGCGCTCCGTTGCTTTCACGCATGAGCGTTTCAGTGCGTCCAGCATCCCTCCGACTCGAAAAAAGGCAGATGCAGTGCTGTCTGGGTAACGCATTGGCGCCAAATGCAGCATGTCACATTTCGTGCCGGTTGCCGTCCGGTCGCGCCGATGGACGCTGGTCGCGCTTGGCGTCAGTCTATAGTGTGCTCCACGTTTTGCAAACGCAGCGTCGCTGTGCTCAGCGTGCATGCGCGTCAACGTTACGTTGGAATATATTAGACCATTGATGATGCACTCGAGGCCATTTCGCTAGCTCTACATATACAAAATTTTGGGTTACGTGACGTCAATAGATGACGAAGGTATATGATGGCTTGAAACGTGATAATCATGACGCGCGTGTCATGTAAG
Organism: Rhipicephalus microplus; assembly: GCF_043290135.1. NCBI lineage: Eukaryota > Metazoa > Arthropoda > Arachnida > Ixodida > Ixodidae > Rhipicephalus > Rhipicephalus microplus. The sequence continues at coordinate 179,040,379 of NC_134701.1, forward strand.
AACTTGACAACATACCACACTCATAGCGTGCTCGAGGTCGTTTCGCTAAATTACTATATACTAAATTTGGCATCACGTGATGTGAATAGATGACGAAGGTAAACAAGACATCCAAATATGATAATCATGACATGGAAGTAATTTATGGCATAAGTTACCTCCATCTCGTAACGTTGCTGTGATTTAAAGTGGCATAACTTCTCACGTGGGCATCACCTAATTCATTCGTGCTTCGAATATTATCGATTCCCGCTGTACGTGGGATTCCAAATTATTATTATTATTATTATTATTATCATTATTATTATTATTATTATTATTATTATTATTATTATTATTATTATTATTATTATTATTATTATTATTATTATTATTATTATTATTATTATTATTTATATTATTATTATTATTATTAATTTACTATATTTTCAAGAATGACCCAAGCCAGCTCTAGTGATTAAGGTAGCGCTGCCTTAGTTATCACTGCGAAGTCCCGAAATACCACGTAATTATTTTTCATGCGAAATCAGCATGCATAGTGAAGGTCAATATTTTTGTCTGCCCCGCCATTCAGAACCATCCGTCCAAGAATGCTGGCGGAAGCTTATTGTCTTATATATCGAATTCAACAATAGACACCTTCAACATGGGGTTGAGGAAACCTGCCGCCGCCGCCGCCGCCACTGCTGCTGCCGCTGCCGCTGCCACTGCTGCTGCTGCTGCTGCTGCTGCTGCTGCTACTGCTGCTGCTACTGCTATTCGTGAAATGGCTTTCCACTTGACAAGCGCCTTTTCAAGACTCGCGAGGCAGTAGACAGGAACACCGCAGTTTTATTCAAATAATCTGGCCATTCCATAAAGGTGGCATCGCGCGAGATTGGAACGCAAGGACTCTCAGAAACGAACTGCTGTTCGTTTTTGAAACGAACAGCTCTGTTGTACGGAGCAAAAAGTGCGGTGCTAATATTTTATGGTTAGGAGTATTTTATGAATTAGACAGTTAAGTAGTGTTGGCAGACAGCTCGCGACCAACTGGGTGCGGGTGAATATACAGATTAGGGGTTTACACATGTGGCTGTCGAACGTGCGCTGAATACTCTATCACTGTGGGCTTGTCAACAATCAGCCATTTCTTAGATGTCAGTGCGATCTTATCTCGAGGACGCTTGCCTTCTCACGTCGCCACATTTCGTTTGTGAGCTTCTATGAGGCAGCTAATTGTTACATGTAAGGTATTAATTGTTGCATGTATACGAAGATAACTGTGACGTCACTGAGCGCATGCGTGAAGGTCGCATTTTCGGCAAACCAGAATGAAAAACTTCGGAGAAGACATTGCGTAACATGATGTAAAGAAAGAAAGAAAGAAAGAAAGAAGAAAAGTAACAAAAATCAAGGTAGATACAACTGCTAGCGAAGGCTCAACAGAAACCCATATGTTCAAAAAATGGTGGCTCATCAGCCACTCTTGACGTTCAGTGCTATCTGTGTCACGTGGCAACACTTCAGGCAAAACAAAAACTGAAGTAGATGTGGTACAATAGCTGCAAAACAAGGGACGTAACTTTGTGTGCACTAGAGTAACATTTGGTCGCAAATTACTTTTCATAGAGCCCTGATCGCTGAGGACTTGCCCTAAGGCGATCGCCGACGACTCCTCCATGAGTGCGCTTCATGTAAACGCCAGCTATTGTAATACCGGCTCATGGCTAGATGTTGATGTTTACGTGTACTACCATTCACTTTGCCTCAGTTTTACAAGAACCACGCGCAGCGCGTGGTGGAAAATTCTCCACCACGCGCAGCGCGTGGTGGAGAATTTTCAATTAATTCGGAAAATCAGCTAGCAGTCGCTCCCTATTATTTCTACGAACGATGCCGTATGCGAAGATCAACAGGCCATATACCCAAATTAGTGGTCATTGGCTCATTTGAGCATCGCTGGTTGCATAGTTACAGTGACCGTTGCATCCGTGCTCATTCGGGATCACCGTAAATGTAAGCTGCGCATTATAGGCCCAAAAAAAGAAAAAAAAAGTGTTCTCATTGTCAAGGCGTTAACGTGAAAAGATCATAAGGCAAGCGCAAAATGTACAGGAAGACACGCGTGGAACACATAATCTGCTCGCCCTCATGTGCCTTATCTTTGTGTCCTTAGTTCTCAATAGCTACCATTATTACCTATACCTACTAGCCCATAATTATAATTGTTGGGGCTTAACGCCCCAGATACCAACTAGCCGAAGGCACCACCTTTGAATAGGAGCTCAATCTTCTCACGACCACCAGGAAATGTCAATTAGTAAAGTTTTTTTTTTGCCCTTTCAGCGTTTACAGGCAAGGCAGGACTTCTTGAAACAAGAAAGTGACGGCATGGAAGACCATTCGTGCTGCGCTGAAGCACGGAAACGCTAGAGAAGAAGAAAAGTATTGGAAGAGTCCACTATATATAAAAAATACATGACATCGTCGTGAAAGAGTAGCAGTCACACGATAGTCAAAGGCTGTACTTTTCGGTACTGCCACCGACTGAAATCCACAAATTTGGTTTAAGTTTACAACAAGAAAGACTAATGACGCGGCGCAGAAATTACAGAAACACCTTTTTATCGTCTTTAAGGTCATTTTTGGTAGCAGAAAATGCTTCGAAAGCCCAAAATACCTACGCACGTTTTTGATAACTTTATGCCTGTGTTTATGATGGTTGCCACGTGCTCTTGTGTTCTCTGGAAACACTAGGCGCTAAACACGACGCAGTGGCAGAGACCGGTCTTAGTTTTATGTGGCGCACGCGTCTGACAAACAAAATTATTTATTCTTGTGCAATAAAAAGCTCGATAAGAACAACCCCTCAAATGCCTTTCCATGAGCGCCGTTATTGCTTAGAGCAGTACCCGTTTTTCTTTTTCTTAAATGTGCGCCACTCTACGGTTTCGTATTGCTAACGCAGCTATGCTGGGGCATATCATACGTCCTCGATTGATATGTGGGGTTTAACGTCCCAATATCATACGTCCTCATTTGTTTACAAGGCGGCGTGTAATAAATATGAATGTTTTGTTCACTTCCTCATATCAAGCGTTTTTTTTTTCGTTGAATAAACGTGTGTTTGTTTGTCGTACTCTTGCACAAGGGTGTCCTGTGGAAAAACTTTGTTGTAAACGGCCGGTGAGGGGCGTTTTAACACTGAAGCTCTCCTTATTGGAGGATTTTATTTCCGGCATAGGGGTGGCGCTGATCACGTGGTCTTGTTTGAGGCGAGAGTGAGCTTCAGTAGGAACGGGAGGGCAGCTTGTTCTGTGCGAGGAAAGGGCAGAGGATGCCGAAGGCATGCTTCGACAGCGCGCTCTAGCTTCATTGGCTGCGGCATGCAAAGGCGAGGGTAGAGGAAGAAATATATCAACGGACAACTTGAAAATATACAAGTATGACATAGCCTGGATAAGGATGGCCATATGCTTCACTGTTTCGACGCTGTTCGCGAAGTAAAGCTGGCAGTAGTTTTCTACGCGTAGGCTTCTGTACGACTTAGCACGCTGTTCTCCTCCAACGCCCCTCGCATTCAATTCCACCACGTGGTGGAATTTGGAAGTCATACTTTTCTGCACAACTTAAATTGATTGATGTTGTTTCGGAAATATTTACACACTTCTTGACGTGCGCGTGTGTTTTATCTTTCATTTTACACTACGCCCCAGATTTGATTCTCATCTGAACACTGTCAAAGACTCTAATTACGAAGACGGCTTTTTTAAAGAAAGCGATGCAAAATCAACTCATGCTTAAAATCAAATATCGTCGAAGATGTGAAAATCAGAAAACAAGCTATATGCAAGGTTGTTCTATTTTTCAACAAGGAACCCGGCAGTAGTTCAAGATGCTGGGACCAATTCATTTCGTTGCGCAAATTTACATTTTGTAAATAAACCATAAATTTTCAACAAAACTTAGAATATAGTGTTCTCATTGGCAAATGTATTGACTCAGGTGTGAAAACCTATAGCTTTTCCACCTTGTTGCCAAATTCGTAGCTAAACAAATAAATTGTTCGTGTCGGGGTAAATGCATAGTCTATATTTATTGATGGACGCCATGTCCCCATTGAGACCGCCCTTTTATATGTAAGAAAAATTAAAAAGATGCCTAGAAGTTCACTTTTAATCATGTAATACTAAAGTGCTAGACACAGTCAAAAAAGCAGACCTTTTTCATCTTGTAATTGAGAGCATATGCAATATGTAAATAGCAAAACGTGTATGCCGTTCCAACAATTTACTCTTCGCCAACTCGTGAAATGCATAGGAAGTGATCACAACAATGATTGCGATACTGATGAATATGATAAACCTACTGACTTTTAGTCCAATTGTTGAGGCTGTAGCGGAAGCTGCTAAGCACCACCGCATTCTTTTCTATCCCGTCTGCAGCCGGCCGTCGACAGCGCGCCTACTCGCGGCGCCAGCTCCTCCTCCTCCGTGTTCGGGGAACAACGTGTTGTCGGGGCCGGCTCTGGGGATTAGACCGGCAGCATGCTACGTCTGCTCGCTCGGTGGCCCCCCTTTTCCTCTTTCTTGTAGAAGAACGCGGGGGTGCCTCATTCTCTCCCTCGTCGAGGGGAGCTCCCGTCACTCGCACGGAGTGGAAATAAACAGTCTTGCCCTGCAACTCCAAACCTGCTTCACGTCTCCTTTCTGGCTGCCTCCGGCAGCCGACATTTCCGGCCGCTACAAAATTGGTGACCCGAACGCTTCAACGAACACGCCGCGATGAGCTCCGACGACAACGCTGCTGCCTCCACGCCTGCGGTCATCGCCACAGAACTGAAGCTACCAAATTTTTGGCCGAAAAATCCAAGAGTTTGGTTCAGCCAAGTGGAGGCCCGTTTTCAACTCCGGCACATCACCTCGCAGTCGACAAAATACCTTCACGTCGTCGCAGCCCTGCCCCCCGAAATCGCCGACGCTATCGACGACATTTTGGTTTCACCCCCCGCGCAAGAAGAATATGACACCCTCAAAAAGACGGTGCTGGACCGCCTCGAGGCGCCTGAAGAAAGCAGACTGCAGCAGCTCTTGTGTCGCGAAGAGCTGGGCGACCAACGACCTTCCCAACTGCTGCACCGTATGCGGCAACTACTCGGTGTGCACGCGCGTCAGGACGGCCAGCTCCCACTTCTTCGTGAACTTTTCCTGCAACGTCTCCCCCAGTCGGTGCGCGTGGTTCTCGCGGGTTCAAATGAGACGTCCCTTGATCGACTAGCGCAACTTGCCGATCGCATCACGGAATACTCAACTCCAACCTTTGCGCCCATAGCTGCTGCAAGAACACATGAGCAACCAGATCGACTGTCGCGCCTTGAGGAGAAACTGCAACACCTTACCGAGACCATGCAGAAACTTGTGCTATCTGGCGCTCCCCAACAGGACGAGCAACGACGCAACCGATCTCCTTCAAGACACCCAAGCTCTTCCCAGAGAAGCCATGCACGAGATACACAGGACGGAGTTTGCTGGTACCACCGTCGTTTCGGCACGGGTGCTAGCCGCTGCACTCAACCTTGCTCGTTTCCGGGAAACGCTCCGGCCAGTCGTTAACGGCGGCTTACGACATCGGCCCTCCACCCAGCCGCCTGTTTTTCGTAGTCGACCGCGTAAGCAACTCGCGCCTGCTAGTCGACACGGGAGCCGAAATCTCTATTGTCCCGGCAACCCCCGAGGATCGCCGACGTAGCAAGAACACATCGTCGCTGCAGGCAGTGAACAACACTGCCATCGCTACGTACGGCTTCCGCTCGCTGACAATAGACGTCGGACTCAGGCGCCTGTTTCGCTGGGTCTTCGTGGTGGCGGATGTTAATTTCGCCATACTCGGAGCAGATTTTCTCAGCCACTTCAACCTGGATGTGAGCGTACGTGACCGTTGCCTCAAGGATAACAACACATCCCTCAAAGTACGTGGTTTGGAGTCAAACATCTGCTCATCTGGCATCTGCGCCTTCCAGCCAGTATCAGCCTACCACCACGTCCTGGCCGAATTCCCCTCGCTCACCAAGCCCCGCAACACGGAACAGCCGGTGAAACATAACGTGACTCACCACATCGTCACCACCGGGCCGCCAGTCACCGCCCGGCCACGACGGCTGTCCAGCAAAAGGCTTCAAGCTGCACGCAGGGAGTTCGAGCATATGCTGCAGCTGGGAATTGTTCGCCCTTCGTCTAGCAACCATTCATCGCCGCTACACAAGGTGCCTAAGGACGACGATTGGCGCCCGTGTGGTGATTACAGAGCCTTGAACGCATCGACAACGCCGGACCAGTATCCTCTGCCACACATTCACGATTTCAGCGCGCGGCTGGCAGGTACGAAAATATACAGCAAGATCGACCTTGTAGCGGCATACAACCAAATCCCCGTCGAACCGCAGGACATACCAAAAACAGCCATAACAACTCCGTTCGGCCTGTTTGAGTTTGTCCGCATGCCCTACGGCTTGAAAAATGCCGCACAGACCTTTCAAAGGTTCATGGATGAGGTCACCCGGGGTCTTCCTTTCATCTTTGTCTACCTGGATGACATTTTGGTGGCCAGCAGAACGCCTGCGGAGCACGAAGAGCACCTCCGCCAGCTCTTTCAGCGTTTGGATGAGCACGGTCTGGTGTTGAAACCTCAAAAGTGCGTGTTTGGAGTAGAGGCGCTCAACTTCCTCGGCCACCACATCACTGCTGAAGGCATTATGCCATTGGAATCGAGGGTGGAATCCGTCAAGAAGTTTCCAGCTCCAACATCTTTTCGCAAGCTGAGGGAGTTCCTCGGGCTCTTAAACTTCCACCGGCGCTTCATTCCGTCTTGTGCTCGAGTGCTCCAGCCATTGACCGACCTGCTGCGCCGAGACGACCAAAAGGCACCAGAATTTTGTTGGTCTGACGAACACCAGAACGCTTTCCAGAAAGCTAAGGACGAGCTAGCCGCGGCTACCCTTCTCATTCATCCACGGCCTGAAGCTCCTACACGCCTCATGGTGGACGCTTCCTCCACATCGGTCGGAGCAGTGCTGCAGCAACAGGAGGGCGCCCAGTGGAAGCCACTGGGCTTCTTTTCGAAACGTCTGAAGCCTGCAGAAGCACGGTACAGCACTTTTGGAAGGGAGATGCTCGCAATATATTGTTCCATTAAGCATTTCCGCTACTTCCTCGAAGGCCGTGAGTTCTACATCTTGACAGACCACAAGCCCCTCACTACGTATTCAAAAACAACAGTTCCTCCTACTCAGAACGAGAGATCCGTCAGCTCTCATTCATCTCCGAGTTTTCTACAGACATGCGCCACGTTCCCGGGGTCGAAAACGAAGCAGCTGACGCCTTGTCTCGCGTCAATGCTTCCAGCACAGAAGTCCTGGACTTCGAAGCTATGGCCGCAGCTCAGCGGGACGACCCCGAGTTGACAAGACTGAAGGGAGGGGGATCTTCACTCGTGCTCTCGGAGGTTGCACTTCCCTACGTCCAGAGCACGATAACCTGCGATACCTCCCAGGCAGCACCACGACCTTTTGTCCCACTGAACTTTCGCCGAGTGGTATTCAACACTTTCCACTCCATCAGCCACCCAGGTGTCCGTGCCACCCAGCGGCTGATAACGCAACGCTTCGTTTGGCCCGGAGTCAACGCGGACGTGCGACGATGGGCTCGGACATGTGAAACGTGTCAGCAAGTGAAAGTGACTCGCCACAATCGGGCTGCACTACAGGAATTTCGGACTCCTGAGTCGCGGTTTGACCACGTTCACCTTGACCTCGTGGGACCACTACCGCCCTGCCAAGGATTTAGGTACCTGCTCACATGCATCGACAGGTACAGCCGGTGGCCCGAAGCTATACCAATTGCGGACATATCAGCTGAGACCGTCGCGCAGGCCTTCATTCAAACATGGGTGTCCCGCTTTGGCTGCCCCGCCCGCATAACAACTGACCGGGGACGGCAATTCCAGAGCAACCTCTTTTCCGCACTTTCAACGCTCCTCGGCACGAAGCTGCAGCATACAACCGCCTACCACCCCGCCAGCAACGGAATGGTTGAGCGCTTCCACCGGCAACTCAAAGCCGCACTGGCAGCGAAACTCGACCGCCAGCACTGGGTGCAGAAGCTCCCGCTCGTTCTTCTTGGCCTACGCTCAACGGTGAAGGAAGACCTCGGCTTCAGCGCAGCGGAAATGGTCTACGGCTCAACAGTGCGCCTCCCGGGAGAATTCTTCTCCGACCAGACACCTTCCGCCCCAACAGCCTCCGATCACATCGAGAAGCTGCGCGCATGGCTCGCGCAACTCAGGCCAACAGCACATCGCATCGCCCGCAACAGGAAAGTTTTCACTTTTCCTGACATGGACTCTGCTACCCATGTGTTCGTGCGACACGACGCAACGAAGCCGCCCCTTACTCCGCCGTACGATGGCCCATTCAAAGTTTTGGGACGTACTAACAAAACCATCGCAATCGACGTGCGGGGGAAACGAGAAGTCGTCGCCGTTGACCGCGCCAAGCCTGCTCATATTGAAGTTTCCATTCAAGCAGCCTCTCACGTACAATTTCAGTGCTAACCATTGGACTGTGACCTTTCACTATTCAGCCCGTAACTGCTGTCCTTCTTTAAAAGCTCCGCAATCTAGGGGGGGAGCCTTTGTAGCGGAAGCTGCTAAGCACCACCGCATTCTTTTCTATCCCGTCTGCAGCCGGCCGTCGACAGCGCGCCTACTCGCGGCGCCAGCTCCTCCTCCTCCGTGTTCGGGGAACAACGTGTTGTCGGGGCCGGCTCTGGGGATTAGACCGGCAGCATGCTACGTCTGCTCGCTCGGTGGCCCCCCTTTTCCTCTTTCTTGTAGAAGAACGCGGGGGTGCCTCATTCTCTCCCTCGTCGAGGGGAGCTCCCGTCACTCGCACGGAGTGGAAATAAACAGTCTTGCCCTGCAACTCCAAACCTGCTTCACGTCTCCTTTCTGGCTGCCTCCGGCAGCCGACATTTCCGGCCGCTACAAGGCAAAACGAAGTCGTTTTGGAGCGCTTGTGATTGCTCGCCACGTAGTCGACTGTCTATACTTTAGCGCGTCGTTTTGAATGCTTAGCACGCTCTGATAAGCTTCAAATGATTTTCGAGGTGCCTAAAAACCAGGCAACTGTGCAAGTGTTCAAGTGTAAATTTGTGACCCATTGCGCATTTGCAATACCAATAACTTTTGCGCTTTTAATTCCCAACACTATGATAACATTATGAGAGACATCGTTGTTGAGGGCTCCAAAAATTTGGACGATCCGGTCATTGTACAGTACACACAGATCTACCATATCGCTTCCATCGAAACGTGATTGCTGCATATGGGATTCAACCCGCGACCATCGAATGCCCTCCTCTGCATGCCATCTTCTGGTCCGCCTATTTTTGAGTGCAATAAAATAACCGATGCCCCTTTAACCGCTACACTAACGCAATGGTCTCACACGCGCAATAATTCACCTGTTTAAATACGACCTGCCCTGGCACATCTCTTGAGCGGTTGCGCTAACAGAGTAAGTAATCACGAACTCTCCATCACAAAAACATCCTGTTTAGAACGCGCAGTCCCTTTTGCAAATGATTTGCCAATATTCCTACACCAGAGAAGAAACAGCTTGACCAGTATATTCGCTAGAAGCATGCAGTTTTATAAGTCTGCCTACGCGCAATAAATATTTATGAGGATGCCATGAAGTTACTCAAAGACGCTGTCGCACGCTGTCGCTGTCTTAGCAAGAGTAACTTTAGACAAATTGCAAGTACTAAAAAAACCTCACAGAACGTCACCAAATAGGTTAGTGTTTGGCGAATCTATGAGGGGATTTTGATGGTCATCGAAAGAATTAACTTATGCTAACAGCTTTCAATTATCTTATGCGTTATCTGGTTTGAAGTGTTCAACGTTGTACTGTGTTAACCGTCACTCGGATTTTGTTCCGGCTTAAAAAAAAAATAGGTGCGAGAAAGAAAAGCACCTGTTGTTTATCTGTTGTTTATCACAAGCTCCAACTTATTTACGGGCACCTAAATATCAGGTGACATTTATCTATTCTTATTTGTTTTGATTCCTTCTTTTCTAAATTGTAGGAAAAAATTAAAATTAAGGGCTCCTGTCTGTTTGTGAGACACCATAATAATGAAAAATAACGGACAATGATGCGAGCAAAAGAATATGAGACGTTTTTCAAAGTAATTGCAATATAGGTATTAATAAACAAAAACTGGACCAAAGAATAGCCTGTTACGGTGAGGGACCGAGCCTGCTACCTTGAAATTTACGATTATTTTCATCATATATAATGAGGGTTTCACTCGGGCAGAATTGATGCCTTCAGGATGTCAGCTGGGATATATTTGTCAGCCGGCAGCATCAGGTAAGATCACCTGCTTATATACGCGAACATGCAGAAGAAAGAAAAACAAAACCGCATTCCACATAAGTTGTACCCTTGCTACTCACGGCACTGACTTACACTCCCACGCTTATATGCACATATACGGGGCGTTTCGAGAATTGTGTTTGATATTACTTGAAAATTACCGAAACGAGGCATCCGCGTGCTATCCGCGGTGTTCCCGTTACTTTAAAAGAAGGCATCTTCAGATGTGCTGAATATTTACGGTAGCAATTATCAAAATTAACGCAATTAACTTTGTAACCAGCAGAAATAGCCGATCGAGTCCAATAAGCGAATTTAAGCCCTAAAGCCCTATCTGGGAACTGTTCATAGTCGCTTTGAATACTTCAAAAAAATGACCACTGGTAATCACCACGGAGCAATGAAATGTGGCTAATTTAGGAGACGAAACCGAGACTGACGCCGTAAAGAGCGCATCTACCATTCCTTTCGAAAATGCCCCCAATAACAACAATGTTTCCCTCACCTTTATAACCGTGAATCTAGACAATTCGCTTCGTGGCCGCTTGTAGACCTTCGCTTATTCTGCTCCCCCACTGCCAGGGGAACAGTGTCGTTCTATGGCTGCTTTGCTTACTACTGAGGGCTTTCATTACGGGGAGATGTGTGCGATTTCTTTAGTACATAAAAATTCAGCGTGTAGTGATGAAGCATACATTATTTCGCATGCAAAGCCTGTTTTGCGTGGCATACTTGTCTGTAAGCTGAAGAATTCATGCCGAAAACAAGTGATGTCCCACTGGTTGGCACGAAATGATTGGAGCACACTAGTTCACAGTCGTACTCAGACTGCAACAAGTGTTTATTATTTATTTGAGTGACTATACCAAACGAGGTAATAATGAACAAAACGCCGAAGTAAGCCCAGTTTTTTTACACAAGCTAAAGCACACCATGGGTTGCGATAATGCCACGTGTATTGTGCTTGCTAAACCCAGAATTGCTTTGAGCAATACTAAGCGCAAATCCCACCTCATGGTTCAAGAAGGTTCTACCAGGAACAGCAGCCTCCACCAGAAATAAGCCTGGCGAGCGTGCGTGGGTCTGGGCACCGATACGATGACGTGAACTTAGTTAAAAAACTACTTCAAAGACACTTCAGGCCATTCAGGGTGCCTCGACGTAGTATTTGTAGATCACTTTTTGTAGATCATTTTTAAAGATTGTGCGCAGGACGCGAACACTCAAGATTATTACCGAGCTTTCGCGACCACCAGTGATAAGACTTGAAAGTTCTACGTGTGATGTAAAAAAAGAAAACAGTGCGTCTCAACTGTATGATTAGTCGATCGACGGCCTATTCTCTGTTCGCCGCTATCAGCGCTAGTGTGTATTGCTGCTATCTCAGTGTACCGGCCACAGGCTCAGCCGAATAAACAGTTTCTTTTTAGACAAGCCATTCCTCCCTTCGGCAACGTCACGACCCCGTTATATTTCCAGATGGTACGTATACAACCCATAGCTGCTTTTTGCTATGGAACAGCTGTGACATTAAAGCGTGTATTACGCCTAGTCACACTCTCAAAGAAAGTTGATGTGTGAGTTGAATGAATTAATTTTCAGATGATCAAAATTGGACACTGCGCTCTCAGTATGAAAAACTTTGAGACCGCAATAAAGGTAAAGTAAGCATAAAAAACGCGTAAGTCGGCTAAATAACTATGAGTTCTTCAGGCTTGACATTACGGAGAATCGCACTGCCGTTGGTTTATTCTTGTCGCATTTCTCCGTTAGCTTTTGTGCTATGTCATTGTAAGAAGCTCTCCATGGATTTCTTTTTCTTCGTCCTTTGACACCGAGAGCGTGATTTTTTTGTTTCTTACACAGTTACGTTGAAACACCTTTGATAATAAACTATACTTTCAGCCTGTATGAGCAGAGCTCGGCAATAACAGCTGACTTGAAGGGGTCCGTCGAGCATCTCTGATGCAATGTTCACACGCAAACGTAAATTGTCAGAGCACGACACCAGAAAAAATGGATTCTAATTTCCTCCAGTGATCTGGCAGAATAGTTTATTTTCAACCAGGAGTAGCGCCTGCTTTCCTCACGGAGATCATGTTCTGAGTTAACTTCTACCCTCACTTTCTATCAGGGTGACTTAAAGGGAATCATTAAATAGCATACCGATAAAATATCGGCGTGGTAGAAATATTAGAAAATCCATTATTTTATGCATTCAATAAAAGTGCTCGCAACTTATGTCTCTGATGGTCTTATCAACTTAGTCGTGCACTCATACAAAGGCGTAAAATTTTTTTTCGAACTAAAAAAAAAAACATTGCCAAAATTGACTTTTCCATTTAGGTTGACACACACACACACACACACACACACACACACACACACACACACACACACACACACACACACACCACATGTTGAAGCTAAGTTCACGCCTTGCTCGTCAGGTTCATAACCATCATTTTATTCAAATATTAGACAACACATGTACCATTTGCTGGGTACTTTTCCAGTTAACCGGAAACTCAGAGTTTGGATGATAGAAAGAGAACAGCACTGCTCAGTCTGCTTTGTGGTGGTGTCGGGACATTGGTTTGTTTCCCGCTGTTCGCAAGGACCCCCTTGTGCATACAAAATTTAAGGAAACTAGCAATCTCGCTCAGCTGCATTGTGTAAGCTTTCTGAACAGCAGCGACAGCAAACGTCAAGTGAGAGGTACCTAATATTTGAAATGGTACTGGCTTCGTAAGCCGTGTCGTCTACGTTTTTGTGGCTGCATGTGTCATGCGCTTACCGGGGAATATATAATAGTCAGCATGCAGCACCTGGATGGAATGTCAGCTCAAAAGCCACGCAAATATCTACAGCTCTTCTATAGAATACTTTGCTTTATTGCTCTCTCACTGATGAAGTTTCTCTTTAAGCCAGATGTTCGTGTCATGCAGCTGGCGACTAAGATTTTTAAAATGATTGAATGGATGAATGTGAAACTTTATTGATAAGCCCGAGGTGCACGACTCAGCACGCAGTGAGCTGCTTCCTTTGACGAAGAATATTTTTTCACAATTTCTCGACTAAACATCGGCGAAAAAAATATTTTGGCTGGAAGTTTTATGAATCTGCGTCGGAACATTCACTTTGTGCAAGCTGCTGTAGTTAGAGACTGAAAAAGAAGAAACTCAAAGTAAAGCGTCATTATCGGAGTAACTTAACAGACCTTCGTGATTATCTATGATGTGTAATACAAATTACTCAAAAAGTATGCCGACTGTTCCTTGGGCGACGCGAGAAAGCTTTGCGCATAATATGCTAAAGAGCATGGTTATAGCGCAAGCTCAAAACGATGACGAAAGGACTGGAAAACGGGTGTTTTTTGTCGTTTATCACAGCTCATGCTATAACATTCGTTGTGAGCTAACAACTAGCCAAAAACCATTATGCATGTATGCTAAGAACTTATGCTGGTCCTTGTGCTCAGTGACCATAGTTTCTGTTCAAATATTCTAAACTGCGACGTTCTGCCTACGGCACGTGAACACTTAAGCCTTAAGCTCATAGCAGAGAAGCTGTAATTTGCATGCTCTTTTCTTAGTAATAGAAATCAGCTACGATATGAAAAGCATTAGCTCGCCTTTCTCATGAACAAGGTTTTGGCTGTTCCACTATAGTAAACATTTAAAAGTTTCAGCGATCAAACTTTCTGCACATACTAAATGACCGGAACGTGGAACTTAGGAACGTGGAAGCTTAGGAACGTGGGTAATAACACAAACTGGTGCCCACAGTGAAACACCTAAGCTTTAAGGATAGAAGGGTGTATATGAAATAAATTCTGCCTAGTGAGAACATATTGCAAAACCTCAGTGCAGCATCGCCCTCAAGCACGAGACAAAATAATGGTAAATGTAAAATGGCTGAAAAAACAAACACGCACAACTTTGTACTGGAAGCCTCAGAGACCCGCGATCATAAATTCTTGTGGTGTTTGTTTACGAACGGCATTTCCCCTGTGCTAGCACTCGAAAAAAAGGAAGCGCCTTATGAATGCGTCGCATATTTAGTCAGTCGCGCGTGCCTTTTCAAGACTGTTGTGAAATTTAGCGCTGCTATCAATTATAGAAATTTTATGTCATTCTGTCTTTCGCTACGACCAAAGTAGCGACTGTTGTTGCTTTGCGACACATTATTTCACTTTCCAGCTTTGTTCTTTCTTTTATCGTGTGAATGCAATCTATCGCATATTTCAGCATATTTGGTTGAGAACCAAGCTCTTGAGCAACTCCCTCAAGTCACGCTATTCGCGTTATTTGCAATGTAAATTAGCCCTGGAAATTTACAAAGGTCTTAATGCCTTTTTTCCTCATGCAAGTAAACATCATAGTTATGCGAGGATCTCAGTTTGGATGTGAAGTCATCGAGCTTCAGATTATTGTTTTCTCACATTTATTTTGTGACTCGCTGTTGGCCCACGAAACTTTTGCAGCGCACAGTTCTCCTTTCAAAAGACACAGGCTATTGTTGTTTGTGCACCCTTGCCGGTAAGATGAGTGCAAGGGGAATGAATGAGAAGGGAAATCGCAGATATTTGTGAAGGCAGGAGCTACGCTAATGCCAGATTCATTTATTTTGGAAAATAGTATTTCCTGATTTAACCGAGATGTTTTGACATGTAGGGAAAAGATGACAATTATGCGAAATTTTGCACCCGATGGGCATTAGGGTGTTTCTGCATGTAAATCTTTTAAGCACTGACAGTAATAAAAAAATGGCAGCATATCCACGGAGTGAATGATGGAGAGTGGGGCGAAGAATTCGTCCGTCCATTCGTTCTTGCTTCCGTCCGTCCATGCGTCCGTCAGTGTGACCGTCCATGCGTCCATCAGCCCGTTCGTGCGTCCGTCCTGCGTTCGTCCATGCAGACGCCCCTGCGTCCTTTCATGCGTCCATCCATGCATCTCTGTCTATGTGTCCGTTCGTCCATCTATTCGACACTCCAAGTACCACCATCTCGCATCTTTTCATCATATATTCCCCATATAGAAGCACCGCCATCCAGTGGACATTCCAAGGACTAAACGAGAGGTGGCACACGCACACTTTCTAACGGCTTGCGCTTCGGGTCTACTTCCCACCTTCAACCACCTCGAGTTCATGGTATATACTAGTTCACTGTATTCATGGCACTGCGGCGGAACGCTAGCTAAACCTTTCGAAAACCAAGGAGCTTACGCCCAGCGAGTATGACGTAGCAAACTTTTTCAGTCAGATAGTGCTCAATGTACATGCCAATGGCTGCTAATGGGAAATGAGAGGCGGAGAATTCGGCTTTTACTTTCTTACGGATTGCGCTTTGTATCTACTTCCCATTTTTAACCACCTCGAGTTCATTCATGGTATATACAAGTTCATTGTATTCACGGCACTGCGGCTCAACGCTCGCTAAACCTTTCTAAAGCTAAGGAGGTTACACCCAGCGAGTATAACGTAGCAACCCTTTCTTGTCAGTTAGCGCTCAATGTACATGCCAATGGCTGCTAATGGTGATCGCAGCCTGCGCATTAACTAAAAGCCGAATGCTCCTGTCTCTCAGTCCCCTTTAGCAGCCATTGACATGTACATTGAGCACTATTTTTTATTGTTCAACAACGCACAGAAGAAGTCTCTCACCGGCACCGCCTTGGAGGTCAAAATGTTATACTTGTTACATACTACGGGGGACGAACGAGTGCCGCTATAAGGAGCTTCGCTCCTAAAACTTTAGGGGGTTTGAGCTTCGCCTTCTAGAGTGGAACACTACGGCCGCCTTTGTTCTTATTGGGATCTCTTTCTCTATTAGCTTCGCTTCGCTGTCCTTACCTGGAATGAGTTCCGCAATTGCCTCCACGAAGTGTCGACGAGGCCTTTGCGAATGAGCGATACATTCATTAATCATCATCAGCCTGACTACGTCCACTGCAGGACAAAGGCCTCTCCCACGTTCCACCAGTTAACCCGGTTCTGTGCTTGTTGCTGCCAATTTATACCCGCAAACTTCTTAATCTCATCTGCCCACCTAACCTTCTGTCTCCCCCTTCCCGCTTCCCTTCTCAGGGAATGAAGTTCGTTACCCTTAATTACCAGCGGTTATCCTGTCTACGCGCTACATGCCCGGCCCATGTCCACTTTCTCTTCTTTATTTCAACTATGATATCCTTAACCCCTAAACCACTCTGCTTTCTTTTTGTCTCTTAAGGTTTCACCTACCATTTTTTTTCCATTGCTCGCTGCATCGTCCTCAATTAAGGCTGAACCCTCTTTGTAAGTCTCCAGGTTTCGGCTCCGTAGCTAAGTACCGGCAAGATACAGCTGTTATATACCTTCCTCTTGAGGGAAAGTGGCAATCTAACTGTCATAATTTGAGAGTGCTTACCGAATGTGCTCCACCCCATTCTTATTCTTCTAGTTACTTTAATCTCGTGGTTCGGCTCTGCGGATATTACCTGCCCTAAGTAGACATAGTGTTTTACAACTTGAAGGGCACTACTACCTATCTCGAAGCGCTGCTCTTTTCCGAGGTTGTTGCACATTACTTTAGTTTTCTGCAGATTAATTTTAAGGCCGACATTTCTGCTCTCCTTGTCTAACTCCGTAATTATGAGTTGCAGTTCGTCCCCTAAATTTCTCAGAATTACAAGTCATTGGCGAAGCGCAGGTTACTAAGGTACTCTTCATTAACTCTTATCCCTAACCGTTCCCAATCTAGGTTTCTGAAAACCTCCTGTAAGCACGCGATAAATAGCATTGGGGAGATCGTGTCCTCCTGCCTTACACCCTTCTTGATTGGTATTCTGTTGCTTTCTTTATGAAGCACTATGGTAGCAGTTTATCCCCTGCAGATTTCTTTCAGAATGTTTATATATACTTCATCTACTCCCTGATTCCGCAGTGCCTGCATGATGGCTGATCTTGCTACTGAATCAAACGCCTTCTTGTAATCTATGAAGGCTATGTATAGTGGTTGGTTATATTCTGAGTATTTTTCTATTACCTGATTGATAGTATGAATGTGTCAATTGTTGAGTAGCCTGTTTGAAATCCTGCTTGTTTCTTTGGTTGATTGAAATCTAATGTTTTCTTTACTCTGTTAGCGATTACCTTTGTAAATAGCTTGTATACTAAAGAGAGCACGCTGATCGGCCTGTAATTCTTCAAGTCCTTGTCATCTCCTTTGTTAGATGATGTTAGCGTTCTTTCAAGACTCTGGTACTCTTCCCGTCAGGAGACACCTCGTAATATGGGTGGATAGTTTTTCTAACACAATCTGTCCTCCATCTTTCAGCAGATATGATGTTACCTGATCCTCACCAGCAGCTTTGCCTCTTTTCACGCTCTCCAAAACTTTTCTGACTTCTTCTATCATTACTGGTGTGGTGTCATCTGGGTTACTGCTATTTCTTATAGTATTAGGGTCAGTATCTCCCACATGCATACGTCAAATAACTTACGGCCCTCAGTTTCCAGCAGCTGCGAAGGAACTGACCACGGCGGCGATCAGATCTGCAACGCAGCAGAGGGTGCTAAGAATCTCTGGATCCGGACAGGCCGCCATTGGAACCTGAACTTGCAAAGTTTAACGCTAGAACCTTATCTAGTGAGGGAAGTCTAGCTGTACTATTCGAGGAGCTAGAGAGTAATAAATGGGATATAATAGGGCTCAGTGAGGTTAGAAGGGCAGATGAGGCCTATACGGTGCTACAGAATAGTCACGTCCTTTGCTATCAGGGCTTGGCAGACAGAAGAAAACTGGAAGTGGGGTTCCTAATTCACAGAAACATAGCTGGCGACATAGAGGAATACTATAGCATTAATGAAATGGTGGTAGGTATCGTAATTAAACTGAATGAAAGATACAAGATGAAGGTGGTACAGGCTTACGCACCTACATCCAGCCATGATGACGCTTCAGTTGAAAGCTTCTATGAAGACGTGGAATTGGCAATGAGTAAGGTAAAAACACAGTATACTATAGTTATGGGCGACTTTAATGCAAAGGTAGGGAAGAAGCAGGGTGGAGACCAGGCATTAGAAGGTTATGGCATCGGTACTAGAAACGCCAGAGGAGAACTACTAGTAGAATTCGCAGAACACAATAATTTACGAAATTTAAATACCTTCTACCGAAAACGAGGAAACCGCAAGTGGACATGGAGGAGCCCTAATGGCGAAAATAAGAACGAAATAGACTTTATAATGAGTGCACACCCAGGAATCGTGCAGGATGTGGAAGTTGTTGGCAAGGTACGATGCAGTGACCATAGAATGGTACGGTCTCGAATAAACCTAGACTTGAAGAAGAAACGACGGAAACTGATACGCAAGAAGCCAATCAATGAGCTAGCACTGAGAGGGAAAGTACAGGAATTCATAGTGTCGCTTCAGAACAGGTACTCAGCTCTTGGTGAGTAAACCAACCTTAGCGTAGATAAAATGAGTGATAATCTGACGAGTATCATTACTGAGTGTGCAGTGGGAATTGGAGGCAGGGTAGTGAGACAGGACACTGGCAAGCTTTTCCAGGAAACGGAGAATCTAATTAAAAAGCGTAAAATCATGAAGGTCTCAAGTACAACAGACAAAATAGAACTGGCAGAACTTTCGAAGTTATTAATAGGCGTAAGGTATGCGATGTAAAAAGGTATAACATGGAGAGAATTGAACACGCTCTGAAAAACGGAGGAAGCGTCAAAGCAGTGAAGGGAAACTTGAGATAGGCAAAAATCGGATGTATGCACTAAGGGACAAACAAGACAGAATAACTACCAATATGGATAGGATAGTTAAAATAGCGGAGGCGTTTTACAGAGATCTGTACAGTAGTCGAGACAACCACGACACTAATACTATAAGAACTAGCAGTAATCCAGATGACACCCCACCAGTATTGATACATTCATTACACGTTCGTAAAGCAGCACATGTTATTGCGCACCTTGTTCTTGAATAAAGATGATTAGGTTGCGTGTGAGCTTTGTGATCTATGGCACTTTAAGTCAACCTCTCGTTGCATATTTCACACGCTTTGATGTCTGGTGCGATTGTACACTTCTACAACGTGATGGTATAATCGTTATGAAGTCTACTCGCACGGTGCGGTATTCTTATAGGCATTCATTCCAGAAAAGCACTTCAACGTCCACCGTGGTTTGAAGTGCAACAATTGCCTGCTACGAGAAAGTCCTGAGTTTAACTCCCACTAGAACAAAAGTTTTTATATCATTATTGCATTTGCGTCAAACTTGCATTTCGCTCAAAGGTAACGCCTAGTGTTCGCTGAGGTTGGTCAACTTTGGCACCAGAACTTCTGTGCAATGAGCTCCCTAACACAACCAACTTAAAAAAGAATCGCCGTGATTTATAAAGAACATCCAGAAAAGGAGAAATAATATAGACTTTTGTGTGATTTGCCAGAAAGTTGAAGGGTTGCCAGGAGCAGGAGGGTGCTAGAAAATGTCGACTGATTCTTGCTAGAAAAAAGCCGATTCTAAGATTTACAAAAAAATTACTTCTTTAGTGCTACCGTGCTAGTATCCCCTAACGAGGCTGCGGCAGTACGAATGAATTTTAATGACAACGGTGCTAAACAAAGAAGTGCAGCTAATATAAATTGAGTGCTATTCACATGGTAATGCATTTTATTGAATGTGTTATTTTGAAAGCAAAATTCCGCCATCTTTTTCAGTAGCGAAACCATTTTGGTGTTAAAGTAGTAATTCAGTAAAAAATTTTCACGTATGCTATCAAAAATATCTTCTGATGAGTATGACGTGCCATATACCGCAGATTTGTTAAATAATTTTCTGGGTGTTTGCTTTCAGGATGACACACGCTCACAGCTGAACAATCTTTTTAGCTCATGACAGTGCTCTATGAAGAGGATGATGGTGATAGTCAGTATAGTTGCTGTGTGTACAAACTAAAATAATCAAAATCGATGGCTAAAGGTAAACCTAAAGTCCATCCTAATGAACTAATGTACAGGAAAGCGCTAGAAACTAGCGTCTCAAAGACAACTCAGTATTATGGTGGAAAGAATTATTTGCAGAATTGTACGCTGCTTCCAAAATATGTCCGATTTTCCAAGCAAGTTTGTGAGTTAAGAATTATGCTATTTCTAGGCACTAGCGTTGATTGTCTTCACGAATAAACAGCGTTTATGAGGGGCGCAAAAACTCTGCTATACATAAAAGAAATATCACAATGCCATTGCGCTTTCAAAAAAATATGCGCGACATAAAAAAAGCTTTTTTCACTACCGAGTGCTCAGGGACAAGCTGCTGTGCCTTCGCCCATGAAAGTTTATTTTTAGAAGTGAAGCTCCTTTTACTCAAACCTTGTGCCACGTCAAGCGTAGCTAGCCCTATCTTCCGAACAGTTTATTAGATGGCGCTGTCTCATAGAAATACATACAAACTACAGTAGAGTGAGGATATTCTAGGTGGCGCTGTACTGCTACTCTCCGATTGGCTGCTGCGGGGGCTGTGCCTGGGTATGGCGGGAACGATCGCCGTACGTCGGGTCGCAGTACGTGTCAGGTTGTTGGTGGGGCAAGGGCAAAGCGTAGTGGCGGGTGTGTAAAGCCGCGACAGCTTGCGCTCGTAGCCACACGAACAGACAGACAGACAGACAGACAGACAGACAGACAGACAAAAATTTTGGCGTTGAAGGTCCCCAAGAATGACTATCGTCTTTATTAGGCTACCTTGATAGCTGCGTCTATCCCCTTCAAACAAGCAGAATAGGTGAAGTGCACCATCACGGGGGGAGAATAAGGAAGAAAAAACAAGAACAACAAGAGAGAAGACAGACAGGTTAACCAGGCATATGACCGGTGGGCTACCCTACGTTGCGGCGTAGGGTAGCACACCCTACATCACGAGTGTTTTCGTGCTTGTTGGTGTAATTTATGTGGTGACGTGAAAACAAACCCTGGCCCCACCCAGAAAAAACTATATGAAGAAGTGCTCAACGGCCAAGCGGAAATTCACGATGATGTGCTTGAACTAAAGAAACAGTTTATTGAATTGAAAAATATGGTACATGATTTCATTACGGCACAAAAGGATTCCCAAGAACGCAGCATTCCCAATGAAAAGGTAAGAAATACGTTACACTCACTGGAACGTATTGTAAGCTTTCAAAACAAAAAGCTTACCGACCTTGAAGACCGTTCCAAACGGTCGAATTTGATTATTCACGGTATTCCGGAGTGCCCTAATGAAACTTATGCAACCCTGAAGGAAAAAATTGTTAAGGAAATATTCACAGAAAAGCTTGGTGTGAAATGTGATTCCATCGGACGCATACACCGACTAGGAAAACAAACTGGTAAAAGGCCTATCATACTCCTCGTTTAAAATTTTATTGAAAAGAAAGCAATATTAGAAAAGGACAAAAAACTGAAAGGATTGACGGTATCTATTCAGAATGATTATTCGCAGTTGACACCTATGAAACGAAAAATGCTGTGGGACAGTGCTAAAAACGACGAGCGACAAGGAAAAAAAGTATTTTTAGTACACGACAGGCTTATAGTAGATAAAGATACATTTTATTGGGATAAATTGCAAAACAGGCGAGTAAAAGCAGGAGACCGTCAATCTTCCAAGCCGCACTCGTGACCCATTCCAGCACTATGTACCAACAGTTAAGGCTACTCAATACTAATTCCCGAAGCATTGTGAATAAAACTGAAGCGTTTGAAGTGCTTCTGCTGCAACATGATCCACATATTACGTTTGTTACCGAGACTTGGCTACACGAGCAACAGCCTAATGACGACGTCTTCCCCCCATCCTATACAGTTTTTTGTAAAGTCAGACACACTAGGGGAGGAGGGGTGGCTATATTGGTAAAGCAGTGTATCGATGCTGTTTTGTTGGATGATCTTGTTGACATAGAATGCTTATGTATTAGGGCTACATGCTGGGGTCATTGTTTTGTTGTAATTGGGTTGCACAGACCCCCAGACGTTACTCCAGAATACCTTAGCACACAGAAAAATTCTATGGCCAAATTTGAGAGTAAAAAGGTCTTACTGATTGGTGACCTGAACCTACATGGAGTAGACTGGGAGCGCCTTGACGCCGGCATTAACACTTCAAAACTTGTTAACATAGTGTTTGACATCATGCTTATACATGACCTATTGCAGGTAGTTCAGGTACCTACGCGCGTACTGAGAAATTCCACCTCAATATTAGACCTTGTGTTTCTGAACCGCAATTTCTCCGAATATACAGTAGAGGTAGGACAAGGTCTTTCTGATCATAGCTACGTCTTCGCTCCCTTTCCTCTTGTTCCACTAACTGGCCATAAAACCCCGGTATTTCGCTGCTTTAAAGACTTTTCCAGGGCTAATGATGCAGACATAATTGAACACCTAGAAACATGTCTTACAAACTTTAATGACGTAAATGTTAGCGTGCTTTCGACACGATTCAAACAAATGTGTCATTTTTGTTTAGATAACTTTGTGCCTTCCAAGCACAAAAAAGTTAACAAACAAACACCATGGATAAATCGCAACATCATTCATATGAAGCGCAAAGTTAAGCGACTGAAAAAAAGGCGGGCAACGGCTGATTTGATACATGATGCGCACAACAGTCTCGCTCAAACTGTCCGCAGCTCTAGGGAGTATTACTTTAAAACCTCGTTACCTAACTTTATTGCAAATGATCGCAGTAAATTCTGGAGTTTTATCAGTGAAAAGAAAAGACCTGTATCCCAAATATCAATTGATGGAACCAACGTCACCAATCTGAATGACATTGCCAGGCATTTTGATCAATATTTCCATAGTGTGTTCAACACTTCTGATTTCAAGTGTCTATCTAATGCTACAGCCTTTCCTTATGCTGAATCACTGTTTATTTCTTATCCAGGCGTGGTGTCTATGTTGCCAAATTTAAAAACTAAGGCATCCTGTGGTCCTGATAACATACCGAACGTATTTCTACGACGATATGCTTTATCTATAGCAAAGTTTTTGGTTATTATTTTTCGATGTTCTTTGTTGTATTCCCAGCTGCCCAGTGACTAGAGGACAGCCCGCGTTGTACCCATCTTTAAAAAGGGGGACCACTTAGCACTAGGAAATTACCGTCCAATCTCACTAACTTCACAATGTTGTATAATTATTGAACACATCATAGCTACTAGTATAAACAAGGATATCGAAGAACACTCTATATTACCTATTTATCAACATGGTTTTCGGAAAGCATTATCCACCGTAATTCAACTCGTCACACTGTTTCACTCTCTTGCATTATTAGCATTAAACATCGATAGACACGGTAGGACAGATATGCTCTTCTTAGATTTCTGCAATGCCTTCGATAAAGTTTCCCATAGTAAACTCATTTCCAAACTTAGAATAATAGGTATACCCGAAATATTCGTTTGTTGGATTTCTGCGTATTTAAATAATCGCGAACAGTACGTTGATGTAGGGGGCCAATATTCGAACTGTTTTCCGGTCACATCGGGCGTACCACAGGGCAGTGTGTTAGGCCCTTTGCTTTTTCTGTTGTATATCAATGATATTGTTGATGTTATTCACCCTAGTGTAGAAATAAGATTGTTTGCAGACGATTGTGTTTTGTTCAAAGAAATACGTTCCACTAACGATTTCAACGATCTGAGCACTAGTCTTTGCAATATATATGAATGGTGCAACAAATGGTGAATGTGTCTCAACGCGAACAAATGTATGTGCCTTCCAGTGACTCGCCAAAAGAATCCACAATCGTATACATACATATTAGGATCTTCACCACTGCAACAAGTAAACTCCTACAAATACCTTGGTGTGACACTCACTTCCAACTTATCTTGGAATCTCCATATTGATAATGTTTGTTCATCTGCCTTTCGTCTTCTTATGTCTTCTTAAACATAAACTTCAAAGTGCTCCCACGAATGTTAGACTACTTTGTTACAAAGCCCTTGGGCAGCTAAAACTAGAGTACACGAGCATAGTATGGGATCCTTATACAAAACGTAATATACACACTCTTGAGCGTAGGCATAATATGAGTAGTGCATTAATAACTTTCTTTTTTCTTGTTGACGTGGTGGCAATGGTCGCAGGTTCTAATGGTGGTTGCGCAGTTGGCTGTGCTTTTATAGCATTATAATAAATATTGGATTTCCATTCATAGGATTCAAAAACCTATAATTAAGCGTGGCTTGACGACGGACGAATAGGCTGACAAAAGGTAACTAGGGCATTACTATCGCAGCACCGCACAATGCTCTTCGTTTTGACAATGACGAGAGGCTATCCACCTATTCGAGCCTGGCTCACGGGCTGGGCCAGGCTCTGGCTTTCAGGGTATACCCTGAGCCCGTGTAAACTTCTTATTTATGGTACACCAATACTCATATATTCTACTGAGTGATTATTCCAGGTAGGTATTGTAAGTTAGGATGGAAGGAGGAGTAAGAACATCAAGAGAGAAGGCAGAGGGTTTCGTTGACTACCCTACGCAGGGTAATAGGAAAATAGAGTAGAAAAACGAGAGCGAGAAGGAAAAGAGAAAAGAAAAAGGCAAGAAAACTGTCAGTACATGGGCTGACGCATGTGCAGTGATGGTACTATACAAAAGTCAAAGGCGTTCAGACATGGCCGTAGTCCTCAGTAAGCACAATAAAGCTTTGACTGCCTTGTGAGCCTATGAAAGAGAAAGGTGGTGCTGCAACAGGATCTGCGCAGAGAGTGGCTGATTGTCCAAATGTTGCAACGCGTGAGAAAGTTTTCGTCACTCAAAAGCTAGTCAAAAGCAACAGCACAGCCGATGATCGATGTCTTGTTGGTCACTGCAGTTGGCATTGTATATGCTTTTGTGAAAGGAACCCCCAGCCGAAACTGACAAAGAAACAAAGCTTCACGTCGGCGAAGTCTGAATAGAGGTCGAAGTTCTAGTTGAGGGCTTATTTGGTAGATTCTTATATGTCTTATGCTTGGGGAATTCCACTCCAGCAGACACAGACTACGTGCTGGGTGGCAAAACCGCCTTGCAGCGTCTGTCTTTGAACGAAGAATTTGAATTGTGCGCTCTTCTTGGTGGGTTGTATGAGCCACGTTGTCTGCGTAATCATAGCCACTGATCCCAAAATGGCCATTATGTAAATGCGGATAATTAAGAGAAAACTAAGTAGCACAGAATTTCAAAACCCCCAGAGATGTTTATCCACTCACCTAAAGTAAAAACAGTAAACAAAAATGCGTAGAACATTTCGCAAGGTAGTGTAAAGTGGAACGAAATTCCAGCAATATTTTCAGAATGTCCCGTCTCATAAAAATAAAAAAGAAGAGGGAAAAGGATCATTTCTGCTGTCATCATCAAATGAAAGGGCAAACACAAAAAAAAATTCTTTAAGGTATTGGTAAAGAAAGAACAATTCTTTTCATTAGTGTAAAATGAACATGTGTATAAAAATGAGAACTACGTCACTGCGTAATTCATAGGTTCAAATCAAGTGCTATTATTTATTGAAGTGTAACAAAAAGAAAGAGTACAAATAAGCGCAATACTTACGGAACCTCCAAATAGTCTTGGAATCATGAAAAACGTACAAGACCAAAAAACGTCCTTCATACGAAGTGTTCCACGCGCCAGAAGTTTGAAACAAAAGCAGCAGAAACAGATAAACCTGCAAGAAAAGTTGGGAGAATAGCTATTGCGGGTACCAGCCCTTTACTCTGCACTGTGAAAAGCGTAAATTCAATAAGAGGTCATACATGGATGGAAGCTGCAATAAACTGGCAGCGAGGGACCTACAAGAAATAAGATACTGTCATACTACGATTCTAGTGAGACAAATAGAAGTGGAAGAAGCTACACTGGTATCAACGCTCACATGCCTGAATGTTCTACACAAGGGTCATGAATAATGTACTTTGACTTCACGGTATAAAGCATAGGGAAATACTATAATTCACAGAAGTAGTTCATACCGAACAGGCAATACATGAAAGCAAACAAAGAAACAATTAATTTATTGGTAACAACAATAAAACAGAAAAAAGACGCTTATCGCCGTCTGAGCAGACATAGGTTCTACATCTTGTGCGGCGTCTAGAAAGGGGATTCCCGGCCGCACCGAGAATATCCAGGACCCGTTGAAGACATCCGAGCACAGCCATGCATTTCTTTTCACTCGTTCTGCAAAAAAGTTGTGAAAGCACCAAACTGCCGAAGTGTTCTGTACCACAATACGAATGCAAAACTTCCGCGTACTTTTTTTTTTTCATTTTAGTGAGTGTTCTTTGTGGCGTAAATATTAAACTAGTTGTTTCCTGTGAATATGCATTTTAACTTTTTCCCGCGAAAATTTTATTTGAAGAACTAAGACAAGAATCTATTTTCGAGCGTACCTGGTAACTAGTACGGGTAATTTGTCCGGAATGAGATACCCTTTATAAAAACTTAATAAGTTCAGACTATGCCATGCGCGCATATTATCTTTCTTCCTATGGTGATTTGATGCGCTCATTTTGGCTGCACCACGTTTCCGATGTAGTATAGATACCACCGCAGCACGCAAACCACAAGTGCATTCTCGCTCTCTATATGAATTCCATATAGCACATCCAAAATAGGTGTCATCCTAAAAGATCGGAAAAGCAAACAAAATAATTTGTAGTAGTCATGAGAAAAGCAAAACACGAAAAATACTGTGGCTGTGCACAACCAAAAGCGTGCATAGAGAGAGCTCCAAAAACAGTTCCATTCTGATGCGTATTAGGAAAGTGACCTATTGATTACTTCTGGCTAGAAGAAGCTGAAATTAACAGAGAATTTGTAGAGCCTGAATGAAGCGTCACTCTCGAGGTCACTACTTAATCTTAGAGCAAAACGAAAGCATACGGCACGCTGACTATTCCTTCGAAAGAAAAAAAAAAGTTACGTACAAACCAGTGTGCTCAGCACTGCAAAAAAAAAAAAAAAGACATAGTGGAATCAACTATACACCAAGATAAAGCTGCTCTTTTTAAAGCAAAAAACTACCAGTTGTCTCTGAATAGAAGTTAATTTGTCTCTTCAATCATGATGATCAAATCATTTGTGACATTGTGACATTTGAATCTTATAGTATGTTTTTTTCGTCAGTTTACGAAGCGAGCTGGACGAGGGAAAAGGCTAGATCACGTGCATTTGCAACTGTTGCTAAGAGGTACGTCTTACATTATACTTTTTGGTGAGTCACATCGGAAAATACTATAGTAAATTGTGGATTTGTCTTGGAATCTTATTGGCGACAATCACGTGCTTCAGTGAAGTTGTCTTATTCCTCCGTGCTTCGATGTGAGAGACAGAAACTCCTTCTCGTAGGTTCGCTTGTTGTGATAAAGTATCTTATTTTTACATCCACTGGAATCCATCTTAAACAGGCCACTCTGTCTTGCCATTTAGGGTGAAGAGATGCTTTGGTGAAGTAGTTTTGTTCAAACAGAATGACTGACAGCCCAGACACAATTCTAGTAGTGAAAACACATCACAGCCCATCTTCTGCTACTGTCCTCGCTACAACATGAAGAGACTATTCCGCGCGATCTCAACAGCTGGAAGATAACGCGCAATGACTTTGGCAGCAACAATTTTGCAACGTCGTAAGGAGAGATGGCAGAGTGTGAAGGTGACAGGGGCATTGCTCATATTCAAAGATATAACAGGTTTGTACCTGCGGATGTTCTAAAAAAGCGATGTTGTGACTGAGCAATATGATTTATAGGGTGGTTGCCTGCCTTCTTCTTCTTGAAGAGGGTGTTTTAAAGCTACCTAACAATGCAAAATGAGCAGCTGTACTGATACACGTGACACCTCACCTATGGGGAGGGGGGTTTCGCCTTTTTGCGTGAAGAAATATTCATGTCAAAGAGAGAACGTAGGAACAGTAGGTCTAGTAGGCAATCTAGGAACATTTAAAACACCCCATGTTACCCACACAAATGTTCTTTCTGTACTGTATTAATAAATACCATTCACACAGAACCCAATTACGCTATCACGTTCTAGTCCTGAAAACGAAGCTCAAGCTTTCTAAAGGTGCAGATTACTGAGGCGTAAAAAACATTTATTGAAACAGGAAGAGCAGAAGAGAAGAACGAACAGTGCCACTCTTTTCTCTTCTACTCTTCCAGTTTCATGATATGTTTTTTTGCGCCTTAGTCATTTGCACCACATAAGCACCAATTCGCTTAAAACTAGTCGCTTTTAAGCATCCTCTCACTGTCGATTTTCATCTGCCTAAGTAATTCAGTCCATAGAGTAGCGGCTCAGAAAAGATTCGTCCAACGAGGAAGAAGTTTTTCACAGCTAAATATAATTTTTCCGGTAATGCTAATAGATTATTTTGTGGCTTCGTGACACGAAAAAATGGTTTTCAGTTTTCCTATTTTAGCTGCATTACATATATGTGGGATGACAATTATTTTGTCTCACCTCGAGTAGGACCACCATATAGTACACCAGACGACCAAGCCTCACATAAACGATATTGGAGTTTTAGTAGAGTGGGAGTGTTTGAAATAACATGTGAGAGGAAAGATTGATGGTGACCCGTCTTTTTTCTAACTTTTGGTATTTGTTCTAGGTTGCAGACATAGGCAAACAACCATGTTCTCTTTTCAATAAGTGCTATTCAATGATGAAATCACTTGCTCTCAAATTATTCTGTCTTAAAAAACTGCTACTTATTTTATATATCAGTGAAGCTACCCAAGCTATAGTTAATTTGTGCTTATAAGAAGGTTTGCATTATTCAATGCCTCACTATGTAATGTTCAGTGGTCAAGATCTGTTGAGAGCTGGGTTGAGGGACAAGCATAGACGAATGAACGCTCGTCCTCATGTGTTTCATCTTCCCTCCTCCCCAGCCTGTACAGTATATTTATTTTCATCCCCTAACTACGAGCCCTGATTTTTCAAACTACATGGCCGGAAGTAAATGTTTGTTACTGTGAAAAATAGTGCCTAAGAAGTGGCTAGAGGGTAAACCCTTCATGTCGAAAAATTTTTGATGCGCCATGCATAGTGAAGGCATCATCTTTAGGCAATGGTGACCTATCAAGTGAAATCATGTTTTATGCTGTCACCAGAAGTCACACTCTTAATATCACCTGATCAAGACTGTGCGTCACTGGCGGAGTCAAAGTACACAGTGATGCCAAAAAAGCTTGAGTATTGACTGCGCATGCATATTGGAAAAAACGAAAATATCTTAGCATACCAATCAGACAGATATAAAACTTATAAACTATAAACTATAAACTATGTATAAACTCTAAATAAACTATAAACTATAAAGATGTAAACTAATAAAAGTCGCGTTATTGTCAACTTACGGTAATGACATCAACGGCTTCCCAGAGCGACACTTTTTGTGTTTTCAGGCGGAATACATACTGCTACGTACTGCACCGACGCAAATAGTCTTCATCTCACTAGTGCTCTCTGAAAGAGGCAAAGCCATGACGAAGCGCACCGTATTGAAAGTACATGGTTGCGTAAGACGGCTGCATGTCTGTTTATGGTGATTCAGGACCGCCTAAGCGTTCTCTCTCTAGAAAAGAAGGTCAACAATACGCAATGCAACGGGGTCGAACTATTTCTAACACAAAATGTGATTTAGTCGAGTCTGCTCGAAGAAACTGCCATATAAATATAGACACTTGACAGATACCCAAATCAGGACTGTGATAAAAACGAAATATTGGCAAATACCTTTAAAGAGATTTTGAGGGTATCCTACTTTGATAATATAGGGTGAAATTGTTGTCAGATTGAAGAAAAAACTGCGTTCATTTTTTTTAACAAGTGCCTTGCATACTCAAAACTACCAATCTTCGAGAGCTTGAAATTGCGAAATGGCATAGACTGAGTGACGGTGGAATATTCTGCAATGCTCGGGAAATTGAAAACGGTAGCTGCATTCGAGGATTGGTACAAAAGAGACTCCAAAGAAGGTAACCCTGGTATCGACTATTCGGCGTTGCTCGCAGAATGGATATACGTGAAAAATACAGAAAAGGGGTGTATGTAGAAGCCCCCAAGAAACAGTGACAAACGATGCATTGTAGTGGAACTCTTTGTAGCTTCAGTTCTCATTCAGTTGTCACTGAAACAAACAGATCTTCAAGCGATGTGGTGCATTTGTTAAGAACGTCAAGATGCGTTGAAAAATTGCATTAGAATGACAACGATGACCATCACAATTCGAAACACATCGGTAGATATTGCAAAACCACATTTTGTCTCAACAGAGTATGACAAAGAATTGTATAAATTTATTTACAGAGACCACCTGAAATAAATGTGGCTTTTGCAGCTCGATAAGCTCAAAAGTCCATCAGAGCGTCTTAAAAAATAGCAATATACGAATAAATCTACATAGATATTTACTCGCTTTTCTTAATTGCCTCCTTTTTTTTCCTCCTCCCTCTGTCACAAAAAGGACGTTTTAAAATATACAAACCAACAGAACGTAGAGGAAAAATATTTAGAAAGAAATGTTCTGTCACTTAGAGTCGAACCTGGGATTCCTCACTTCGCAGTTTGCTGCGCCACACGACTCGATAACAGAGCTAGCCTACACTAGAATAGGGTCGTGCTCTGAGTGGCCGTAGCACGAATGTATTGAAAGTGGAGCCCAAACAGGGTCAATTCGCTTGTCTTGCTGTGATCGGTAGTCTGCAATCTGTCATCGTTTTAAAAGATGAGCGCGGCTCTACCGATGTGGTTCAGAGATAGGATGCTTGCATTCTACTCGAAAGGCCGAGATTTTTAGTTGTGGCTGTAGATGTTCAGTTCTTAATTTTTGAGAAAACTTGCCATAGTTGTACAACATTTTTTATATTTTTTTCTTTAAATTGCTTCAGTTAGTACACTATGCTACAGAAGGAAACTTGAAATATGAAGTAAAACAGAAAAATATAGAATAGTGCGCACGATCATTTGTTACGTCACCACACGGAATTCAAAAGAAAACGTGAGGTACAGCCTCGGACGCTTCTCGCATTCGCAAAGGTTGCACAGCCATACCAAACGTTTTGGTTGGATGCCTTGCAGTGGCGCTGCGAATATTCGCGCTTACTTCGGTTTTTTCTTGTTTTACTTCACATTTCGAGTTCCCTTTTGTAGCTATATGTACCAATTGAAGCTTATTTTAAGATGCAAATGAAAACAATACAACTCTAACAAGTTACGCAAAAAAATAAAACTCATATCTTCAGCCGTGACTCAAACAACGGCCTTTCGAGTTGGATGCGAGCATTCTGTCTCTGAATCATTTTGGCGGAGCCGCTCGCAAATCTTAAAATAACGACAAATTGCAGACTACCGACCAAGGCGCTGCGAGGGGAATAACCCTCTTTAGGCTTCACTTTTGGAAGCTAGATCCGGGCCCTCCACTCTTCTAGTGCACACTAACCAAGCAAACGTTTTTCGGCATACCAACAGCCTGTTATTTACGTACACTATTTACCGTTGCTGAGTACTCGAGAGTTCGTGGCTTCAGTATGTTCCTGTTATCAATGGCGAGATGGCGGAAAGGGTGCAGAGAGTGTGCTGTGAAGATCGTAACACCGCGCGTTGCGATGCACTGCGCCGTGCTCCCGGCCAGGTTGCAGAAATTAGGTGCCTTTTCTCATCTTCTAACCACTAACACCACCGATGCACATGTACCTCTATAGGGCGAAGCCAGCCCCGGTCACCGGTGCGTGCGCGTTCGTCTCGTGATGAAGCTCGTTTTTACATCTTGCATTATCATCGCAACGGTGCCTGGACAAATTAGACACCCAACGATGGAGGAAATTTTGTGCGTCGCTAGATCCTCACAAACCACTGTCTCAGATACGGAGAATTGTGCGAGGCCTACGTTCTGTTCCAGAGCAGCGTTTTCCCTTCAAAGCCCTTGCACTTTTTAATCGCCGGCATGAAATTTATGTAGCAGAAGATTTCTGCGCTATGACCGTGGGCCAGACAATCTACACAAGCCTAAATACAGTGAATCATATCCCTCACTCAGGGGACCCGCGCATGAATCTACCGTTTACATCACAGGAGCTCGATGCGGCGCTCGTCTTATGTAATAAGTCGTCGTCAACAGGCCCGGATGACATCTCATACAGGATGCTGTGCAACCTTGGTAAACGGGCACGAGAAGCACTCCTTAACATCTTCAACAATTCCTGGCAAGCTGGCGTCGTTCCGCAAGATTGGAAGATTAGCCGCTTGGTACCGATTCTTAAGCCTGGCAGATCTCCCCTGGACATTGCCTTCTTACCGACCGATCGCACTCTCAAGTTGCGTAGGAAAGGTAATGGAGAAAATGATCTTGGCCAGGCTTGCATGGTACCTGGAATACTATGAGATATATCCGAACGCCGTGGCTGGTTTTCGCCGTCACCGATGTTTGATCGACCGTGTTATAGATCTCGTCACATATGTTCAGCAACAAAAGGCATGTAAACGACTATCTGCTGCCATGTTCCTTGACGTAAAAGGAGCGTACGACAACGTTCTACATGACGCCATCCTCGAAGACATTGAGTCAGTGGGCCTAGGCGGGCAACTGTATTGTTGGACACGCCGTTATTTACAAGGGCGCACCTTATTTGTGAACACTGCAGATGGTACAACCTCCCAACACCCAACGCATTGTGGAGTCCCACAAGGTGGCGTCTTGAGTACAACCCTCTTCAACCTCGTTCTCATTGGTCTTGTAGAACGACTACCAAGTGTGGTCAAGTTATCCATGTCCGCTGACGACATCTGCGTCTGGGCATCTGGCGTGACAAGACCTCAGGTACGCGCAAGACTTCAGAAGGCTGTGACGTTGGTATCAATGTACCTCAAGGACCAGGGTCTGAAAATCTCGCCAGCGAAATGCACATTGATTGCTTTTAGTCGAAAGCCAATGAGACCATACGCTATATCAATCAATGGCCAAGTCATACCATATGTCAGGACGCACAGATGTTTAGGCGTATTCATTGATAGAGACCTCTGCTGGGGCCCACATGTGGCCCACTTGAAGAAGAGGCTGACATAAATTGCTAACTTATTCAAATATCTCGCAGGAAAAACCTGGAGAACTTCAGTATATGCAATGATATGCAATTGTACAGGACGCTTTTTCTTGGCTATTTGCACTACAGTTTGCCTGTGTTGACCAACACCTGTAGAACCAACATTCGGACTCTCGAAAGCATCCAGGCTAAGGCTCTGCTAGCATCCAGGCTATGGCTATGGCTCGAAAGCATCCAGGCTATGGCTATGGCTAGAAGCCCGACCTCGTGCTTTATTTTGCCAGACAGTCTTGTCATATCGCACACGCATTCCAACGGGATATACAACTCCATCGAGGATTTCAACTCCCCCATGGAGTATGACCTATGCACAGGTTGAACTCACGGTTCCAGGCATAGGGTCAAAAGCCCGGCTCTCGTCTCCAGTGCTAAAGCAGCTTTCTCTTCTCTTGTTATATGAGAAATACAGTGAGCCTACTCATCTATATACTGACACTTCAACTAAAGTGGATGGGTCTGCAGGGTCGGTGATCTTTCCTGGAACAGCGACAACGGTGAAGTTTCGTTTATCCCACCAGACATCATCGACAGCTGCGGAACTTGCTGCTCTACGTAGCGCAATTCAAGTCATTAAACACCAAGAAGCCAAGAAATGGAGCGTGTTCATGGACTCTAAGGCAGCACTACAGTGTTTGATATTCGCCTTGCGCCGGGGACCTCATGAACAACTAGTGTTCGAAATTAGAGAGCTGCTTCACCACCTCTTCGACGAAGGACACAGAATCACGTTTCAGTGGCTTCCAAGTCACTGCGGCATATTGGGCAACGAACATGCCGATGCAGCTGCCCGATCAGCACACGAAGATGGTGAAGAAGAATATACCATTTTCAAGGACTGATGCTGCTATGACCATCTGAAAAATCGCTAATGCAGAATTAAAATCTCTGTGAAACGCCGAGTGCTTACCACACACGCGACTGCATAGACTGGACGCGTCTCGTCGACTCCGGCCTCCGTCTAGATTCTCTCGACTCGAGACAACGGTGCTTTGCCGACTATGGCTTGGTGTCGCCTTCACCAAGGCTTTCGCCTTCCGAATTGGCATGGAAGACAGTGCTGCTTGCGGTCATTGCGGCAGCGATGAAACTATAGAGCACGTTCGCTGTCACTGCCCTCGTTACAGCGTGCAAAGACGGCAACTAGCTGCTGCGTTAGCTCGCCTTGACGACAGACCTTTGTCTGAACAATCAGTGCTGGAAAGACGACATGATTTGTGTGCTCACAGAAAATCAGTGAAGGCCTTACTGAACTTTTTGCGTGGCAGCGGCCTATTGTATAGACTGTAGCACCCCAGCCCTCCCCCCTTTTTTTGCGCGCGCCTATTTCCCTCTTCGCTTTCTTTCCAATCTTTCTTCCCCATTCCCCCTTCCCCTAGTGCAGGGTAGCAAACCGGATGCTCCATTTTCTGGTTAACCTCCCTGCCTTTCCCTCATTTTATTCTCTCTCTCTTTCTCTATTATCGCAAAGTTTGCTTGGAAGTTCCAGGGTGCAGGAAGGTCACTTCATTCGCTGCAGTGGTGACGTTTGCGAAATGAGCGTGCTGCTGACACTCAAAGTAGTAACTAATGTGGCAGTTGTTATTTCGCGTCCATCTTGTGTATTCTTGTGCGTTTGTTTTGTGCGTTTGAAGTGCTTTAGCTGGGTGCTTTTAGTGTCGAGCTTTGGCAGTCGTGAGTTCGTGTTAGTCATTTGTATGTTTTAAAGACGATAGTCTTTCTTGGTGACTTTTAACGCCAAAATTTTGGTCTGTCTGTCTGTCTGTCTGTTTGTCCACTCTTATCAGCATCGGGTATTTGAAACCGCTGACCCCATCCGCAGTGCCCACCTATGTTGCTCAAGGTTCAGCCTTCATACTTGTGCAATTGTCGAATAAAAAGCAATTATTGCGCTTCTCTGGGGCACCATAACAACACGTATATATTCTTCATGTGCGCCTTTTACTAGAAAAGACATACATAAGTAATTTTAGGGACCGCAGCGCTTATCGCGCTGCGCTGACCATTCAACGCTTGCACGGAAAGGCGAGTGTTTCCAACACTTCGCTAAAACGAGATGGGTGTGGCACCTACCCATCGCTTTGCGTTCTACGCCCTATTACCTCTGAGGCGGGTGCGCGCACCCGTCTCAGAGCCACGCGCTTTGATTTTGAAAAAAAAAAAACTGCCAGATGGCGCTCATGTCTGACATGTGACATGACTTTATGCGCTCGTTCCCCTTCACTGCACGCTTGAGGCACTCTAACGCAGCGCCTCCAAAATACCATTCACCAATTTTCTTGAGTGAACATCAAATAAATCTTTTGTTCACTCTCTCCACACGCAAGACTACCGTCTTTCGACGACATTTGCAGATTAACATGCAGATACGGGGCCAATTTTTTTTTTCATACGTACATTCTGCTTGAGCAGCGTGCTGAAAGTTTCCAGCTGGTGTGATATTAGCTTATCATCCGATTATAAACCTAAATTATTTATTTAGAATGACAAGCTGACACTCATGTATGGTTGATGAAGTAGATGGTAAGAGTAGTCCGTCCTTGTCGTCCTGACAAATTACTCGATGTTTGTACGGTTACAAATGGAAACAATAATGCTCACAATTTTGCAGTATGTTTAAATCAAAAAAAAGTTTCTGATGGGTACTTGCGTAGGCTGTTCATGTCGCTTCAGTTTGAAAAAAAAAGTAACGCGTTTTAGTCTTGAACAAAATGAAGGCCATTGCTCCTCGGAAATATGATCTCACTTGTAGTGTGCGGCATTTTTATTTCCACTTATTTGAGGTTGCGAAACAACGTCTTCAAGGACCAGCTGTTACATGATACTGAACGACCACAAAGCTCTTTTGTTGTGAGCTCATTCTTTCGTCGTCCTGTTTTTGCAATATTTTCCCCAAATTATTACTCAAGCTGTTTTTCAAATAACCGACATGGTGACAGCTGGTGAAACAACAATAAAGTGATGAGTACGGCGTTTAAAAATCTTCAGTATATGTTAAAGAAATGGTGAGATAATAAGTTCGGTCAACAAAGGGCTTGTGTATAGTGTTAACAATTTCAGTATTTACGGGAATTTGAACGCATTTGTGCCTTCCCAACACATTTGTATTGACTTGAACTGTTTTAAAAAAGTACGGCCGCGTTGTCGCAGATGAGACATAAACCCCATTTTTGCATCACGAATAGCTCTTTCTTACACGGCCTGGTTGAGGGACATCTACAGTAGGAACTATTTGTTTGAAGCTGTGTTATGTTGACAAAAATCATCCACAACACATCGTTTTGTTCACTGTGGCGAATTAGAATTCAGAATTCTAGACTACCAGACATGGGAAAGAAGTTTCTACCAATGTTCAATACACGCGAAGAGGTGCCACTTCTTGTCGCTTACTTGACTGCAAACTAATTTCTCATGAAATAAGCATTACCTCTCTTTCTTTAAAAAGTACGCAGACACGCGAACAGTTGCTTTCGAGTGACGCCTTTATAAGTGCATCTGGACACTGTGACGGGTTTGACGAGAAAAGGCACTCAGTGCGAAAAAACCCTAGAACTGAATGAATGTGCACAGTCTAACGCGCGTCCTGCTATTTGTCGCAGCTTTCAGCAAACCCTGTTGAGCTCAAGAGTTTCTTCGCATTCTTTCTCTTAGAAGTGCACGCTTACTGTTTCAACAGCCTGTCGTCTGTGATTCACTTTACGCACATTGTCGCTTTCAATTCCCGCATGCTTTCAGCTACTTGCATCAAGGTTCGAAGTGCATCGTCCGTCTGGAGATGTCATGTTCAATTGTGTTTTAACGGGAAAAAAAAGAAGTTCTGCCTGTAGGCTTGAGGCGTCAAACGTTGTAAAATGGCTCTCCGGTGGTTTGAGTACTCGTCCAAGCAGCCCAAGCTTTGTTATATTTTTATTTAACGTAGTTTCTACACGCTAGCACCGACAGCCTCGAAGCCATACAAAAGTGAGTGTATTACTTACTTTCGTACTGTTTGATTTTCGTCTGACTGAGAGTCAAAAGAACTAGCAAAACAGGCAGATCTGTGTCGACTTAGCTATAAAACTAGGAATATTTTTTACAATTATTCTGTATTAGTTATATTTCCATGTGCATACGTTTATAAACTACTTCTCTGTTAATTAAAAGCCGAATATTCTTACCACTGTACCGCCGTAACATGTTTTTCGCGTTGAAAAGACAGCATTTTTCTTGAAGCACTTCATCGATATAAATTACTTATTTCGAAAACTGCCTATATACTGAGCGCCAGAGGCGTGTCACAATTTAACACTAAGTGAACCGTCAATATAATTCGGATCGACTACATACTACCTGAAAGTCGTTTGAAGAGCTTCAATCTTCACCGCTGGCTGTAGAGAACGCAAAGTGGATATTTAGAGAACCTGTGACCTGGTCTAGACTGTATATTATTTTTTATTTTTATATAGTTCTGTAAACGTGCCGAAACATGTTGGCCACCTGCTTCGAAAGAGACACGGATATCCTCTCTGATCACCCTTCCAAACAGCGTGGTTGAGTCATGCTGCGATGGGCTCTGCGCATACCTTAGTGGTGTGAGAAGCTATCACCCGAGTTCCCTAGCCTTCTCGGTAAATAGTGAATGCGTTGAGTCCTGTACACTTCGTTTAGCTGCGATGCCCGAACATGGTGAAAACCCATGAAAGCGACGCTTTTGTGGTCCATGACACCCAGATGAAACTGTGCTTTCTTCGCGATACTTGCACTGAGCTGCTGGTTTATTATTGAACACACAAGAGGCAAAAGGGGGTGGCGAGTGTCTTTAGTGCTCCCTTCTACATTCGACTTAGAGATAGTAAAACTCCAACAGCTTTTTCGGGTGAGGCTGCAGTTTTGTTCAACTAAGGAAAAATGTGACGAGTTGAAACTTCACGTTAACACTCCTTCAGATATTGAGTGAAGGCGTAGCGAATTAATAACACACTCGTATACAGCCGCAGAATTCTATTTTTCGGAGTGGTTCATAACTTTAAACAAAAGAAAGTCGGCGCGAGAAGTCTACGTAAGGCCGACGCGATAACTTTTATGTGTGCAAGGTTTACACATGTAACAAAAAAAATGAAAAAGGGATCGCCTCGTGCTGCCTCGTAACCACTAATGTCGCAGCTGCGCTGGGCCTGTAGCTGGAGACCAGCACGCTAAGCAGGCGCTGCCAATGTCTTCATCATCTCCGCTACGTCTTTAGCATCGTCGCTTTAGTTGAAACTGCATGCTTTATAAACTCAGCAATTTAAGCAATATTTTAACAGTGGCTGCTACGTAAATAAGCCTAATCTTACCTCAGCCTGAAGCCAAATTAATGAAAGATCTGGGTCGGGAGGCGCGAAAGCTAGCTGTGCTATCAAAGGAAATAAAAAAAAGAACAGCTCCCACTATTCCGAAAGCAGTTCGCACATATTCTCTTTGTGTATAATATTAGGCCTGGTCAGCTTCCTAGGAAATGAGCTTCTGTACAATAACTCTAATGACCAGATCGACGATCTTAGCCTCGTAACTTTTCTCAATTACAAAGCATGGGCCTGCAATTGCATTTTCAACATGCAGACTTTTTTTTTCTTCGCCATTCCGCCTACCGCTATATATCGTAGATTTCGAGCGTCAAGAAAAAAAAGCGGCATCATAAGAGAGAAAGACGAGCGCAGATGTCTTCTTTTTATCATCATCCCCGTTTTCCGTTCACACTCTAAAGCAAACATCGTGGATCTTCAAGCAGCCTCATAATCCTCCTACTGCATGTAGCACATCGTCAGCATGGGCGAGAACTGAGCTCGCAGAAGAGGTAATGCTTGTAAATCATCATTTTTGCAATATGTTATCTGTCTACCGTAGACGTCCCTTTGATTGGTACATTTTTTTGTTTTGTTTATTTTATTTTACCTTAATTTCAACTGCGCTCATTGGCCCCATTTTATATGCAAAGACTGTTCTTCTGCGTTCTATCATTTGCAAGGATACAACGTCCCTTCCGACTGCCCCCCAAATTTGATTACTCAGATTCGGCGAGGCTGACTAGTGATCTCTATCTTAGGCACAGCTGCACGCTTTCAAGTAGCCTTGCTTTGCCATGTTCTCCCATTTCCTGAGTAATATTTCTTGTCTGCTTTCTCATTAGGCTTCGCATATTCGCAGTTTTGACTACTGCGAGCTGCAGTGCAGATACACACCTCTTGCGCAGATTTGTTTCTTCTGCAAATGATACTAATGCTGCATATCCTTTCTTAGCTCCCCTCGTCTATTGCATTATGTGCGCCGAGTAGCAATTACTCCTGTAGAGAACCTACCTACTCATCCTTTTTATACTTTCTTTTTTTTTTCATTTCACTTGAAGGGGCGCATAAACTCACAGCGCTTGATTCAATTTTGTCTAGTTTATAACTTGCACTTCTGTTGTTTCTCAAATTGTTGCAGGCTTTCAATACAAACTTCTTCGGAGTCAGGGATCTTATTCACACTTGTTTCGAAATATAACATCTCTTTCCTGCAACCGATCCCATGCTCAACATTCTGATAGGCCTGAATAAAAGTACATTAGAAAAGACGCTCTAAAGATCGATGGACCAAAACGCATCGGCAGAGTTTTCAAAGGCAGAAAATCAGACTTTGACAGCTTAACGTTCGCGCTGCATCTGCATGCTGATTTTCAAAAAGTGGCCTTGTTGCAAAACACAATAAAGTACGAAGTATGGATGTGCGGTTTATTTAGCATTGGGTAATATTTGATAATTTA
This sequence comes from Rhipicephalus microplus, assembly GCF_043290135.1. Classification (NCBI taxonomy): domain Eukaryota; kingdom Metazoa; phylum Arthropoda; class Arachnida; order Ixodida; family Ixodidae; genus Rhipicephalus; species Rhipicephalus microplus. The sequence goes on from NC_134701.1 coordinate 179,080,699, forward strand.
GCACAGTGCTGTTATTACAGACGAGACGTTTAATCGAGAAGCTGTGCGTTGAAATATACACTAAAGCAATAGAAAGCAAACCTGCCCTAGTGAAAAATTGCAGCATTGCAAATATATTTTAGGAATTAGTTATGAGTAGACTAACAGTGAAACGCTGAAGAAATTGACAGGCGGATTCCATGTGCATGAATGAGCATGAGCACTCCAAAAGTGACAAACGAGAAAAAAAAAGCCAGAGCGGCCAGAAAACGTTCGCGCACATGGAACACGTGTTCTACCGTCCATCCAGGTGCTACCGTCACATTCTAAAAATCATTTGCCTTGCCCGTCCCCTGAATTCATATATTCGTACCGAATTCAAGTTACCCCTTAAACGCGTAAAAAAAAATAGCATTCACTTTTTCAAGCGGTTCTTTCAGGAGATGCACCAGGAGTAGCTACATAGCTGGAATGGTCAGCCGCGCTTGCGACTGATTCGCTCGGCCACGTCAACTCACGATACGTTAGGGCACGGCGACTCGCTGCTGCTGACACTTTTTGCGAATTGCAGTCTTTTCTGCTATCTTAATCCAAATCAAGCTCTTGAGGAGCGCGTCCTTGCGCAGGCCACAAGTTTTGTCGTGTAGCACGGCTAGTTTCTCATGGCGCCAACGAGAAAGACCACCGACTTCTTGGTCACGACCTCAATCATTAGCCGTGCTCACACCACTTGATGTATGTTCCTGTAAACCTTCCCGGGAAGTAGAAAAGCGTTCTACTAGTGGGTATCAAGGCAATCGACATTGAACCAATGCCATTCGCTTAGAGTTCCCTATGAGCACACTATAGGGAACTCTGGAGCTAGTGCCTATTACCACAGCAAAGCACGGTGCTTCAGTGAGCACGGGAATGTCGGGTAGTAGATGAATTTGTCTACACATCGTACATTTGGCTCCTTCTGGCTTTTCGTGGCTTGAAGCTGCTTTGTCACGAAACAAAAAATAAACAAATGTTAAGCAGTTGCCTCTCACTACCTGAACCGTTTAGGCTCATCATTTCAAATCGGCTCATGAAGTTCACAATGGTCTGTTCTTTCATTAGAAAGAAAACGAAAACAAAGCAATAATCAATTGTGCAATACGTTCAAAACGCGCAAGCATGAAGGCTAGGTAAATTCATGTACTCCCCATCATCCCCATTATCACTTGACGATCACAGTGCCGCAGTCCCGTTTAGTTTATTTTAAGAATCTATAGCTCTCCGTATCTGGCTCACCTCGTGGTTTTCAAACGCTGCAGCAAGGTTGTGTTCAGCTCTCACTGGAACAAAGGTTTTACAGCGAAAGTCCTTTAAAGCTAAGATAAACAAAAATTATACGGGATAGGTTTCACGAGCTATTGAATGTGCTATCTGTTACGTCACTCTAAGAGTCGTATCCAAGCACGTGCGCCGTTGGCTGCGCTGTGACCCGCAGCCAATGCACGCTATAACGTGACAAATTCTATAAGTTGTTTTAGTCACTTGACTAGATACGTGATGTATGGTGAGAACACGCCATCTGACTTGCTGTTACGCAATGTTACGTGGTTTTTCTTACGTGAATACGTGATACATTAGTCACATGGTTAGATGTCGCATGATTTTGCGTTATTTTTAGTCACGTGAGAAGTTACGTGATGTAGGGTGATAGTTGTTCACACGGCTAGGTAATATACGGTATCTTATGTGATATTTAGCTCTGTGGCTAGTTCTTATGCTGTTGTAGCCCTATTCAAATGTTACGTGATGTGGACCTAATTCTACTCACGTAACAAGCTCACTCACTGTGGATATTACATTCCACGTGAGCCAAATCGGTGGATGTCTTGCGGGAACAAAGCCAAAGTCGAACAGAAGGGGGCGCGTACTGGTTTATGGTGGGAATAATCCCGGGTCCTACTGTACCCAGTGCCAAAAACAGCTTCAGGATCTCCACTTTTAAACACTACCGCTGTCTTTTTTGTAAAGTTTGCTTGTTGTGTTATACGCTGTCATGCACAGAAAACAACTTGCACAAGCTTATATTTTTCTGCTCTACATATTTGCATGACACATTTCATTGAGCTTTCGCGATAATAAAATAGCCGTGCAATATCTTTCACAAGGCAACTCTCACTAGCAATTGACTACTTCGCGGGGATCGATGATATTGAACATAACGTATCCTTGCTTGAACGTCCAGAGAGTTCTATAGGGAGAATTGGAGAAGAGGATAAACAGAGGCACTGTGTGAAGATGCGTTTGGTTCGTCATGTCTGAATATTTCTAGTGGTTACGCTGATTAAAATATCAAAATACGAAAAGCCAATATTATCGTGAGGAACTTCACAGTTGAAGAAGCGGGTTAATTTTACTATTTTGGACCGTTGAACATCCAGCTATATATACATATCGGTGCTTGGATGTTATTGAAATTCTTCACCATTGAAATGCAGCGTCAAGCAGCCGCAGCAACCACGCATAGAATCGGTTCCCCTAACTTTATCAGCGCAACACCTATATCACTACGGAACCTATATAATTAGGCAACCTCAGGTGCAGTGAGAGGTGTAGGATTGATAGGATTGATAGCCTACCCTTTTTGCGGTAATCTTCGGAGTGGTGTCGCAAAAACATGTTTCCTGCGAAACGACGACAAAAGCCTTTGCCCAGCGTCCTTTTATGAAGAACATAAAGCAGGCAGACCTTTCTATACCTTCCCGAGACACATAATTAAATGATAAAACATATCACGACTAATGAGAGAAAGCAAGAATGATGACCTAAACTGAGAATACTAAGCGCAAATCGAAATGAAGGAAATAACGCAGCTTGCAATATCGGGAGAAGCGTCGGTATGTGCTAGGTAAACTCTTGGGAACAGCAAAGGTGACAACACGATGAAAGAAAACGGCAAGAATATCTTGGGACTTTCGTACAGCAAGGTGTACAATGAGCCACTGCTGCTGCCATGTAGTCGACGCACTATCGCTATCCCAGGAATCACAGTTTTACGCAGTATGTTGAAGCCAATAAGGCCGGTACTGCCGTGGATTTAGTCTTCTGATCTTCTGACGCATCTCCACAGACTGCTGTGCCACTTTTGTTTTCCTATCTTTGGTAGTATATACCAAATCCAGGCTTTAGAGGGTGCAAAATGGTGTCATATATCTCTGTAGTGCTTACCGCTGCTTTTGCGTCACAGAGATTTTCACGGGTAGCGACTGCGCTGTTATTGATTTACGCGCGTCTGAAACCAATATGTTGAACATACTATGAAGCTCTTTTAAGACCTACTGCCAACACAGATCTCATCCCAAGCTGCAACTATTGCTTCTTCTGTTTGACGTTGTATTAGGCTCCAAGAACAAAAACTTATAGGTTCAATTTCTAGCGCATCGGATACATCTATAGGACTCTGTAGATAAAACAGCAATACAAAACAAACGCACACTTCTTGTCTTCTAGGGAACTCCTGTATCTCTCACACTTTTTATTATTTGTATAAAGAGGCTATAAATCAAGACCAGAATTCCAGTCGGAAAGTTATTGATCATACCTTATTGAACTGTTTTTTGATATAATGATTTAATCTGTCGTTCACCGGGTTGGATTAGCGGTCATAGAGGTCTGCTGCTAACCTGGTTAATTTTCAGTCATAGCGGCTGCATTTCAGTGGAGGCGATATGGTATAGAGTCATTTTTGTGCGATTTCAGCGAACGTTAAAAAACACCAGATGGCCGATAATTCTGGAGTCCTCCACTACGACATCCCACCTAATCCTATCTTTGTTTTGGAACGTAGCCCCACCGAATATTTGCAGATATTTAGGCTCAGTTGCACACTTAGGCAAAACAATTCACCAACCCAGTATCTAGGCCCCCTGCGCTATAACCAATGCTGGTAGTCCATATCGACCACACCAAGTGCTCCCTCCGTCACGAAGACCTGATATTCAACTCAGCTCTGGGAGCACTGATTCTGTTTCACATGAATTGTGAAATAACGTATATTTTTACGTGCCCCTTTATACACTCCTGTTTTTGTTTCCGAACACTAAATGTGCTGTACTAAATTCCAAATGCTGCTGATGACGCACGCTAAGTAAACTGCCGTTCGAAATACTTCACTGTGATGGCATTTCTTCAAATAAGCACTGGGGTTGCATTTTATTAAAAATGTGTGACTAAGCAACGAAGCTCCTCAGATTAGTATCGACACTCTCATGCGTGTAACCAAACCTACATCAACATTAGAATACCACTTGCAACTAAGCTTAAGCACATCACATGCGTATATAAATGGACACGACCAGAATGCACATGTTCGTTCTGTTATTTGGTTTTATTGTGATAGCAATTAAACGGACACTCGCAGCTGGATTTCACCGGCATCGGCGTTGCCATCATTCACCGTATATGCATCTATATATATATATGAAAACGCAAGAAAGAAACAATCAAGAAAAAGACTCCGGCGTGCGGAATCAACATTCGCCTCTGAATTATGAGTGCGAGGCATTAGCCACAGGGCCAATAAGGAGCACCTCTTTGAGCGTTCAAACAGCAAAATATTTATATCTACCACTTAGCGCTGCTGATGGGTATCTCGGGGAGCTACTATCGTGTTTTCAGCGTTACCAGCGAGATGGCGCAATGAACGCACGTTGGCAGATGGTCACGTCGCAGTGGCGCACGCTCTCATCTCCCACCCGTACTTCGCCCGACGGCGAAGAGACGGTCTGGCGTGCGCTCGTTTATCTAGGCGTGGGGCGATCGTACGCCTTGGATGGCATTGGCTTTCACCGGAACGATTCTGTTGTAGTTACCGGGCTCACAATGGTCACTGCACGCATTTCCGATGGAGGCGGAAATGTCGAGGCCCGTGTGCTCAGATTTGGGTGCACGTTAAAGAACCCCAGGTGGTCAAAATTTCCGGAGCCCTCCAATACGGCGTCTCTCATAATCATATGGTGGTTTTGGGACGTTAAACCCCACAAATCAATCAATGGTCACTGCACTCGCATCACAGTCTCCGTTCACAAAAAGGGCGCGCTTTTCAGGAACAGCGAAGTTGCAACTTAGACAGTTATTCGCGTTCATCTGTGCCTGTGCGTACGTTCTGATCTGCTTGCCATTCGTCGCGTGACTTTCTAATTTGTTGATATGGCATTCGTTGCTTCGTCTTTGTGTGAAGCTGTGCCTTTTTTCTATTTTCTTTCTCTGAGGCGTATACAATGAGACTGACTTTTTTGTTTTCTTTGTCACCATGTCATTTGACTGCTGGCTGCTTTATTGAGCAGGGTTCTGGCACTCAACATAAAACGGACGTGCAGAAGACTTAGGGCAAGCAGAGGCGTAACAGGGGTGGAACGTGATATGGTCACGTGGTCATGATGTGGACGAGTGGGAGCAGAGTGGATGTTCATATGAAACTGTTTCTTTGGTCGAACTTGAGGCCGGTAAAACGGAAAAGCATGTTACAACAGCACACTGCCACTGATAGCGGTGAACAAAGCGTCGGCCGTCGATCAATTGACGGCCGGTGACAGTCGTCGGTATTTATACATGTACCGTCGAATATTTCAAAGTTATAATGTGGTAGTTCCGCAAGCTCTGGAATTATCTTGAATGTTCGCGTCTTTTGCGCAATGTGAAGAAAATGATCTACTACAAATGACAATCCTCCGGAACACTGAGGCGTGATCTTCACCGAGTATTGCTCACAGTCTTCATGGGTAAAACATCAAAATAACAGGCAGAGCAATATAGTTCTGTTTAGAGCATATACGTCATCGTTCTCGCTGAGGCTTTTTCGTGCAAGCATCGTCGTCCAAGCCATTACATGCTATCGTAGTCAAATGAATCATCATTGCATTATCTTCACCAATCGATATTCATCAAGTGATTATATTCTTAAGTTAGTAGGGAATTTCGGCATATTTCTTGATAAGGGCATTTATTATGAGCCGGTTTTTCAGTTAGATGTTCACATTTACTCTTCTAAGTTTTAAATAATGTTTTCCTACTTACAAGGCTCAAGTTCAGGTAAGGATGGAAGAACAAAGAGTCTTTGAACACAAGATTTCGTTGGGCTGCAGCGGCTGCATTTCCGATGGAGGCAGAAATGTAGTAGGCCCGTGTGCTCAGATTTGGGTGCACGTTAAAGAACCCCAGGCGGTCGAAATTTCCAGAGCCCTCCACTACGGCGTCTCTCATAATCATATGGTGGGTTTGGAACCTTAAACCCCACAAATCGATCAATCAAATCAACAAGATGTTGTTGGAGCCAAAGTATCCACAGTAGGTCTAGGTACTGCCCTAAAAAGATAACGTGCTCCAGCCACATCCTGTGTTCAAGGTTTTTTATATTTCGACGAGTTCTATGTAGTGCCCTGGAATTTGACGCAAGTACTTCCTACGTATCAGACACATTCAAGCATTTAGCCCTGGCTGATGTAATGCCGCTACTTTTATCCCTTAAAGAGATAAGCACCACGGCGATACAGATGGGCACCAGGCGGCCAACATTGACTGAGGTGTGCCATCAAGGTCTTAGGAGAGATGAAGATAATCACATTAAAGGAGGCAAGCAACAGAAGCGTGCTCTTTCAGCGCGCACGAGATAGGCTGCATTGGCAAGCAGACATTAAGATTGCCAATTTCTCGAACAAAGTTTCCCTGTGATTTGTTACACGTACAGCCTCAACTTGGAGCGAAAAGACAGATGATGCTTCGAAAATAAAAAATTGACGATATTTCCATAATTCCTGCTTTGTCTGCCATGCAATCATTGAATGACGTCCATCCTTAGTCTTTTTATGGCCTGACAAGAAACATGTTCCTGTCTAATAAATTTCCCTGCCTGTATATTCAGCCAGTTAACCTCTTCAGTTATCTTAGGGTTGTTCGTTTTTTGCCTTCTAATAGAAGTTACTGTTCAACATGCATCCAATTTATTGTTGTGGTCTAGGGGCCTGGCACCAATGGCCGCTCTCGTGAGCTCACCAATATCACATCTGGCAGAGTAAGTGCACAACTTCATCTATCAGTTTATCACAGTTTATATCAAGGCACAAAAAATGCACTGCATGAGTGAGGACATGGGATGTGGTGTCCTGTCCTCTGTTTTCATTCTTGGCCCCTTATTATTAGTTACAAACGTATACTAAACCACTCAACAAAACGTTCTCCTAATCTGGTTATCGGTGTCTTTAGGGGGGACGTAGTTTATTTTGCTTATTATGTAACAGAAAGAAGTGGTATCTCGTGTCGACTTATTCTCTGCATCTCTTCGCCTTACGGATGAACATATCTCAATGAATCTGCTCAAGACATGGCTCATTTTGCGTTAACTTCAGAACATTGACAATGACACTCTCTTCTATGAAATATGTAGCAGACAGGGAGGCCAGCACGACCTAATGGGTTGCATCGACTTTTATTGGCGTCCGCCTGGGCCCAGAAAATTACAGATGCCTGCTTAGTTCTTGATCGACCGAGCTCACGAATTTCTTTGCTTGTTTCTTGGTGTCTTGTGGACTCGGACACGTACCCAATTTAGGCAATAGGCAAATAAAATTGTAGCAGCTTTCCTATGGTAACTGCACTATTGTTTCCCAACCTATATTCATAAAATTTCTGAATAAAAAGGCAAGAAATCACACAGATACAGAGCAAGTTATAAAAAATAACAAGCCAAAATCAGTGATAATACCATAAAAATGAAAAACTGTGAGCCAGCCACGTCACGGAGTTTACCTGACGTGATAAAATTCGTATGTGTGTCTTTATATATACGCATTTATTTATTTATTTAATTATTTGTTTGTTTGTTTATTATTACAGGCTTTGAAGAGGCCAAAGAAGGAAGGGGAATATATAATAAAACAGCACAAGGCGCGCAGGCACCGAAAATATTATACTGCAAGGATTTGTACAAAAGAAGAACAAAGTTATTCTGTCAAAAATTGAATAAGCACTGAAAACGGTAAAAAAACAGAATAAATTGTATGAAAAGATCATTATATAAAATTATCTAGTCAATGTGCAAAATTGTCAATATTAACGGCATCAACGGTTTTATTTTTTTTTTGAAACAGGAAGACTTAGGCTTAAGATGTAATGGATGCAACAGAGTCGATGTTGGTGAGTGCACTAAAAGGTAGGCTGTTCCAGCCAGGTACTGTTCATGGTAAAAAAGAATGCTTAAACCTGTTGTTCTTGGCGTTGTGAGGCGCTAGTATGGCAGAGTGGTGATGTCTTGTTCGGCAAGCATGAGATGCCTAATTCTAACGTTTAGGAAAAACAGAAAACCTATAATATAGAGTAGGAGTAGAAATCTGTGCCCATGAATTTTTTTCCTTCTTAGTTGCAAAGACTGAATATTGTTATGAGCCATTAGGACAGTTGGAGAGCCACTGGAACAATATTGAGAAAAAAATAAACCTCATTGCTTCATGTTAGATCGTTTTTTCTAGCGCATCGGTGCTAGATTTAGTTAGGGGTCCTATACGATAGCTTCGTACATTTATTCACAATAAAGATTACGTCCAGAGTGTTTTTAGGTATATAATAATGTAGAGATTTTGTTGAAATACAATCTGGCTCGCACAGTTTTCTTTTTTTATTTCGTGTAGGACGAGCGCCACGTGATTAGCGTCTTCAGCATCCGTCGTCTTTTTCCTCTTATTATCTGAAATTACTTTGTTGTGATCAATGAGTTTTTGCCTTGTATGGTCCACAACAATTAGTTTTCCTTTTCATTTCTAGGGGCCAATAAGGAGCAGTGGAACTTACTCAATACCCGTAAAGTGGGCCAGGTGGTCAGCGTTGCTACTGCCCAGACGTGAAAGCATCACTAAAGAGCACCCTCGCTGCAAATAAATTGCATTTTATAATTTGAAATGAGTCATTATGTGGCAGTCACATTGTTAATACATTATAATTGGTGCTTTTACTTCCCAGATCAACAAAAGGAATTTTTCGTAGGTGCTGGTTTAGGAGACGTTTTTCTGTACACATTGGATGATTGACATTTCCGGTTCTGGCTTCAAGGCCACCCTTTCTTTCTTTCGCACCCTCCATATCAGAAGCCTCTCTATGTATAATAAATAGCAAACATAACGAGCACCTACTAGACGAAGTTTGCATTTGGCCCCAGTTTAAGCGACGCCTTTTCCGCCGAATATCTGTTCTGTATGTTTTCTTTTTATAGTAGCTTCTAGATAGCACATCACGACCCGATCAGCAGCAGAACAGACAATTTAATACGTTCGAAAAGCGACGCCGAAGTTTTTCAACTGAGAGAGCTGAGTGGGGTGCACAATCACTTGCACGCACCACAAACGAACACTGCGAAAATCATTCAAGGGGCAGGACGAACTCAATGTGAACAAATTTAAGAAAATCATACTGAACTACCCCGTTTATTGTGATATTTTTGTGTGCCCCAGGCGCTATTTTGAGCCATCCAAAGCAACAGTTCTTCCCTGCGCAAGGCACCAAATGATCGGCATTCTACTCGAGATGTATGTCTCTAAACGTGGCTGTGACATGTGAACAGTCGCTACGCTCGGCTCTTTTGTGAGTTAGGAGTGATCTCCTAGCCCTAATGGCTGAAACCTCGGCTCTTAGGCGGCATCTCTAGGGTTACTTCTATTTGGGCAGCTAAAGTGAGGAAAAACTCAGAGAAGCCTAATGATCCAGAAGAGACCTCATTAGAAAGGCGAGATTTCAGACACCCTGCGATTGGCCTAACGACCGCGCAATCAGCCGACTTCCGTTGAAGAAGGGGATCACATATAGTAAAAACAATGCCAATATCACTGGTTATGTCACAATATTTTTCCTTCTTTCGAATGAACGAAATCCCACCACTTGCAAGATTTCAGTTCTTCCCTTTGCGATTCGACGAAACTTCCCTTGGCAGCCATGGTGGCGGTGAGTCTCCGCCGCGAAGTCAAATAAATGTTCCACATAGAACAGCTAGCTAGTTTATGCGCATTTAACAAGAACTTGGAAGAATCATTCTCACATGACTGAAGTTTCTGTGATACTTAAAATTTCACTTCAAAACCGTATATACAACGTGCAAACTTCAAGACGCATATTTCTATATGACACTGAATTTGTTGTTTTTCCACACTCTTATATGCTTTCTTCCTCCCCTGAAGCAAAAGTGGCACTTGTGTGCGAAGAGTTTTTCCTCCACTCTGGTAACACTTCAAGCACGAAGTTCCCAAGCGCAGTGCGCGTGTCTCCGAACGCTACCATAGGTGTGTGAAATATTATAATCGCGCCATTTTGTAGAACGTGCAATCAAAACAAGTGAAACGTGTGGCAGTCCTTGACTTATTCAGTATCACCTTCCCATTTGTTCAAAGAATTTAAAATAGGAGAAAGGAGAATTCATGAAGTTATATGGCCCTTTTCAATAATATTGCTACCTGTAGGCTGCCACAAACCATAGTGCGAATGCGCGTGTGCGCCCGACGAAGAAGATGAGGCTCGCTGGCTGCTCGAGCTCGGAGCCAGACTGGCCAGTGCTGCAACCGCTCTTGCAAATATATTTTTCGAATATATTCGCAATACTTTGTCTCGTTACTCACGTAACATATTTGGTGGAGGTGGAACGATCCCCGTCCTCACCACGCAGCTCCGCAGTGGCCGCATCCTCCAGCTTCCCGCCATGGCTTCCAGTGACAACGCGTCCGCTTCATCATCTGCGGCTTCTCCGACAACCTTTGTCGCCGTCCAAACACCACGTGATCCCGGGACATTTTCTGCGCAACCTGGCCTCGACGTCGACAAATGGCTTCGCCTTTATGAACGGGTCAGTCAAACTCACCGTTGGGACCCTACCATGATGCTCGCTAATGTTCTCTTCTACTTGGACGGAACCCCGCGTGTCTGGTACGAGACAAATGAGTCCGAACTCACCAGCTGGGACACGTTCAAGGAGAAGCTACGTGACATCTTTGGGGACCCGACCGGTCGCCACGCAGCTGCACGACAGGAGCTGGCTACCCGTGTCCAGTCGCCAACTGAATCGTATGTGTCATACATCCAAGAAGTTCTCGCTCTTTGCCGAAAAGTGGACGAGGCGATGTCTGAGGCTGAAAAGGTTGGACACGTTTTGAAGGGGATCGCGGACGACGCCTTCAATTTGCTGGTGTACACTAACGTCTCGACCATCGACCGTGTAATTCAAGAATGCCGCCGTTTCGAAACAGCAAAAAGCCGTCGGGTGCGCCCTCCTTTTTCTCGGTTGCCAAACACGGCGGCTACGTCCACCTGCTCCGATTCTACCGTCACACCGCCCTTTGAGCAGAGTGTAACGCGTATCGTTCGACGGGAACTTGAAGCAGCAAGTCCAGCGCCGCTTCAGCCCACTTCTTTCGAACATACGATACCGACAACCCCCGCGATCTCCGTTATTCAGGCGGTCGTACGACAAGAATTCGCCAACCGCGGGTTCCCTGATGCTTGCCCCATCTCTTGCCCCTCCTCCAGACCAATTCCCATTAATGCACCTCGACGTGACCCATTTGTTGCTCCACGATCTCGCAACCCGGCGGAATGGCGAACTCCTGACGACAAACCGATCTGCTTCCGGTGCCACCGCGTTGGACATGTCTCCCGCTACTGCCGTGCCTCCTGGACGCCGCCACATAGGAGCCAGTTTTTCGCACCTTATAGCCCATATGAAGATCTTCGCCGGTATTCGTCCAGCCGTACCGCCCCTGCTTTCGACACGTCTAACAGCCGCCTTCCTGCTCGTTCTCCGTCCCCTCAACGCCGTCGTTCCCCGTCGCCCCAGCCACGCCGCCATCACTCGCCGCCTAACTTTTCATCGTACCCGACGGAAAACTAGACAGTGCAGCCCCTGGAGGTAGTGCTGCATCATCCCTGTCTGAACCAAACCCTCCATTGACGCTTCATACGAACAAAAATCTTGTCGATGTACACGTGGACGGTATTTCTCTGTCGGCACTAGTCGATACTGGCGCTCATGTATCCATAATCAGCGTTCATCTTTGTCGCCGCTTAAGAAAAGTACTCACGCCCCCTGCTACCGAAGCTGTACGTGTGGCCGATGGCGGCACTGTTCCTGTCATTGGCATGTGTACGGCTCGCATACGCATCGCCGACCGTTACATCCCTGTTCTATTCACGGTGCTCCAGAACTGTCCTCATGACCTCATCTTAGGGATGGACTTCCTGTCGACCCATTCTGCTCTGATCGACTGTTCCGCTGGTACTCTTTGCTTAGACCTTCCTCTTCAGCCGGATATTCACCCTGAACCTCAACACGGCCTTTCTGCCACAGACTTCCTCCGCTTACCGCCTAAAGCCCTCACATTCACCGAATTCGCCACGACCTCACCCGTATTGGATGGGAATTACATCGTCACGCCGATTCCTGATGTCCTACTGGCACGTGACGTCACCGTCCCTCACTGCATCGTAACTGTAGCCTCCAACCGGACCCGTCTACCCGTCATAAATTTCGGCTTCACAAAGCAAGTCCTCCCTGAAGGCATCCTAATTGCCACGTTGCGGTCCTTAGCCGATGATCACGTCACCACTTTCGCAGCCGACGCATGCCCCAATTTTCCTTGTCGCCCACTCGATGCCACATGCCTCGACATGTCAATACGTCCCATGATCGACCCTGACCTTCCCCCAGCGCAATCAGCCGCTCTCGCACGCCTTCTAGCTTCCTACCGTGACATCTTCGACCTTGACGACCGCCCACTCGGCCAAACTTCTCTTGTAAAGCACCGCATCAACACCGGTGATGCTGCTCCCATTCACCGTCGACCGTATCGCGTGTCCGCGTCGGAGCGCCAGATTATTCAAGCTGAAGTGAATAAGATGTTAACTAAAGGCATTATTGAGCCCTCATCAAGCCCATGGGCGTCACCCGTCGTCCTGGTTAAAAAGAAGGACAACACATGGCGTTTTTGCATCGATTACCGGCATCTAAATCGAATCACCAAAAAGGACGTGTATCCTTTACCACGTATTGATGACGCCCTCGATTGTCTCCACGGCGCACGCTACTTTTCATCCATCGACCTTCGTTCTGGTTATTGGCAGATTGCCGTAGACGAGAAAGACCAAGAAAAGACCGCCTTCATCACTCCAGATGGCCTATACCAATTCAAGGTTATGCCCTTCGGCCTATGCAATGCCCCCGCCACGTTCGAACGTATGATGGACTCTCTGCTACACGGGTTCAAATGGTCAACATGCCTGTGTTACCTAGATGACGTCCTCGTATTTGCACCTACGTTTGAGACCCACCTTGAGCGTCTGTCGGCCATTCTCGACGTCTTCCGCAAAGCTGGCCTCCAGTTGAACTCCTCGAAGTGTCACTTCGGCCGCCGACAGATTACCGTACTGGGCCACCTTGTCGATGCTTCTGGTGTGAGACCGGACCCTGAGAAAATTCGTGCCGTCACGAATTTCCCAGTACCCCAATCCGCCAAAGATGTCCGGAGCTTTGTGGGACTTTGCTCCTACTTTAGGCGGTTCGTGAAAGATTTTGCGGCAATCGCCCAACCACTTACCGATCTTTTGAAGAAAGGCGTTCCATTTTCGTGGGGGTCCACTCAAGCTGCCGCCTTCTCTCACCTCATAACACTTTTGACGACGCCCCCTATCCTCGCCCACTTTGACCCATCTGCCCGAACTGAGGTCCGAACTGATGCCAGTGGTCACGGTATCGGAGCCGTTCTCGCCCAATGCCAACAGGGACACGACCGCGTTATCGCGTATGCTAGCCGCCTCCTTACACCTGCAGAGCGTAACTATTCGATCACAGAGCGAGAATGCCTTGCTCTTGTCTGGGCGGTCTCAAAATTCCGTCCATATTTATATGGCACTCACTTTTCCGTCGTCACCGACCACCACGCGCTCTGCTGGCTTTCATCCTTAAGAGATCCTACAGGTCGACTTGGTCGCTGGGCTCTGCGACTGCAAGAATACACCTTTTCTGTGATATACAAGTCTGGACGCCTGCACCAGGACGCCGATTGCCTTTCTCGCTATCCAGTTGACCCATCGGCCACCATACCTGACAACGACGCCTGCGTGTGCTCCGTTTCTCAACTGAACCACATAGCCGACGAGCAACGCCGTGATGCAGCCCTACGAGCTATCATTGAGCGCCTCGACTCCTCCCCATCGAACCGATCCTATCGCTCGTTCGTACTCCAGAATGGCACATTATACCGGCATAACTTCCATCCAGACGGCCCATCTCTGCTGCTTGCCATACCCAAACACCTCCGCTTGGCTGTACTCCACGAACTTCATGACGTTCCTACTGCCGGTCACCTGGGTGTGTCCCGCACATACGACCGGATTCGCCGTCGCTTCTATTGGCCAGGTCTGGCACGGTCCGTCAGAAGATACGTCGCGGCGTGTGAGGAATGTCAGCGCCGCAAAACACCATCGACGCTTCCGGCTGGGCGCCTTCAACCACTCGATATTTCTACTGAACCTTTCTTTCGCGTCGGCTTGGACTTACTCGGCCCTTTTCCTCTGTCTTCTGCTGGCAACAGGTGGATAGCTGTGGCCACAGACTACGCCACACGCTACGCAATCACACGCGCCCTTCCAACAAGTTGCGCCACTGACGTCGCCGATTTTCTTCTACACGACGTGATCTTGCGTGATCGTGCGCCCGACGAAGAAGATGAGGCTCGCTGGCTGCTCGAGCTCGGAGCCAGACTGGCCAGTGCTGCAACCGCTCTTGCAAATATATTTTTCGAATATATTCGCAATACTTTGTCTCGTTACTCACGTAACAATATTGTCCTCAAGAAGTCATTACTCCTTTCCGCAGCTGTGTTATTTAGAACATTGATACGTCCCGCGCTGATATGCATAGAAGGTTGTCAGTGTTTCAGAGCTAATGCTCAAAAAAGAAAGCTCTGTTGTGTTTGATATTTTGCCTTTTTTAAGTTTTCGCCTCACAGCAGCAGCTCTAAAGTTAAAGGGCTAAGATCACGCAAGACAACAGACCTGCTCAGGCGCTTATAGCCTGATAGCCATGTCGTGTACCACACAATACTTACGGTCTGTGACCATAGACTATGACTGCGATTTCGACACTTTTGCATTACGTAAACGTTTTCGTTGGCGACAAAGGAGTTCACACGCTATGCAATAAAAAAGTGCCAATTGGTTTAGAATAGAGCTTTCTTCATTACTGTATTCTGAGAAGGAAAATAGAATTTTCACTTCTTGATATTCTCTCAGCTTCCTTTCCTTATTATTTCGGGTGATGATATATTTTATGTATCACTGGTAACTTTAAACACTTTAGTTGGCACGACCACAGGAGCTAGGTCACTCCCGGTGACCCGAATCCTCTGAGAGGTAATTTAACCATAGAAGCACTCCTACGAACCATTTGCGCGATTTAGCCTATATTTTAGCCTCTAATGTTCTGTTTACAGCGAAGTTAGTTTTTTTCTGCTAAACAGATGCGTTTTTTAACCGCCACTCAAAGGTAATGGTTCATTCTGCTGGTTCGCAAAAATAACAGACAACCTGGTAGTGACACATTCTCAAAAACATTGTTTCTTAGACAAGTAGGTTTTATTGGCAAAGAATGTTTGTTCTGTTTCAAGCAAAAGTGACTTTGACGATGTTGTCGAATCATAGACGTAGAGCTCGTAGCGGAGTGTGGATAGTAAATTTTAGAGCGGATTGAAATTGAAATGAACCGCATCGTATACAATTAAAAATCAAATACTGTTCAAATAGTTTTCTAATAGTAAGAGAGCTATTCCTGTACGGTAAAATATTTGAAACATCCCACAAACTCCGCCATATTGTATTTAAAAGTAATAGCAAGAAGCTTGAAGAAAGAACAAGAAATACCAGAGCTATTTAAATCAAGACAAGCTCATATACAGCAGCTACTGGAGCTTTCAAAATATTTTGTAGCAGTACGATGAAATATATCACTGACTACAGTGATAAAGGCAGTACTTTGTTAACAACTTTTCTTTTTCTTTCTTTCTCTTTACTCCTTACTCTCGTGAAGAGTAGCATGCTATGAACCCGCCTTCAAGGATGACTTTTCCTCCTTCTTCTCATTAAACACCTTCTTCTTCTTTAAATGAATTTTACTTAAAACTATAAGCAAGTTTTATGAATTACCAATACTATGAATGTCGTAGTAGTGCATTGATGTCATGTCAGTCAGAAGATAAGTTATGCCGTCGCTTCCGTAGCACTGCATCTTTTGGCAAAAAAGCCATCATATTGTCTACAATAGAACGTCATTGATACACTAAGGATGCATGATTTTAGATAATATGGTTATCAAAACACGAAAAGTTATCCCTGGCTGCTTGAACGTTTCTTTCGTTCGAATATGTTTATTGCTAATTGGTCGAAAGATATTTCCCAAAATATTCAAGGTTTTCGATATGTATGACTTGATTCGAGCATCGAATCAAATAGAGAAATATTACATTCCTGACATAAAAAGTTGTATCATTTGCACACTCCTAAAATTTCGATTGATAAAAAACTATAGAAGGAGCCCGGACGAGAAATACGTGTTGAGAAGTAAGTTTTGCTTTTTGGCTCATCTATGTTAATGTCGATTAAATTTACAAGACGTTGTTGGCTCTATTGTAGTTTTATTTTTAGTGCTTTAACAATATATTGTGATGATTTGGTGCTATTACTTTCAGCCAGCAGATAGTGATGTCCATTTCAAAACAGTCGTGACCTTAGAGTGATATTGAGCAGTGAAGCATTGCTTGACGTCAAGACAATCATGGGGAATTTCAGAGTGTACGTTATATACAGCGTTTGTGTTAGCAAAAAGAAGTATGCGTGCTTGCAAATCCTTTGAAGCAGTTTTGTGCTGAGGATGATGTTCTTGAGAAATGGTCATAGCCGCAGCGACGACTGGCATAATTAAGTTTTCACAATTACACCTTCCAAAACAAGTACACTCGGAATAAGTTCTTACAATAGATGACAATAAAAAATACAAAATATTACAATCGGGAAAAAATTGGCAGATCCCACGTACAGTGCCAATCGAAATATATGCAAAGCAGGAATGAGGAAGGTTGATATGTAACTTTAAAATCAGCATAACGTTACAAGGCAGAGGTAAATAAAGCCGTACATGGCTTCCACGTCATGATCATCATGTTTGGACGTGCCATTTACCTTCGTCATCTATTCACGTCACATGATACCGAATTCGGTATATGTGGAGCGAGTGAAACGGCCGCGAGCCCAGCATGAGCATGTTACGTTGTCATGTTCTTACATGACACGCGTGTCATGATTATCATGTTGGCACCTTCATCATCCATTGACGCAACGTAACACCATAATTTGTATAAGTGAGGGTAGCGAAACAACCGCGAGCACACTATGAGCGTAGCATGTAGTCATGTTTTACATGACACGCATGTCTTTATTATCTTGTTTGGAGTGCCATTTACCTTTCTCGTCCGTTCTTGTCACGCAATACCAAATTTTGTGAATCTGGAGATAGCGAAACGGTCGCGAGCGCATCATAGGCATGGCATGTAATAATGTTTTTACATGACACGCATATCATGATTATCATGCTTGCACCAGTGACGTGCCTTCGTCGTTCATTGACGTCCTGTAATACAAAATTTCGTATATGTGAAGCTAGCCTAAAGGTAGCGAGTGCATCATGAAGGGCCCAATATACTTGGACGTAACGTTGACGCGCACGCACGCTAGGCGCAGCGACGCTACGCTAGCGAAACACGAGCACTATGTAATCTGATGCCAGATGCGACCAGCCCGACCCCTGGCTCAAAATACGACATGCTGCATTTCGCGCCGACGACGTTGTCCAGACAGCACCGCTTTGCCTCTCTTCGTGACGGAGGGACGCCGAGTGCGCTCAAACGCGCATGCGTCAAAGCAACGCAGCGTGGCGCTCGCCTGCGAGCATATGCCGTACACTATTATATGGCCGGCAGATCAGCGTCTGGCATGGCATCACTGGCGTGACGCGACGAAACGAACGCCAGCGTGCACGCGCACCGGGTCACGTTGAAGTGTATTGGCGCGTTGAGTGTGGATTGTAGTCATAATATTACATGACACGAATCTCATGATTATCATGTTTGCACCAGTCACATGACTTCATCATCCATTCACCTGACGTAATACCAAATTTTGCATATATGAAGCTAGCAAACCGGCTGCGAGCGCATCATGAGTGAGGCATGTAGTCATGTTATTACATCACATGCATGTGATTATTATCATGTTTGGACGTGTCATTTACCCATGTCATCCGTTCGCGCCACGTAATACCAAATTTGGTACATGTGAAGCTCGCGAAACGGCCGTGAGCGCATCATGAGCGTGGCATGTAGTCAGGCCGTTACATGACATGCCCCTGAATATTATCATGTTTGCAGCAGTCGCATACCTTTGTCATCTATTCACATCCCGTAGCACCAATATTAGTATAAATGAAGCTAGAAAGTTGGCCGTTAGCACATCTTGACTGTGGCTTGTAGTCATGTTGTTACATGACAGGCATGTCATAATTTTCATGTTAAGGTCTGTTGCTTGTGTTGGCGATGCACTCACGTCATACCATACTAGTTTTTCAACATGTCATGTGAACGAAACCACCGCAAGAGCAGCAAGACCATGAAATATAAATCATGATATTCATGGCATACTTCTCATGATTTTCATGTTATGACTAGTCAATTATGCTCGCCATACAGTTATGCTATGCCATACCGATTTTGGTATCGATACCACGACCGAAACTGCCAGAAGAGCTTAAAGTCGTAGGCGGCTAGATAGATAGATACGGTCCAAGTGGTCGAAGTTCGCTGAGAAATGCGTCACCTTTAAAAAGTACTTGAAGAAAGCGACAGCACTACTTCCAAGCCTGTATTCCCCGAAGGCTCTGCAACCACAGAAGAAAGATTTTTATCCATCAGAGGTTTCAGACAATTTTTCACGTATTTAAGTCTCACCAGTAATGCGGAGACGTGCGGAGACTTTTGTAGCTTAAGAGCTCAAAATATTTTATTATGTGTAGTGAAGTCATACTCCACAGTGTTCTGGTGCAGTGCTCTCTGCTTTTTATCTGTATCTCAGTTTTCCCTGTGCTGCTCTTTGGTAATTTCCCAGAATGCTTACTTCTAAAGAAATTGTTGTGTTTTTAAATGCATGTATTGAATTGCTGTGTATAAAAATGTGGAGGGAAAAACACAACCATGTAACCAATCGGAATAACATATTTTTTGCCGGAAGGCAAGAAAATATCACTCGTACCTTTTCAACTGATTGATTGATTGATTGATACGTGGGGTTTAACATCCCAAAATTATCCTATGATTATGAGAGACGCCGTAGTGGAGGGCTCCAGAAATTTCGACCACCTGGGGTTCTTTAACGTGCACCCAAATCTGAGCACACAGGCCTACAACATTTCCGCCTCCATCGGAAATAGAACCGCCACAGCTGCGATACGAACCCGCGACCTGCAGGTCAGCCGGCGAGTACCTTAGCCACTAGACCACCACAGCGGGGCGTACCCTTTTAGGCTATATGATTCATATTTTCTTGTTATATAAAAATTGTTCAAGCATTCTCTATTTTTTGGAGAATTTCTCAATTTTTAATTCATGTTGGAAACACAAAATGAGAAATGTTCTTGGGGAAGTTCAACAAACCTTTTTGTTTACCTTATATATGATTTTGCATATTGTACAAGTGCAGTATTTTGATGCTTTAACAATTAAATGTACAAAAACCTAGCTATGTATTGATAATTAATTGTATACATGTTTTTACTAATCATAAAAATATTTTCTGAAAGCAAAAAAAAATGTGGCTAATCTTGTGACAGAAAAGACACGGTTAATAATCTAGAGGGCCCTTACGTCGACTTTGTTGACTCCAACTGTGCCACTTGCCCATAACTGTGCGCTGACAGTAAGCGGCCTAGTAAAAAGACGCCTCCACGATATGTATCCGCAGACCAATCTACAGAGAGCTCATCTGCAAAGTGGATCCTGACATCTTTGCACTCAGACAGCAAAATATGAAGGCTACACTAAAAGTAAAAAAAAAACGCTTTGCAAGAGAGTTGCTGAAGATGAGGAGCCTACCCTAGCCGCAGATAACATATAATTACGAGTGAGTATTGTGGATGCCTTTTCAGTAAATAAGCACTTCCGGCTACCTTGATTTGTTCATGTTTGGTTAACGTCCTCGTTCCTGGTAAATACCTGAATTTCCGAAGTATTTGTTTCTACAAGTGTTTCCTATTAGTGATGCTCCATATAGGACCACCTAATTACAAGACTAAGGTGAAATCTTTACAGGTTCCTTTAGGCGAAAATTCACCACCGTCATGGCACATTCAGTTACGTGGCGACGTCAACACGAGCAGTACACATAGTCAAGCAACGGGGAGGGGGGCAGGAATAACAGCCACGGAAACTTTATGCCGAGGCAAAAGCACCAGTGCGCAACCATCATATGATTACCACCATCTGGTAATGAGAGACGTCGTATTGAAGGACTCCAAAAATTTCGACCATTAGCTGTTCTTAAGCGTGCACTGACTTCGTACAGTAGACGGGCTTCTATAATTTCGTCTCCATCAGAATGCAACTGCCGTGGCCATGATCGAACCTTCCACGTTCGGTTTAGCAGAACAGAACCGCACCTTCTGCGCTACCATGGCCAGTGTGTGTATGCTTCGAGTATGCAGACGGCAATAGGTGGTAACGGCAAAATGGTGGGGGAGACTAAAAGTGACACTTGATTGATTTGTATGTGGAGTTTAACGTCCTAAAACCACCATATAATTATTAGAGAAGCCGTAGTGGAGGGCTCCGTAAATTTTGGTTACCTGTGGTTCTTTAATGTGCACCTCATTCTGAGCACACGGGTCTACAAGATTTCCACCTCCATCGGAAATGCAGCTGCCGCATCAGGGATTCAATCCCATGACTTGCGGATCAGCAGCCGAGTACCTTAGCCACTAGACCATCGTTGCGTGGCACTAAACATGACACTGTGCCCAGACTTAGTGCTATTGGTCACTGGCCGTGCACGTGCACTACAGCTAAGAAGCTGGAGTAGCCCCTAGTACTGCTAAATGAAGCAAACCATGCGAAGAAGGAATACCACGAATGCGTAGGTCGCCGGCAATACGTCATTGACAAGCTGAAGCGAAAACGGAGGAACGTGAGATGGAAGTCGAGGCTCAATAAGGATATTTTGGCTAGAAATGTGAATGAAACGTTATCGAGAAACTTAGTGCGTAGTGTGTAGAGTAGCAGACAAAATTAGATGCAAGTAACCGTCGGAGAAGGCGAAAATGTACGTACGATCAAATCAATCTTTAAAGCACCCTAGAAAAAGCTTTCACGCATATGTCTCCCAAACGATAATGAAAGAGGTTTTGTAAAAAATTTCAAATACAAAGAGTTACAGTGACCAGCAGCGTTACTGTTTTGCAGAAGCAAAATTTAGAAGATGGCGGTATTCTGCAACTACAACTTATAAAAGTACGATGATTTGAGACAGGCAATAAGAGTACAAATAATTAAGACTTCTCTCTTGGCATCGTAGTGATTTCATGAACTTGATAAGATATTAGTCTCATCAGTCATATTGGAAATAATATTTAGAGGTGTGCGGATATTCATAAAATTGGAATAATCACTCGAGTAGCACTCAATTAGGCTCAGTACTCGTATTGAACGAAGCATAGTCGAAAAACAGTACATTATTCAAATACTCATTGAATGTATAGCAGTTATGGGAAAGCCCAAAATATTAAAATACTTTAGAGTGAACAACAATATTTTGTCTCAGTTTTTTAAATATAAAGTTAGTGCAGCCGAATCTTTTATGGTATTATTGACGCGCGACTAATAACCAGATGAATGACAATTTCCTTTCAGCAGTGTCACCCAAGTGAATTTGCACCCAGTCCACCGCAATTAATAGGTGATTCATGACGATTTTTATTACTGTAACATTAGTGCGTATTTGAGTGAGACTCTACACAAAACTGGTGCGAAAGTACTACCTTTAACACTGAAGTCACTGCTTTATTAAACAAAAACAGCAAAATACTTCGAAGGCCGAATAATGGCTCTGTGCGTGGCTACTTGAGTTTCCGCTTTTGTAGAATATTTTGTCGGTTAAGCATACGTGTAATGTTAATGTTTTAAAGTTGAGGAGCACTTGTTTCGGGTGAACTATAACGGAATTCCAGGCTTGTTTTCGAATAGCTGCCTTATATTTCAAAAAGATAATCAGAGCTAATTAGATTTGCAGTCGTATCATATTGCGTATGTTTACTAGTCCATCGCTGTGAAGCAGCAGTAACGGTAATTGGCAACTGACCCGGAGGTTATAGGTTCTATCTCACCTGCAGTCGCCGCATTTCGATTGTTAGTATATGGTAAAGGTTCACGTACCGTGCGATCTCAGCGAAGGCTGATGAACTCTAGATGACCGAATGTCCGAGCCCTCCACTAAGGCATCCCTTATAATATTTTGGTTTTGGAACGTAAAACTTTAGATACTAATATCAACAGCACTCTTCAATCCTTATCAGTTTCTTGGTACAGTTTACTGTAACATTAGCCCAGCTAATTTGGCCTAATTTGCTTTCACCTAAAACGCTAATGTGAGAAGACCTTATTAAAAAAGTCGGCAGATCTCACATACCTTGGAATCGACGTTATGCGAAGCATACAGAGGGAAGGTGCCCCTGTTTCAATTTTTTATTGAGTGACACGTTATTAAATGACGCTAAATATATGTATAAATGTTGTACGCACAGACATATGTTGAAAAGTTTCAGATGTTTGAATAACCAGTTGTTTGCACTTGCGCAGCGATACCAAATGAAACATGTGTGTATCAACACCATGCAGGAGTTGATATGAAGCGCTTACGATCGCGAGGATGCTGATCCTTGACACTGCTACAAAAATCAACTTCAGTGCATGGCAACTAACCACAATTGACGTTAACCCAACGTGATAGCTGTATCAAAGGAGTACATATGTATAGTTTATAAAATTGGGTAGGCAGCACTGCAACCACTATTGACGTTTCACGAAGACAAGCGTCTATTTGAAAAGTAGTTTGGAGACCTGACGTAGCTCTGTGGTAAAGTGCTTCATTGCCACGCAGAATGCTTGGGTTCGATTCCAGCTGGGACCCTGACATTCATTCTTTGCACGTGTCGCGTCGACGCTACCTATGTCGGGTATTCCGTAACGCGCGCGCGTTAAGATTACCCATCTGTGTTCTTATCGTTCCTGGATAGACACTGTATAAATGACCTGTGGCACACACCCGCATGCTAGCGGCGCATACCTGTCCCTAGGTATGTGCCGCTCTCTGGCAGGAAGTGTTTGACCCAGCACATGACGGGATTGTTACATCATTCATGTCTTGACCAGCGCGTTAAATCTTCAAACCATCTTACCCTTTTATACTGATTTTGGTTCACGCCAAGTTAAGGGGGTGACCACGAGAGCACTCATACATAAGCGGCTAGATAGATAGATAAAAAGATAGATACGCTCAAAGTCACCGAAGTTCGCTAAAGAAATGCTTCGCACTTAAAATTTACAGTGTACAGTATGCGAAGTTTTCGAAACTTGACGTTGCAAACTTCATGTTATTATATCTAAAATCTTTGAATAATAAAGGCATGCTTTTTAAAAAGAATGAGTTGGAAATTTTAATAAGTTTTACAAGTACTATAACAAGAACCCCGAAGTTCAAAGACGACGCCATACTGGTGTTGTATAAGAATGCAGAGCGTGTGTCTGTGTATGATTTCCTAATGGCTACCAGGGTTCCCCATATGCATTATATATGAGGCACTCAATGCACTAGGTTGAGTAAGCAAAGACTTTCATTCTTACCCCAGCCACGCATATAACAGCACTGCAGGCCCGCCTGTAAACAGCGCTCAATGCGTTCATATTAATCGAATGCAGCACGTGTACGCATATCTGATCAGGCAACCCGCTATGACTCTTTTTTTGTGTTATTTGCAAAATATCAAAGTATACACATGTATCAGTGTATAATTTATCGCGTGCACCCTTCTTTTTTTTTGCGAAAGCCTGCCTGCAGACATTATTTTGGGCGAAAAACACACATGCAATTATTTGGTGTATAAGGCCTGATAAAGACTGGTCGTAAATCCGACCAATCCAGGGGTTGTGGTCGGGTCTTGACGCAAAAGCACAGCAGTGCAGTGGTGCGCCAGACGCCCCAAAAATCGATTTCATTAGGTTTAGTGTGGTGGTATACAGTTTATAAGTATACGCACTGTCCTCAGATGTCAATAGAACATTGGCGAGTGCAGAATAACTTCTCATTGCGCTTTTAATTGTTTTTACCCCTTGGATAAAGAGATCATGAGCGATGCCGATGCTTTTCGGCTGCCCATGCTAAATTGGTTGTGTAAGCGTATGGTTTGCGACAGTTTCTTGCCGTAATAGCACGCTTGTCTCCCGGAAGGGGTGTAACATGCTAATAGAGGTGGCCGTCCATGATGGAGGGAGCACTATGCTTCAATGTGCTTATCTCTATGCATGCATGAAACAAACTGATACAGATTTATGTGCTTCGCAATTAGTGGACGAGTTGGCGATGCACGCCTGTATGATGACGTAATATGTTCTTTAACTGGGATGGCTTTACGCTCCCCTACCAAGTACCAAACAATCCAAGTCGCTAAACACTTTTGCTAAATACACTTTTTTAGTAATCCGATCCGCAGCAATGCTGGGAAGAGAAAACATTACTAGCTGAATGTATACAGCAATAACAAAAAATGCAAAAAATAAAGCAGTCCAAGACGGTTTCTGCAAGTGGCGGTTGAAACTGTTTTTTTTTTCGTGGACAAAGTATTTTTGGCATGATTTTGTTTTCACGTGTGAAAGCTGCTATTTCTTACATCCGCTTTCAATTTTCTTAGCCGCTGAATACAACAATTCCAACTAAAGAACAGCTATCTTCTCTACATTATGTTAGCTTGCTGTATTTGCTAGACACAAATGCTGCCTTCAATATTTTCTCTTGCAGTATGTAATTATTATAACGTACTTGTCAATAGGCTCGTGCCACGACATTATTTTAAAACTCAGAAGCGTGTTCACTTGGTTTGTTTTTGTACATTGCCTCCATTATTGGGTGGTGTTTCATGTCAGTTTATTAAATTATTCTTTCCGGAAGATAATAAGTTGGCACCGCCGCGGTGGTCTAGTGGCTAAGGTACTTGGCTGCTAACCCGCAGGTCGCGGGATCGAATCCCGGCTGCGGCGATGGAGGCGTAAATGTTGTAGGCTCGTGTACTCAGATTTGGGTGCACGTCAAAAAACCCCAGGTGGTTGAAATCTCCCGAGCCCTCCACAACTGCGTCTCTCATAATCATATGGTGGTTTTGGGACGTTAAACCCCACATATCAATCAATTAATCAGATAATAAGTTGGAAGGAATCACATCAACGGCACCAGCTTTGAAATACTTGTTATTAAATGGGCGAAAAAACTGCTTGCTTATTTTAATGCTCTCGCTAATATTTTACTTCGTAACAAATTTGATTTTTACTTCATTTGTTACTGCTATTCTGAAAAGTCGTGTCAGTTGAAAGCGTTTTTCAGCGGCCCTTACGTTGAGCTCACTAACTTAGGTATGAAATAGTGAACTTTGTGCAAATATGTGATGCTTCGAAGTGTTTATCGAAGTTTATTCACTTTTCGAATGATAATCTCTGGCTATTCGGGCAAGGACTCTCTGTCCTTAAGAGCAATCGTCTTCAGGCACCGAATTTCAGCAAAAGCCAAAAGCAAATAAAAATATTTACGTATAGAAATATTTCAATGGTTATTGGCTAAGAGTGGCGAGTCTAGAATATGACGCTCCTTTTATTATTCATTAAGTCACGCGCGCAGATTCAGTCTTTGCGTATTATTGTGCAATCGATCGTTGCCCTATGCGCCTAGAAAGCATCATTGCCAAAATAATAAATTAGCTTCTATAGAAGCCTCCAATTGTACGCGGGGCCACCAAAATTGCCTATTTCTATAAACTCCTGTTATGAGAAGCCGTGCTGACGAAAACTGCATGCGTTAGACGTAGTGTGTCGCTAGTTAGCATCTCGCTTCAGTTATCCGGAATCCGCAAAAAACTCTTGCAAACATGACAAAGAAAAGTAGCCATGAGTGAAAATGCAGATCGATAAAGCGCACGTGCGTACAAAATGTCAGCCGTCAATTTGCCACGGTCAGGGGCTATTCAGCACGCTTAGACTTATCGATCGCTGAGACTTATGATCGCTTAGACTTATGATCGCCTTATCAAGCATTGCATGTACAGCTCCATGCCCCTTGGATCGTTGGTTTGTTTACTGAAATTAACGAAAACAAACATTCAATGGTGTTATTTTGCTGGTCTTTTCAAACACCTTCAACCTATTTTTCTCCGCGACTGAAATTTTCATGCTTTGGAGCGTCTGTCCTCAATCGCACTCATTTTCGATTGAACCTGTGTTCTTTAGGCCGTCTTATCACCTTTATTGTAATGAATTACTTCAAATTTGAAAACCTTTTTTTTTCTTGAAGTAAGATACTTTATGGAATTATTTTTAACTGTAGCCCGACAATACCTTTCATGGGAGAGCATAGTTATTTTTAGATATTTCACAATATTTGTGAGTTATTGTTTATTGCACATTTCTAAGCAATATATTAGTTAGAAACTTATTATCCCATTTTGAGATTGGACGAGGCACTGCACTTGTGCAGTATACATCTCCTTTCCCATTGCATGATTTTCTTGCGCCATCAAATGGCCCTTGTGCCATAAAACACCGCATACTATCATCACTCTGCTTGAGCCTTTTTATTGTTCCTACAGATTTCGACATTTTCAGTTTGAAGAACATGTTATTGTAAGCTGTGAAACTTGTAGGCGAACACACTTCTCGACTGCATGCATTGTAGATGTCTTTTTTTTTCTTTCTACTGAAATAACCATGGCCCATGCTAAACGTTTGAAACACCCTAGGTCAGGTGAAGCCACCTGTCGTCGGCTGTTAAGTGGCCATCTTTCTTATCCGATGAGTTTCCGACCATGCAATAGTTGTTTCACGTTAGCTCGATTCGTTTCGTAATGTCAAATAGAGTAACTTCATGAGATATTTTGCTGTTCATGAATGTTCATGTTTTTTTCTTCACGAATGCTTCTATTTCTATCAAGAACGAAATGTCATCTTCCAAAACTGAGAAACTGCCATGGCACTCAGAGAGACATATTTTTTAGCACTTGAGACAGTGCACCTGAACGGTTCCTTTAATTGCAAAATTAAATTGAAAAGCAACAAAATTTTAATCAACAGGGGCAATATTTTGAAAGTATCGTACAAGGGCAATCAGGAGTGCTACATTTAAGCAAAGTATCAGCTGACATCTTAAAATAGCTCCTCAACGTAAGCATTGCATAATTATGGAAGCGACTATTTGCTTCTCGGATGGCGCTGAGTGTTTTGAAAGGCACATGTCTAGCTAATGATCCAATTTGGCGTAGACGGATTTCCGGTATACATTTTTCCGACTTAGTGTTCACGTTAGGAAACATTCTGGCGCAAAGTGGAGGTGAAAATATAGACTAAAAGTTAATGCAGTTCAAGTTGTCAGAATAATTTAGCCAAGACGTCTTTGAATAGAGGGTGAGGGTCGGCGTCTGATTAACGCTAACTAAGTTGCACATGCCCTTAGAAAGGAAGGAGTGCTGAGTGTGTGATAATGTACCAAACATCATGGTTTTCTGTTTGCAACTTTACTGTTCTAATACTCTTACATATGAACGTGTTGATACAGAGCTGAAGTACAACTTTCTGTCTAAAATTTTTACAATGCTCCTTTACACACTTTAATAAAAACCACAACGCAGAAATTCAGCATTATTGCCACAAATTCATTCAAAAGTAAAACAGTTCTTACCTGCCCGGAAACGAAACGATGTTTTTTTGCAGTTACTACCTAGGTTAAGAAAATAACAAAAAATGTGGGAAGATAGTGACAGTGCTACGTCAGTGTGCGTAAAAACAATTGACAGGATGTGTTTTCATTCTTGAAAGGTGGAGAGGCACAAAAAAGGAAATAAGAGGTGTTTGAATAACATGCACACTGAACGGTAGGGTTTATCTGTATTCGAAAGTAACGCTTGTTTATTAAAAGCAAAACAGTAATCGCATTCGCCCCTGCAAGCGCAATGATGTAAAAGTGATATATTTGCAGCGTGAAATTTGCGAACATGGTTTTAGGGATGCCGACTAATTTGATAGCAATATTTTAAAATCACAAACGACTTTTGTTAAGAAAAAACCGTTGTGTGACGTGGCCGTGTAGCCAAACATTTGAATTTCAACACCTATTGCCTTCAGCATGCTGAGAAGGCAAATGAGCACATGTGGGTGATGTTAGAAACTGCAATCTTCGCATTTCTCACTTTGTCACTTTCAAATTTTTTACCTTAAACACGTTTACTAAACTTTTACTTTTATATTGATCACTCTTGCACTCCCTTAAAATTTGTGCCAGTTAAACATAGCCCGCAAGCCTGGCGGTCAAGTGGAGATGCACCCAATGAAGAACGATTGGCAAATCTGAAGAATACGACCTGCAGTAGGGCGACTTGTGTGAAGAAGCTGCACATGTACTGTATATTGCTCGAGAGGAGTGCACAGGCTGTTGATTTGATTATTAGGTGCAGCACTCCAGTGTATGTTACCTTTTTTTTCTGAATAAAGGAGCGTTTTCGACAGACTTCAACGTCGGGGCCATACAGGCGTCTGCTTATAGTGTCTAGCACACTTCAAAAGTTTTCAGTCCGTAAGAGACGAAAGAGGCGATCATGCAATACTGCAATGTATAGCTCTGATTGTGTCTTTCTGAGAACTTGCTATAACACGTAGATAAATTTCCACGGACAAGCGTAACAAGGCTTGGATAGATGTTGAAGAATAAAATGAATGAAGTATGGCCTTAGCGCGCACATTAGGTTAAAGAACACAAATTATTCGGTTCACTATTGTGCCCTTGGAGGAAAGGCAAAACCGTGACGGTATAATATTTGCAAGACAACAACGATACACCGTAATAGAAAACGTACAACTACTGCACAGAATACACCTTCCTAGCAAAACAGAAACAGTTCACTGCATTTCAGCGGTTGACCAAGAATTGTTTTCCTTCTTTCTGTCTGAGTTCAGGCTCCATTTTATTTTACCACTTCTATTGCTTTCGTTCTCTGATTGCCTAAACTAACTGCACTGAGCCAAAAAGACGTGAACAACGAGAAATACAAAAAATAAACATCTGGCGAAAACCCCCTCGCTACGGAACCACCCTCTAGAACCACGTAAGGCATGGGTGAAATTGCTCATTCAGATTGCACCTAAAAGCTCGAACGGCTGAGAAAAATTGGATACTGCTTCTGGCAGACAAGACATCTTATTGCAACCCAGGGAATAAATGGCGCACCTAGGCCACAGTAAGCTTTTTTTCTAACCGCGGTTCACACTCCATAATTTTCAAAGTAAGCTGACCCACTTGGAAGAAAACCAACAAACTTATAACTATGATTTCAACACCAGGTATCTTGGTAATGGTTGATTATCCATCTCGTTATTTCCACTGGTTAAACGTCTGCTCTATTAATCTATCTTTCAGTATGAGAATTTTTATATACTGACTGTATGTACTCAACACAGTTATGCAGTGCTGGATTTCTATACACAACATAATCCGTTCGTCTTCTTTTTAATGACGTGATAGCGTTTAAAATGTTGTTTCCCGGGTATTCCGGCATCTGGGTTAGCATGATAGTTCTGAGTCGAAGCGAAGCGTTGTCCGTGAACAGAAACGTGGGACAGATTTTAACTAAAATAGACTATAAAATATCATTTTGAGCAAGAACTGATTCTTCGCCTGTTGCGCGGCGAGCTGGCATTCAACCACAACGCCATGCCATCACTTGAAACTGTCACAAAAATAATAAAACAACCACTGTGTCAATGTCATGAACTTGGGGAAGTGCTCTTTAAGCGTTTATTATTGCGTGTGGCAGTAGCTTAGCGTCACGCCAGATGCCAAAATATAGATGCACCGATAGCAAGAACGCGTCCTGCCTCAGCATTTATACTTCCTATGCCTCGCGGGCCACTATCGGAGCCCCTTAAACCATCTTCTGAGCCTGTTATAGAACTGTGCAGAAGCACAGCCAAACTTGTGCTTCCTGACGTTAGCAACAAACATTGCACTCCAATTCAAGAACGATGGTTGGGCTTTGAGAATTTTCAGTTCCGCTGCATTCCTCGTGTGCACACATGATAGCTTCGCATATAGAGTTTGTATTGTGATAAGCAGCCAGAAAGTTTGAGTCAGACGTGTGTTTTTTTTTATAGAGCATCGCAGGTATACGGCGGCATCGCAACATCTTTTGTGAGCGACCATCTATTATGCCTGCCCCACCGAGAAAGCATCTGCCATGCCCAGCCATGCCTTTTGCTACTGCTACTGTCATCTACTATGTATGATCTGAATCGTGCTTGTTTCATGCATTTTCTCATGATTTCTTTTCTCGAATATGTGCCCGTCCACTTGTATTTCCTGCAGGTATATGGGCTACATGCAATATAATGGCGCTCACATCTTTCAATGGAATGTGGATTGTTGTTAGGTATGAGTCTAACTCAAATAGTTCTCAGTCGGTAAGAGGTCGAATGCAATTGGGTAGCCGGTTGCGTTCTATCTGGTTACAGAAAACAGAAAAAATAATATGGTTCACTTATATGTCGTGAAATCGGTAATACAAGAGAGTGAAACGTGTCGTCACCGAAGTATAGTTGAATGTTTATTGTGCATTTATATATGGGGCTTGTGGAACGTGTACTGGCGTTTGGCCATTGAAGCACCATTTGAAGCACTGTGTTATTCTGGCGAGAACTGCAGCTCTAAGGAAAGATGACGTGCCGCCTATTAAGCCATATTCTTGAAAAACGAACATTCTCAGACGCAGTTAAAAGTTTGTTGCCATTTGCTGTGCCGTAAACTTCTTCGTTATGAACGAATTTTCGCATAATCACAGCGTTTCTCGCAAATGTTTTCAATGTTTGGCGTGATTGATTGAATTGTGGGGTTTAACGTCCCAAAACCACCATTTGATTATGAGAGACGCCGTAGTGGAGGGCTCCGGAAATAATGTTTGACGTCAAATATCTAGTTTCGCTTAGCTCGGATGACTTTCATATAATGTAGCTGTTTAAAGAAATAAACATATGCGCACAACACGTACCCAGCATAAATATCAAAGAAGTACATTTGGGTAATGCCAAGAAACTGTTTTTTCACTTTCGTGCATGTTCTTTATTTTGCGCATGCTAACAGTGGTATTTGCTTATAGACGAGTGGATTTGGCCCTTCAAAGTGTCCTCAAAAATACAAATAATCATTGTTGAGACAGGTTTTGAGTCCGTTCCTAATTCAGTGCCACCGTAGTGTATCGCTCTAACATGACTGCCTGGGTGTTTTCTTGTACTTTGAGCCCTTCACCGTCTGTCAGGACAATTAGTGTTTTATAGTTTACTATTATTTGTTGAGACAGGTTCTGAGCCCGTTCCTACTTTGGCGCCACCGTAGTGCATCACTCTAACATGAATATCTGGGTGTTTTCTTGTCCTTCGAGTTCTTCGCCATCTCTCGGGCAAATTATTGTTTTAAACTTTCCTTTTATGGTATAGGTTTTTTTTTCCCAATGTTTTTGCGGCTGTTTGACTCTTTAACCGGGCCGCAGAGGGATCTTTCAGGCCATTTGTAATCCAATCTTTGGCATTGGTGTGAATTTGAGTCACTTTGCGGAACTGTATTACAATAAAGAAACAATATGTCATGCAGCAGCGTTCAATAAAGCTTGGTCACTTAGTACCTATTCAATAATGAAATAAAGTTTGCTTAGGGCCAGAATAATCAGAAACTACACAATGAAATATAGGGTGGGAAATGAGGAAGCTACTTAGTCTTTATTCAGGACGGGGGGGGGGGGGATGAAGTTTTTGTTACCAAGTATAAGCAGTCGACAATAGATGAACAAGCAGGTGAAGGCAGTCACATTAGAAAGCTGAGGTGGGTTGGACTATGACCATTCTGCCAGCAATCAAGCAATCGCTAGTACTTGCTGGCACATTGCAAATAAATTTCACTTTTATTTATTTACTGAATACTAGTTTATCATGTGAATTTATTCATTTATTTACAAACATAACATTCATTCTCGAGTGCCATCTGGAATGCTATACTTCATAAGATATAAAATTCACACGAAATACAACAGATAGTTAAATGACCGTTCCGAAAACCGATTTGTCTACGTCTCATAAGAAATCGTACAAAACAGGAAAATAGACGTTTGATTATGTTTGGCAACTCAAGATCAAAGTGTTCACCGATCAATTGTTATAACATATTGCACAGCAGGTGACGCAACGTAATCACGTTTTATGCCCTTGTCACCTCTAACGCTTCGCCTGTCATTTCCTTCTTCAGTTGTGCCAGTCATCCTTCTCTTGAAGCTTTGGGTAGCCTTCTGGTAATATTTCAGCTTGTAGTAACCAAGGCGAAGCAGAACGAAGACACTTCGCATGTTGAGCTTTGAAGAAAGCATGATCTGCAGTGGGCTTAACGTTATTTGCGCTACTGGGCAATTAGACGACTTGTATCTACACTGACTGTGCTCTGACTGTCCAAGACTTCCACCTCTCTATCATCTCCCACCTTTCCTTCTCATATAATGAAGAAAGGTGGTTAACCACTAACTTAGGAGCTGGCAACCTGCGACTTTCGGTGCGAATAAAGAACCCCTCTCGCCCTTCCCACTGCTATTCCTATGGGAAGGTGGAAATGACAATATTTAGTGAAAGTGGGGTTTTCGCTTGTAAAATTGGTATAAGATATTTGCAACTTGGAACCGTGTGACATGTAAACACAGAATCAAAGCGATTCTAATACATTTCTTACCTTTTGACCACAGTATTTTCTCTTTATTGTAGACGTCTTCCACACCGGTTTGTGTTTGCGTCATGCAAAGTGACCCTTCGCTTGAAAAGTCTGCCAAATCCTGCACTAGCTCGTCGTTGCAGTACAGAAAAAAAGAGGTCATGAAGGCAATAAGGTGAATGAGTGGTGACTCTGTAAGCCTCTCTACGAAGACGATTCTTAACGGACCGTTTACAGTTCCGGATACTCAAGCCATGTAAAACCACATCATCGTGGGCCCTCTGGAAGACCTGTATCTAAGCGGCCATACCTAAGTTATTGAGCACCTGTTTCGGCTTCTATTCTGCGGTGAGATGATTGTGGCGCCGTAATGAGGGAAACCTCCAGAGCCTAATATATATGCGCAATGTTGACAATCGGAGTAGTGTAGCCATAACCACTGCGTAACCATGCTTAACCCCTACTGCCCCCTCACCCTTCACTAGCCACGCCTGTGCAGAATGATTGTACCAGCGCAACGAGCAACTTGTTCAGCTTCTATTATGCATAGTCATAAATTATGTGCAAAATATGGAGCAACAATGTAGGAAGTTTGGCTTGTTGGCAGATATGATGGTCATCGCAAGATGAAACCCAAAAACAAGAACTTAGACGAAGCAAGAGTTTGCATCTTACACTTTCTTTTTTTCGCTTCCTTTTTTGACCTGACCACTACGAGTATTCGGCAACAGCTCCTAAAAGCGTCAAGGCTCTTTTCCATTGCTATGGTAGTGACGCCTGAATTTTAAAAATAGTGAGAGCACATGGCAAATTAAACTTAGCAAAAGTGATTTGCCAATTATTCAACATGATTGAGCAGACCCTTCCTACGTGCCTTGTGCAACAATGTTCATAGCTAACACTCCACGAAACGCAACATAGCATCCTATTTTTCACGTCAAATGACAAGTTACCGCGTTGCATAAGATTTCAATAGCCGCATTCATCCTAATGGGCGTACATACTGCACACGAGCCTGATCGTTTTGAAGCGAATACGCTCATTTGTGTACAAACGTATGACTGCAAAACGGCACCACATATGTCATTTCGCAATCCTGCACTCTAGCACGGTCTGTTTATCAATTTTTATACAGATATAATGCTCCCCACTACATCGTCATCTAGAATTTCGGCATTGCTGAGGATAGCGGCTCACTGGTCTTTTATGTCTCATATCAAGTTAAGTTGATATTCAGACTTGGGCTTCCACATCCCTTTCGTTTTGTTTGTTCGTCCAGCACTTATGAGACTTAAACACAAAAGAAAACACCCTGAGGGTTCCGCAAGTGCATAATGTTAACATGTGCACACCTTATTACGTGTATTGTATTTTTAAACAAGCAATTTAAATGATCGATGCCGAAGTAACAATTATGTGACAAGCAGTACTGTAGTCTTTGAAAGGCACTATCGAAACGAAAGCTATGAATGATTGACCTCGCATATCAGCTTATTCTTGTTATTACGTTTCGTCTATTGCCAAGCTCAGTACTCTACAGCTGGCCGTTTTGTGCACAATTTACAAACCAATGTTTTAATTTATATCATCTTCCTTGCAGGAACGAATAGCTGGGCTAATTTTTGGGAGTTAATGTTAAGAAGATAGCATGAAGAAACAATGAAACCAGCGAGGAAGAAGTACACGAGAAAAGTGTTACCTTACAGGTTCTTATGTATACGTCTCACATCTGTAGCTGCTATATAGACCCAATAATCTGTTCTTTTTGGGGCTACACTTGTCATTGAATCAGATAATAAATCATCTATTGTGTCAGATTGAACTGCACCATAACGTGTTTTGAAATCAAAAATTGCGCTATAATGACTTTGGCTAAGTTTGTGTTATCAAAATCTACGCGAGTTTTTCAAAGAACTTTACGCCAGTTGGTGTTCTTGATGTTGGCATTACACTGGCTTCATCACATAGTCCGTATCTCTAAAAACCGTGCTTAAGTGTCGGATAATGCACCTGAATTATATGCAGCACATAACTTCTTGCTTAATATAGGACAAATGTTTTTCCCAATTTGACTTCCTCGATGAGCTCATGCATTTTAAGCACACAAGTCTACCGACGCCATAACAATATTCATGTGCTCTGAAAGAAATAATTACACTGATGTAGCTTTAAACACCCTTACACTTTCTTCGCACGTGCTGCGCATGCAAAGTTAGCCGAAATATAGCCTACAGCGTGAATTTGCCAAGTAATACAATTGCAAGTGTATATAAATGAATGCGACTCACCAAAGGTAAAAAAAGTCTGTAAGGAACAGCGAAAAATTTCTGAATGAAAAAACAAAGTACATTTTCACAATCGAGAAAACCAACTTCGTAAAAATAACTTCAAAATTTTCAATAAACCTGAAGAGACTTTAGTTTGTTCAGAATGCACAAAAAGCACTGGCGTTTACTGAGCCAATACAGAAGCTAGGAATAGCTCTTCTTGCTCGTAAAAGAAACAACCGTAAAAGAAACAACCTGTAAGTTAATTCTGAGAAAAAAAATGAAAGTATCTGAAAGTTCTTTCACACACTCCAACTCACTTAAGGTTTTGCGTTGAAGATAGGGAGACGTGCGCCCATAAAGGAATTCTTGGTTGATTCCCTTCTCATTTTTCGTTGGTTGCTTCATGATCTCTCTAGAAATGGGTCACAGGAGAAACTACTTGAGGAAGTGATACTGAAGTCGATGTGTGTATCCGAATGGTGTGCCCACTTTTTTAAGGTGGGCGAGGTTCCTAAATCAAAATAGAGTAGATCAGAGTACTTTAGCAAAAGTATATCCGATAATACGTTTATGCTTTTTTTACGGACTTCCCAGCTCGCATTCACCACCCTAACGATTAATTCGACGAGTATTGAAATATTTGTGAGCCGTGAACCAGTGTTTGCTGTTCGCTAAATTTATCACAAAAAGGCTTATTTTCTGAGCGCTCTGCTTTTGAGGGCAAGTGTCTGTGCATAAAATACAGTGCCTTTACCAGTTATGACGCTAGTTTCAAGGGACATGCATCATCATCTCAGAACAAATCAATTACTGTGGTCAGCTTTTGGAAAAGTTCGCTAGGCACACGATCTTTAACGTAGTACACTCCAGTACTCCTGGTGCTCCTTTTGTCCTTCAATTGTTTTGTGTAGCTTCTTTGCTTCAGTACTATGTTTCCAGCAAGACATGCTACTTTGATATAAATAGAGCTCGATGTTTTCAGATAAGTCTGAAAGAATTCGATATTTTATAAACCGTGATGTCAAATGAGCATTGCCGATTTTAAAAGCATTTCCCTATAGTACCTAGCATATAAAATACAGATTACAAACCATAAGACTAAATTTGGATTGACTACAGATAGAAATGTTGCGTAGTAATCTATCGTGACAGAATTCATAGCCAAACTTTACGCAAACATCTACAGTTCCCCTCATATTCAACGGGGGGTGATTTTCATGTTTTTGATATGCCGCGCGTGCAAGATGTGTGCGTGTGCAAGCCAAACAAAATGGTGGAATAAGTGTTCACTCATTTCTCGTGGATCAGAGTAAGAGGAAGAATTAACTGTAGAGATGAGATGCGTTTCGTACATAACAATGCTTGTTATGAGAACGGTTCTCTTTAACACGGAAGTCCTTTATGCCGGCGTTCACCACGACTCTGCTGACGTATTTGCGTCGTGGATATGAAGGTGTAAAATGTATACTAACAGTCTGCAAAGAAAAAACCATGCCATATCCACGGAGTGAATGACGATGAGTGGGGTGAAGCTTCGAAAAATTTTGTCGGCCAACCGTAAATCATCTGCTGGCGGCATCCATCCATCCATCCATCCATCCATCCATCCATCCATCCATCCATCCATCCATCCATCCATCCATCCATCCATCCGTCCGTCCGTCCGTCCGTCCGTCCATCCGTCCGTCCATTCATCCATCCATCCATCCATCCATCCATCCATCCATCCATCCATCCATCCCTCCATCCATCCGTCCGTCAATCCGTCCACCCACCCATCTATTCATCCATCCATCCATCCATCCATCCATCCATCCATGCAACCACCCATCCATCCATCCATCCGTCCACCCGTCCATCCGTCCGTCCGTCCGTCCATCCATCCATCCGTCCGTCCGTCCATCCGTCCATTCATCCGTCCGTCCGTCCGTCTGTCCATCCGTCCGTCCGTCCGTCCATTCATCCGTCCGTCTGTCTGTCTGTCTGCCTGCCTGCCTGTCTGTCTGTCTGTATGTATGTATGTATGTATGTATGTATGTATGTATGTATGTATGTATGTATGTATGTATGTATGTATGTATGTATGTATGTATGTATGTATGTATGTATGTATGTATGTATGTATGTATGTATGTATGTATGTATGTATGTATGTATGTATGTATGCATGCATGCATGCATGCATGCATGTATGTATGTATGTATGTATGTATGTATGTATGTATATGTATGTATGTATGTATGTATGTATGCATGCATGTATGCATGTATGTATGTATGCATGTATGTATGTATGCATGTGAGATGCCCCCGCAACGCCACCGATTTCCAGAGAGGGAAGACGACTCAACCCCTTGTTTATCCGGTTCCCTCTTGGTATGTGTCTCAATCATTTCCCTCATACAGGGATTCGTGCTGGGGCCGGGAAGTTGGAGACGCTACTACTTGTTCCTGTTTACTGATTCATTTATATTATTACTAACTGCAAACATCGTATACCCGCGTACATCAATCACTACACAATATTATCACACAAGATTTCCACACTCGTGACTTGCGACGCAGGATACATAAGGGAAATAACTTTGACAATACAAAGGTGCAACGATACAATATAAACACATGACGACACAAACACGATGAAGTTATCAGTTACCAAAACCCGCAATGTCTCAACACGCCACTTCCTTTCTTGCAAAGCTAATTCAATTAAGGTGCATAAAGTCCGTCTCACGAAAGGTCCATGTTGACGAGAGCCTCGGTGCTGGCTGTTCGAGTCGGGGCTCAGGGATTCTTCCTGGGGTCATTGTCCAATTCGTCAGCGTCTTCATCGTCTTCGTCATCGTCGCCTTTGTCGTGACTCTCAGTGGTTTTCATCTTAGCCTTCTTTCGTAAGGTTCCATTCACTCACCTCCTATCCTTAACTTTCATTCCTCATCGTACGGTCCTTGCCCAGTCATCTCATCGCCTCTCATCGCTATCTCTTCGCACCGTTATCTTCCTTTTCCATTCCGTCTCTCTACCATCTCGAGCTCATCGCATCGTATCTCTGAGTCCCCTCGCATCGTCTCGTAGTCCCTTTTTGTAGGACCTGATTCCGCCCCTCCATGGCACCTAACCAATTGCCACTGTTGACACGACACCTTTCTCTGCCAGTCGGTGTGTGTCATCTTCGACGGCCGCCCAAACGGCCCGCACCAGTAGAAAAGCCTCTCCCAAGTAACGCCGAGCAAGTAACTATGTACAAACTCAAGCCTCAAGGAGAGAGATGGGCGAGCTGTCCGAAGACACGTGAATTACGGGCGAACAATGGTCTCAATGCTCGGACAAAAAGCGTCGTCTGTAATGACCATCGTCCAAAGTTTCCAGTGTTGTGCCGAATTGTTTTCGGCTGAATCGATTGCCCCGGTTTCTGGTACCCGATGACCCGTGGTCCATACCAAGTTTCAACGTCTGCGTGCAGCTCGGTGTCTCCCGCGAAATTCTCCACAGCCGCCGCTTCTTCGTCATTCAACGCCGCGGGTGGCCATCCGCGCAGAGCGCAGCAATGAGCCCTGGAGCCACGGAAGCTGACAGAAAGTCAGGCCGGACCCGGCACAGGCGCTGCAGCAGGGTCGCATTCCCCGAACCGACAAAAGGTGCTCTGCTGCTCCCCCATGCCACAAATCTGAAGGGTGCGCGCGGATTATTGCCACCGTACACTGTCACACTGTCTGTAGACAACAAGGCGCCGCCCGGTCCTCGTGTTTGCGCGGGGGGGGGGGAGATAATTCTTCCAGGCACTCCACTCTGGAATGCCCATTCGTTACACCGAAGGTTTTCTTTTCCTTTTTTATGCGTGGGTTACAGAAACGAGCGTAAACATCTTGAAAGGAACAGGGTTCCGTCCGTGTTTGCGGGGACGTCACACATGTATGTATGTATGTATGTATGTATGTATGTATGTATGTATGTATGTATGTATGTATGTATGTATGTATGTATGCATGTATGTATGTATGTATGCATGTATGTATGTATGTATGTATGTATGTATATATTTATGTATGTATGCACGTATGTATGTATGTATTGTAGGCATTCATTAAGCACATCATGTATCTTTACACATATTCATCATCATGAGTGGTCGTCATCTTCTTCTGCTGTTGGGACTTGGCTTGTCTGAGTTCTGTGCCTTGGGCATGGTCGCTTCATCGTGTCTTCTGGGCCCAATAAAGGTTGCCTTCACCTTTACATCACAAGTGGTGGAGTTTGCTCTACGATCTTCCGTCCTCTCCCAGCCCTATCTGCCTCCTGGAGCTGCACTCAGGTCGTCGTTTGTGCCAGGTGTCCGGTAACATGCCTCAGGACGAGCCAACCGGCGCTTCTGCGTCTACCTCCACGGCCCTGGCTACCACGGCCTATCCATCGTGGATTATCACCGCACACCAGCGTGAGCCACCCACGTTCGCCGGACTTCGAGGTGAAGATGTTGAGCATCGGTTGGACCAGTTCAATCGAGCGAGTTCCACTGACAACTGGGACGATCCTACCAAGCTTCGCCGCGTTTCTTTCTATCTCACAGGCGTAGCGAAAACATGGTTTTTCAATCATGAAACGGAGATTACGGACTGGACACGTTTCAAGCAACAGCTTCGCCAAATTTTCGGCACCGCGGCGGTTCGTTCAGCTCTCGCGATGAAGACACTGGATTCTCGCAAGCAGCAATGCGGTGAGTCCTACACATCGTACATAGAGGATGTGCTTGCTCTCTGTCACCGTTTGAACACGTCCAAGTCTGAATCAGAGAGAGTTCGTCATCTATTGAAAGGAATAGGCACGGTCGCGTTCAATGCCTTGGTCATTCAAAACCCGACTACAGTCGCTGACGTTGTTGCCACGTGCCAACGCCTAGAGGAACTTGAATCCCAACGGTTACCGCCGGACAGCTCTGAAAACACTACCACGAGTGATGCCTCATTGCGTGCCGTGATCCGGGTGATTATACGCGAAGAGCTGCTATCTTTCGGCCTCTCAATGACACCGAGTCCACCTCCT
The DNA here is from genome assembly GCF_043290135.1 of Rhipicephalus microplus. NCBI lineage: Eukaryota > Metazoa > Arthropoda > Arachnida > Ixodida > Ixodidae > Rhipicephalus > Rhipicephalus microplus. The sequence continues at coordinate 179,121,120 of NC_134701.1, forward strand.
CCCTCCAACACTGTTTTTCGGGATGTTATCAAAGAGAAGTGGGCGTCCATTACCGGGCCAGCGTATGTAGACTCTCCAGCATCTCGACTCCAGCCGACGTACGCGCAAGTCCTCGCTGGCTCACCACCCGTGGTACAACCGATGCCCGCACACTCAACGCCTGTCCCGCTGGCTTCGTTGACTCCGAGTGTGACTAGCCAGCCCTTTCACCCACAGTGGCGGCCGCATCGTCTGATCTGTTATTACTGCGGCTATCGGGGCCACATTGCACGCGTCTGTCGGAAGCGTCAGCAGGACGAGCGTCGTGGACCCGACACCTACGGACAGGACAATGGGACAAGCTGGTACGCTTTCCAACGTCGTCCTTATTATCCGCCGCTACGCCGCTTACCGTCTCCAACGGCGACATCTGAGCCAACCAGTTCCTACCGCTCTACTAGACGCCGCTCACCCTCACCCCTCCGCCGTTTCACGTTTCTATTGCGACCTGCCTCGCAATTCACCAACCAACGCCCAGAAAACGAACCTCTGCAGCTTTTGGAGGAAAAGCTGCATCGAACGAAAAGACAGAAATTCCTCCAGTGCGTCCATATAATACGATAGCTGTTTTAATAGAAGGTGTGTACGTGGACGCTTTAATAGACACTGGTGCTTCTTTGTCTGTGATTGATCGTTCTTTGTGCTCACGTCTACGAAAAGTCACCACACCTTATGATGGACCTACACTGCACGCTGCTCAAGGGGATGCCATTAGACCTGCCGCTATGTGCACCGCTCGTGTTTTCATAGCTGGTATTCTTCATTTTGTACAATTTGCTGTGCTGAATTCGTGTGCCCACCAGATTATATTAGGCTGGGATTTTCTGTCTACAGCGAACGCTGCAATCTGCTATCAAGAAAATGTTGTTCATGTGATGGAAACTGACTATGCCCTTTATGCAGATGACAAGCCCATTCGCTTGCTCACTGCGGAAGATACCGAGCTACCATGTGGTCATCAGCGGATAGTTGCCATCACTTCTAATGTGATCAACTCTGGTGACGTGTTTGTCCAACCATCTGCACACTGTCTCGCAAGAGGTATAGCCCTTGCTTCAGGTCTAGCGCGATTCCACAATGGCTCCGGACATCTCTACGCTACAAACCAGACTTCTGAAAAAATTCTCATTCCTAAAGGCACCACAATGGTTTGCGTTTCTGAATCTCAACTTGTCTCTGTTGTCCCGCTTATGCCAGCGTGTTCTGGCCTTCGTTATATTGGACGTTCATCAAGCGTTTCCGTTCTTGCTGCGACTATTAGTCCAGAACTGGCCTCTTCACAGACGGATAAGATGCTTGCCTTGCTACAAAAACATAGGAGATTATTTGATGTTCATTCCTCATCTCTGGGACAGACGTCCATTATTAGGCATCGCACCCAGACCGATGGCACTTCCATCGTACGCCGTCGACCATATCGCGTCTCTTCGTCCGAGCGTGAGATCAATGAGCAAAATGTTGCCGATATGCTGCAACGGAACAGTATACGTCCCTCCGCGAGTCCTTGGTCATTTCCTGTTGTTTTAGTAAGGAAAAAAGATGGCTCCGTGTGAGTTTGCGTGGACTACAGAGCACCTATTAAGATTACCCACAAGGATGTTTATCCCATGCCGCGCATAGACGATGCTTTGGATTCACTGCAAGGTGCTGAGTACTTCTCAAGCCTAGACCTGCGTTCAGGTTACTAGCAAATACCCATGCACGAGGATGACAAAGAAAAGACAGCGTTTTAAACACCAGATGGGCTGTATGAATTCAACGTCATGCCATTCGGCCTTTGCAATGCTCCAGCAACATTCGAGCGGATGATCGACACAGTTTTACAAGACTTGAAGTGGAAGACTTGCTTGTGCTATTTTGACGATATCGTTATTTTCTCGTCAACCTTTCCTCAGCACTTGCAACGACTAGACGAAGTTTTTACGTGCCTTGCAAACGCAGGCATTCAGCAGAACACCAAGAAGTGCCGTTTTGCGAGCAAGACGATTAAAGTGTTAGGCCACATCATTAGCAAGGACGGTATTCGTCCCGATCCTGACAAGATTTCCGCTGTCCAACACTTACGGCGTCCTGAAAAAGCCAAAGATTTGCGCAGTTTCTTCGGCCTGGCTTCTTATTTTCGCCGATTCTTTCGAGACTTCGCCTCAATAGCTTCACCATTGCACAAGTTGCTCGGATCAGGCGTCACCTTTGTGTGGTCTCCTGAATGTGAAGCGGCATTTGCCCAACTGAATTGTGCAATAACATCCGAACCAGTTCTCTGCCATTTCGACGAAACTGCACCTACGCTCCTGCATACAGACGCTAGTGGTTGACGCATTGGTGGAATTCTCCTACAGCGAGACAAATCTTCACATGAGAAAGTCGTCGCATGCGCGAGCCGTGCACTGACCCCTGCAGAAATGAATTATACCATCACTGAACAGGAGTGCCTAGCGGTCGTATGGTCGATACAAAAGTTTCTACCTTATCTCCACGGCCGCCACTTTACTGTGGTTACGGACGATCACGCCTTGTGCTGGCTCTCGACAATCAAGAACTTGTCCGGCCGCCTTGGTCGCTGGATTCTTTGCTTACAAGAATACTACTTCACTATCACATACAAGTCGGGAAACAAGCATCAAGAGGCCGACGCACTTTCGCGTTGCCCGCTCTCTTCGGAGCCGCTTAACAAACCCGCCACTGCCGCACACAAGAAGCGTTCGGCCGTCTCTTCCCAACATGTTTCGCCATTAACTACTTTGGACCCAACTTCTCCAAGCGAGTGTGCTTTGTTCTTATCTCACCAACGTGCTGACCTTTACTGTCGCCACATCATGGACCGTCTTGATGGGACTTGCCGGCCCCCTAACGCCCGTCTTCGCCGACAGCTGACACAATTCAAGCTCAACAACCACGTCCTGTACCGTCATATCTACCACCTTGATGGTCAACGCTGGGTGCCCGTTCTACCTCGCTCTCTTCGGGCTCAAGTCCTCAAGACATATCACGACGACGTGTCTGCTGGACACACGGCCTTCCAGAAAACGTATGACCGCATAAGATGTCACTACTACTGGCCGGGCTTGTCTACCTTTGTCATGAAGTACGCTGCCTCATGCGCCCTTTGTCAGCGTCGCAAGCTAGCTACATCAACTCGAAGTGGACATTACAATCGCTCCCGTGTCCCCTGCAACCATTCGAGGTAGTTGGCATTAACCTGTATGGTCCGCTTCCTATGACTGTCACGGGCAATCGATGGATAGTTACAGCTGTCGACCACCTGACCCGCTACGCAGAAACAGCTCCCGTGCCTTCTGCATCAACTTCGGAAGTGACCGACTTCATCCTACGAGCAATATTCCTTTGACAAGGAGCTCCTCGTGTAATCCTGAGCGACCGTGGAAAAGTATTTCTTTCAGAACTCGTCGAAGAAGTGCTCAAGGCAGCCGGCACTACACACAAAACAAGCTCCAGTTACCATCATCAGACAAACGGCCTGACTGAGCGCTTTCATCGTACACTGTCAGATATGATTGCGATGTATATCGAACCCGACCACAGAAACTGGGACACCATTTTGCATTTGACACTTTTGCGTATAATACCTCTGTACAGCGCACAACCGGTTACTCGCCGTTCTACCTCGTCCACGGTCACTTCCCCTCTTCTTTCCTCGATGTTTCGTTCTTCTCTGCGCCTGTCAAACCATGTTCATTTTCAAGTGAAGAATACGTGTCGCATCTACTTCATTGCCACCAGCTGGCTCGCGCCAACCCTGAAGCCAAGCAACAGGATCGCAAGCTTGAATATGATGCCTCTCATCGTGCCATGTCTTTCAGCCCTGGCGACGAAGTCCTCCTTCTCACACCCATTCGCACTCGCGGACTGTGCGAGAAGTTTCAATTACGTTTTATTGGCCCCTACACTGTCTTGGAGCAAATGTCTCCTGTGAATTATCGCGTGGCACCCGTTCTTCTTCAGACGGACCACCGCTACAGGGCAGCAGAAATAGTCCACGTATCTCGCATGAAGCCTTTCATACGGTGTTCATCTTCGCTTTAAAATGCGGCCAAGAACTGCGGTCAGGATGACCGCTTTCACGTGGGGGGGGGAAGTTAGTGTAGGCATTCATTAAGCACATCATCTATCTTTACACACATTCATCATCATGAGTGGTCGTCATCTTCTGCTGTGGGGACTTGGCTGGTCTGAGTTCTGTGCCTTGGGGGTAGTCGCTTCATCGTGTCCTCTGGGCCTAATAAAGGTTGCCTTCACCGTTACATCACAGTATGTATGTATAAATGTATGTATGTATGTATGTTTGCATGTCTGTATGTATGTATGCATTTATGCATGTATGTATATGTATGTATGTTTGCGTGTCTGTATGTATGTATGCATTTATGCATGTATGTATGAATGTATGGATGTATGCATGTATGTATGTATGTGTGTATGTATGTATGCATGTATGTATGTATGCATGTATGTATGTATGTAGGTAAGTATGTATGTATGTACCTATGTATGTATGTATTTGTGTATCTCTGTCTGCCTGTCCATCAGCCCGTCCGTAGGTCTGTCTGTCAGTTTGTTTGTTTGACACAAATTCTTAGAAAAAGGCCACGTTTTTTTTTCTCTGATGCATTAGTGCATGGCCCGGCCAAGTCGCGCGGCTGGCCTGTGCATGTTACATGCACATCAGCAACGCACGCACTCTACCTCACGTGTATAGAGCGGTGGGTGCAAACATTCAGCAAATCACCCTTTTACAAACACCTACAATAGAGCTATGCATTGCGGTGGGAGGTTGATTGATACTTCAGGTATAACGTCCCATAGCCACCATATGGCTGTATGAGAGACGCCGAAGTGGAAGGCTCCAGAAATTTTGACCACCCGAGGTTTTTAAGGTGCACCTAAATCCGAGCGCACGGGCCTACAGCATTTCAGCTTCCACTTAAAAGGCAGCTGCTGCAGTTGGGATTCGATCCCGGCACCTACGGGTCAGCAGCCGAGTACCTTAGCCAATAGACCACTGTGGTAAGGCCTGGTGAAGCGAGCTTACGCTTCACCATTGGATAAGCGCGACAAAGCAGTCTGTATGGTTAAATAAGAAAAAACAACAGTCGCAATCAAGACGTAAAGCAAACCTGTGTATGATAAGGTATGGTAGGAAAGCAGGCACATTCTTTTTTCTGTTTCTGAGAGACTAGTGCTTGTTTGAGACTTTTCACTGCTGGCGAGAGCGACCAACCACTTTGAAGGATAGGTATGCATTGAACTCTGCCCATTACTGTGAGGTTGCTCTGCGCTCTCTTTAATCTACGGCAGTGAGAAACATCTATACACTACGGCAGTAGGCAACAAAGAGTGACGGCACGAGCCCTGTGACAAGCAGCGTGTTCTGGCACGTGAGTGTCGCAGAACTGGCCCAGCATTCAGGAATGCCCCAACATGCAAACCACGTTATCAAACCGGCGACGCTAGTACTAAACGCTGCAGCTCAGTCCAACGTACCTTCAGACACCATGACTGAAGCATGCGAAAGTGAGGCGAAAAAAAAATTTGCCCGAATTTGCATAATACCCTGCAAATGTTGTCGAAAGACGATAGTTTAGCGCCTGGAGAGAGTGAGCAAATTGTTTATTTGATGTTCTGCGCAAGAAAATCGGTGAATGGTATTCTGGAGGCGCTGCGTTGGAGTGCCTCAAGCCTGCAGCGGATGCGAGCAAGCGCATCGAGGCACGTAAGACACGAACACCATCTGGCAGATATCTTCAAAAACGAAGGCGTGCGTGCCCGCGGAGAAAAATGCGCGCCTGTCTCAGAGGTGATAAGGTGTAGAACGCAAAGCAACGGGCAGTTTCCACCACCGTGTTGGTAACAGTTAGCTTTTTGAGCATCACAATGCACTGTCAGCACAGCGCGATAAACGCTACAGTCCTTAGAGTTACTTGTGCGTGCCTCTTCTACTATGAAGTCAGACATAAAAAACACCGACGTGTTGTTATGGCACCTCATATATGCGCAACAATTGCTTTTTAATTGACAATCGCACAACTCGGAACGTTAAACATTGAGCAATATTGGTGGGCGCTGCGGATGCGGTCAGCCATTTGGAGCAGTTTGAGATATCGTTAAGGGCGGGCAAACAGACGAATGTACAGACAGACAGCCAGCCAGCCAGCCAGACAAACGGACAGACAGACAGACAGGCAGACAGACAGATAGACAGACAGACAGACAGACAGACCTAAATTTTTCCGTCGAAGGTCCTTAAGAAAGACTATCGTCATTAAAAAGCTCGCGTAGACTACGATCGGACATCAACCACCATATGAATATGAGAGACCCCGTAGTGGTAGACTCCGGAAATTTCGACCACCTGCGGTTATTTAACGTGCACTGAAATCTGAGCACACTGGCCTACAACACTTCCGACTCCATCGGAAATGCAGCATCCGCCGCCGGGATTTGATCCCGTGACCTGCGGGTAAGCAGCCGAGTACCTTGGCCACTAGACCACCGCGGCGGGGCTACTGAGGTATTATGTAAACAGAGTAGATATTATTCTTCTTCTTGGATGCTGCCAAGACCAACAATACAGCTGTCGGTCATGGGGATATTATCTAAAAAGGACATATTCGTGACAGTTGTGCAGCAGCTGGCACTATTTCAGATTTATATCCGCAGTATATTCACGTGTATACACACGGTTCTTGTAACGCAAACTCCTCCTTTTCAGCTTTTGTCGTGCAATACTTGGCAATAGAGCACACTTTTAAACTATGTCGAGTGACGTCTTCTGCTGGTGCGTAGATGCTTGAAATTCTATCTGCACTACGCTTCATAACATCCGAAAAAAAGGCACGAAAATCAGTCAATTTTAGCTATTCGAAGGTCACTCTAGCATCGCTGAAAAGTGATAAAAACCTCTTTCAGAACGCTTCCCTGTTATATGAGACCTTAAAAGAACACACAAAAGAAAGAAAAATGAACAACGTGAACGAGTTTCAATATGTGACTGCAGGATTCCAGGAAACAGCGTAGCAGACACCGTGGCCAATAGCGCCTATAATAACGAAGGGAGATTTGTTCTGCCAATTTCACAAACTGAAATGCGTTTACTTCTCAGACAGCTAACCTGAGACGCCACCAAAGATAAATAGTTTGACAAAGATTTTAAAAGTTTAGACTTATACTTAATAGACCCTTGCATGAAACTAAGCATCCCATCAGAGTTGAGAGAAAATAGAAAATTTGAAACATCAGTCCTCCGCGTACAGCTTCGTACACCATTTACGCGACACTTCCTACAAAGGATAAAGTGTGCGCCTAATGCAGAGTGCCCCTGCGGCCACCCTGACGAAGATGTACCTCACCTGCTTCTGGAGTGCCCAAAATATGAAACACAAAGGCAAGTATTACGAGGAAGTTTGCAACTTTTAGTTAAAATGCGCTTCACAGAGACAAAAATACTAGGTCCGTGGCCAACTGCAGGCCTTCAGAAAAGAGCACTTGCTTTTTCGAGACGTTTATTGACGAATAAAATTATTTATGGAAATACTGACCTACCCTATGCATTGTTTTCTTCATGCAAAAGAAAGTATGTAATGTTTGTATAGTGGTGTTTAATATGCGTAATCATCTGTCTCAGTGTGAGCTGACCTTGTATGTGGAAATTGTGCACGTATGTATTTATTAGGCTTAATTTAAACTGTCATGTGAGGAGAACTGACTTTTTGTGTGGAACATTAGAACCTATGAACTGTATGTGAACCGACCAGTGACGTTTCACATGTTAATGTTTACTTTCAAATCGTATGTTGTATAGACTCGCATTTTGTGCCGTTATTGTTGATCATATGGCATATCTTGCCTAATAAAAGAAAAAAAGTAGCCGGTGCCACCATAATGGCACCCACCTCTCCTATTTCATCAATTTAATAAAAAAAGAAAGCAGCATAGAGTCCACGTTAACGACCAGAATAGCTCGCACTGATTACGCGGCCCAGAGGAACGTGGAAGAATGAGCATGAAACAAGCACACTGAGGCTCAGAACGCGAAAAAAAACACATGAGTCACGGTACCTAGCCTACGCACTCACTTCGTGAAGAACTATCGCAATAAACGTGAGAGATAGGGAGACAAAGGATGTCTCGCCCTCTGCTTGTGTCAGCCACGGCTTTATGAAGAAATAGACGGCCATGCATGCTGGCTTATTATCAGTGGTGAGAGGCGTAGATGATTGAGGAAAGACAATGGGCTGAAGTGCTCGCAGCAGCTACACGGGAGTTCAAAAGCGATCGAAGCACTACAGTGAATAGGCGAGTTCTGTTTAAACCGGCGTAACATATATGGTTCTGGTAATTAATCAACCAAATGAGCGTTACCTAATGCTGCAAGAAGACATTCTACGTTCAACTCTGCATGTCTCAGCATGTTTCATGTTTCACTTCAACTGATACAAGCTTTGCAGTGGAATGAACTTGATATGGCTATGCAACCTCGCATGTAAACGAAGTACGTGTAAACCTGTTGTTGGCTAGTTGTAGTCCTCTACAGGTTTCCCAGTCACTCACACGATCAGTAATGGATTAACAATTGTAGTTATCACTATACCCTTACTAACCATGCAGCTAATTTCACTAACCTTCATTGTACTATCTTTGTTTACTAAGAGGTTAGTACTTATTGTGACAAGTACGTGGCTACCCAAAATCAAAATGGGAGCCGACAAAAGAAAACACGTAGTGGGATAATCAGGGTGAACAGTGGAAGTGCCCCAGACAGGCTGACCGACGTTTTAAAAAGAGGACCTATCTTTTACAAGGCGCCTTTGACAAAGATAGGTCCTCCTATTGAAATGTCGGCCAGCCTGTCTGAGGCACTACCATAATTCACTCTCATTATCCAACTAAGTACGCGGCTAGTATTTTGATAGCGTATCAGCCGTCTTTGATTTCAAGAGTACAGATTTTAAGAGTAAAAAAATGCGAGCCTGAGCTGCATGATGCCAGGTAACAGCGTTTCCGAGATGCGATTGCAAACTTCTGGGAAAACCGTGCGGGATAACTTTGAACCAACGCTTTCCTGAAGAATATACCATTCTGTTTATCCTTGCGCCATAAAAGATATAATATCTAAGTATGCTCACGTGCTGAATGTTTGACTGTCAGCTCATTTTTGGGCGAGCAGAAATTGACGCACCCCTACAGCGGCTAATGCGTGGCCGGGGCAGCGTGGGTAATATCAAGGGAAGCGGCCATCTTTCCAGAAACACTGGGGATGCGAATTCCTCCCTTCTAAACGCCGGCAGAAACACACAGGGACACTGTCTTCCTAAGAGACTTGAAAAAAAAAACGAAAAAAACGCTACCAAACACCGGGATCAGTAAGCTAAACGAGAAACACTCCAATAGTGTTCTCGGAGAACCTACCACAGTTTGTTTCAATTGGCAACGGCCAAATACGTTATCAACATCTTTCATGCACGTTAGTGAAACTCACGCCCGGTGATTTTCTTGTTAAATTGGCTCAATCATATTTCTCGCACGCTTGCACGCAATGCCCCAGGATGTTTGTGGTATAGTGAACTAACTACATACGAGAGAAGGACAGTGAGGGGGGCATTTCGTGTCTAGGTTACAAGTTACGAAACCAATCTGCAGTGTCGCTAGTTTCAACTAGTGTTACGAAAAAGCTTGCACTGTTTAGGGGCTGTGCAATGCGCAAGAAGTACATTGCACAGGGCCTGGCAATTTGCACAGGGCCTGACAACTGATTTTTTTCCCCTGCAGAAGTCCTGAATCTAACATGACGTCTATAGATAGAGGCACTACATTTCAAAACCTGCTGCGAAATACTGAAAGCGAGAATAGCGCGTAAAGTGTGTTATACACAAGACACCCTATTTAAAATGAAAGTGTGCACTTGTGAGTTGAAGAACTCAGTTTTCCTATGTGAAGAGATGCTTGAAGTGTACTGCATTTCTTAAAAGCTCCGGCATACAACAGATTGCGCCATTGCGCGTTCGTGTCCATTCCGCCATAAAATTTTCCCGCGCTGAGTGCCTCTTCCCGTCAGCCGCGTCACAGTGACAAGACGCACTTATGGAGCTGTTGTTCGAATGTCACTTACAAACTGAAAAAAAAAAGAGTTCGCGTTACCTTACTTTTTGCAAACCGATAAAAAAAGAGTGTCAATTGAATAAAGAAATACTTTGCGAGGAAGTACGCACGAAAGAGCACTGTCTCTTCACGGACTTTGAATGTCCGTAAAATTTTATTTTCACACTTTGTTGTCTGGTATTCGAAACTCTATCTCGGTAAATGAAACAAAAGGACGGCTTGTCCATTATGTCTGCAGCATCACGCAACATAAACAAAGACATGAACAGGAGATGTAATTTCGACGCACCATCAAACAAAGAACTCTTTTTCAGTGCAGAAAAACGTGGTGACTTGCTTTTGCATACTTGAAATAACAGCATAAAATTTAAATAAATTCAAATATATAAACGTCTGCAAAAAGCATTTGATTCATTCTAATTCCCGTAATAATAAAAAGGACTTAAGAATTTTCGGACCTCTAAACACATCACGCATATTTTCTAGCGCGGATTTTCTGTCTCTGCCGGTTTGTTGTTTCTTCGGTATCTTAAAAAATGTTATTTGATTCTTAACATTTCTTGCATATCTGTTTTACGATGGCAATACCACAATCTCCTGCAACGGTTTCCAGTGAAAAGGCCGCATATCACAAGTTGGCGATGTTCATCTTTTCTTAGAGTTATTTGCCGGTATTACCAGCATGCCACCACGTTGTAATGTTGATGTCTTCAATTTTGGACACTCATTATTGGGACCCTACTAGCTAAGCGAAATATTTCTCGCGGTATTTATAGATGTCTAGAATATTAGAAAGATGCTGCTAAATTTTTTTATTGAAAGTGAAAAAGCGAGATGTGGCTCTTTTTTGCTGATTTCAAACTTATAGCAATGGCACTAGTCTCTTTTTTTCTTTGGAATGAGAGCATTACGCGGACATCTAGATACTACAGACCTCTCTGTTTTCACCTTCTTCTCCTGACCAAATATATTCTTAAATAACAATCAAGCAAGGGGTGAAAAGGTGGCTTTGTACAGTCCTGCACTTGATTTTATTTCAAGAGGCTTGCATAGCGTTGCCTGATGAAACGAACGATGACCCAATTTTCCCATAATCAAATTCTTTTTCCAAGCCATCAAAATGCGCCATTCAATTGATACGTTGTAGGAGAGTGTTCAATTTAAATTCGATCTGTCACCCGTAAGAGTTACTGTATCCTGCTCTGCACAAAGCGGCACATGTTTTCTGGGAGGGAATTAGCAGCAGAAGAAAGATGAAGAGAGTGCTGATGCTGATGCTGATGACCTCTGATGAATGGCGGTTACCCACAAAGGGGGATGGGCCAAGAACCGGGCGGCAGGATACTTAAATGAAACTAAACTAAAAATGAAGCCAATCTGAAAAAGTAGCGTAAAATAATACTACCAAAAAAACAAAAATGTGTGCTGAGCAAGCGGTCAAACCATCTTTTGTTTTTGAAAGACATTACTATGAATTATAAACTAAAGATCTGAAAAGGTAGTGGTTCACTAGCATGGTAATCTTTTAGTTGCGTTGATGTAGTCAAACACAGCGGAGCATACATCCCTGTGGCAGTAACCAAATGAAGCTCCGCCAAGTGATAAAATTACTGGTAAATTTACTTGTATTCCTAGCTTTTGTATTGGGGCTACCAAAAATCTTTTTCTCTGATAAAAATAACGATGACAGAATAAAAAGAAATGTTCAATTGTTTCAATTTCGTTGCACCAAATGCATAGCGGTGACGCCTTGAGCTGAGCTTTATTAAGGTAATAATTTAGTTGTGGAACTGCACAGCGCAATCTGGTATAAGTGACCTCTAACTGGCGAGATAAACACCACTGTTTATTCCAGCAATAGCTCAAATGCTCTAAATCTTTGAAGTTATCCAAATTACCTTTTCCCCATTGCAGGCAAGCATTTCGGAACCTTAGCGCGGTTACGTAAGCCCTATCTGGGAAAACTGGAATGGTGGGCCCACCCAGGGATACTGCTGCTAAAGAGTCCGCCATTTCGTTCAAATATAATCCGCGGTGGCCTGGTACCCATAGCAAATGCAGTTTTTTTATGTTTTTCGGTACTAAATGCCGAAACGTATTCATCAACTCTGAATTTACTGCCGCAGAAAGTGCATTACAAACTGATAACGAATCTGTAATGATCACTGCTAATCATTCGCTTGAGGGTAATTTGCGTAGGGCAAGAACAATGGCTAATAATTCTGCCATGCATACCGGGGTATAATCTGGGAGTCGAATTGAAAAGGACCAGTCCAAAGAAGGAGAGAATATGCCAACCCCAGCCTTTTCTTTTGACACAGATGCATCAGTCGCTATGATATTGCTTATCTCTAGGTGGGCTAGATAATCTGCTAACTGGTAATTTAAATACCTATATGCCAATTGTTTCGCGTTATGAGGAAATATATCATCGAATTGTATGCTAAGCATTGACTTTAGATTGTGTATTGGACGAATATGTCTAATTTTTACATTCAGTTGCTTTAGTAGCGCTTGTGCAAATACTATTTGCGGGGTGTGTAGTCGCGACCAATGGGTTTAGAAAAATAAAGTCGGTTCTTGAATGAAAGCGTAAAATGAGAGTCTTTGGTGTGAACTGTATATCTTTAAGAATGCTTGCACAGTAAGAATTTTAAACCTATTTAGCAGAGAAGGTAGGCGAGCTTCCATATACAACACGTTGTTTGCAACAAACTTTGGTAGACCCAGACACAAACGCAATGCTTCTCTTTCCAGCAGTATTAGGGGTCTCACTTTATAGGCTGCGCTGCCAGAAAATAATACGCATCCGAATTCCATGATGGGCCGCACATAAAGTTTATATATCATTATTAACACATCTCTTCTTAAACCCGCTTTACGGTTTGCAAGCTTCCGTAGCCACCCCATGGCCCGTGTTGCCTTGGAGTACACATCATCAATGTGACTTCTCCAATTTAATGTGTCATTATATATGATGCCCAAATATTTAAGGGAATTCACCTGCGGAATGAGCTTATTACTGTACATTAACGAGATGTTGATAGGCTGCAGAAAAGAGAATGCAAGGAGCCCACTTTTCTTTACGTTCAGGGTCATATGAATATTTTTAAGCCATCTTTCTATCATATTGAGATAATTTTGTAGACTCTGGTATAATGATTGAAGGTCGGTATTACTTGCGAAGAAAGCAATATCGTCCGCATACACATATAACTGAATATCCTTAGCTGATGGAATGGAGCTTAAGAAAATGTTAAATAAAACTGGTGACAGGACAGCCCCCTGTGGTACGCCACGTGTCTGCTTATATCTATTCGATGAGTACCCATCTTTAAAGCAGTAATATTCTCTCCCTCTTAAAAACTCCGACACCCACGCAGTGATGTAGTTGGGAAAGTGGTGATATTCCATCTGTTTTAATAAAATTGAATGCTCAACCCTATCGTACGCTTTAGCCAAATCTAAAGTAACTAAAGCACAGTATTGGCGCCGACGCCGAGCCAGTTGTATTCGGCTCTCTAAATCAACATGCGCACACCATATTGAGCAACCGGATCTAAAACCAATTTGACTGGGGTTTAATATCGCGTTATTATTAATATATTTCATTATCCGGGCATTCAAAACTCTTTCAATTAGCTTAACCAGATTGGACGTGATTGATATCGGCCTTACATTGTCCAAGGCGAATCCTTTTTCCTGCTTTTTAAGAAGTGGAATCACTTTAGACAGCTTCCATTCCGCAGGTATCCAAGCTTTTGTCAAAGAAAATTCACCAGATTAAGTACTTCAGTTGGACAAATCTCGAATATTACTTTTATCATTGAATTTGTTATCCCGTCTGGTCCAGGTGCCGAAGAAGATAAGTGCCTTATTATCTCTGCCAGCTCATCTAAAGTAACCTCCTCGAAATCCTCGCCTGCCATTGGGTTCACAATGTGCAGTGGTAGAGTTGACATAAATCTATCTTGGAGCCCTTTTGCAATGTTTTATACTAAATCAGAGAGCTCACGGGGGGAAAGAACAGAAGAGTCAGTATTTTCAGCGGGTGGTAACATCTTTTGAGATCTTAAAAATCTGAAGAGCGCTTTTTTGTTTTTAGCCCTAGAAAGATACTCATGTCGTTTCATATTATAACCATCTTTTGCTGTACTTACTGTGCGTTTGAAGTCTGCTGCTGCGAATTTATAATCACACCAATTTTTTGGACATTGGTTGACCAGCAGTTGTTTCCATGCAGCTTTCCGTTTTCTATAGCTTCTCGTGCACTCTTCAGTCCACCATGGACTAAAAGAACCTCTTGTGGCCGAGTCTAATTTAAACTTTGCGTCTTTTACTGATCTTTTTAACACTGCACACAGACTCATAGCCCTAATGTCACTTTGTATGTCCTTGCGGTGATCAAAAGTAGCCCTCAAGTCTTTTTCTAATTTTCTATAGTTGAGGAATGAGCGGGCCTTTTCGGCGACATGTATTCTTGGAAAGTTCAGTACAAAACTAATAGGCAAGTGGTCACTGTTAGTAGCACAGTCTAAAGTTTGCCACGAAGATATATTTAGAGATGAGCTTGAAAATGTCAAGTCAATTACAGATTTAGAGAGACCTCGGACAAAAGTAGCAGATTGCGAATTTAAACAAGATAAATTCTTGTCAATAGCCCATTCCCACAATCGTTTTCCGCTTAAATCTGTTTTAAAACCCCACGCCACATGATGTGAATTGAAGTCTCCAGTGATTAATATATCCTTTCTGCAGGCAGAGAAAATATCGTCTAGACTTCGTGTGTCTTGCACCCCGGCTGGGAAATACGCATTTACAAACGACAAGGGAGAAGCGTCTGGTAATGTTATGTCTACTATCAAAATTTCCCAATCTGGAGTCACACAACGATAAGAGATCGTAGCTTTGTGACTAAACTTAGTTGCTATCAAGACAGCAAGCCCACCACCTCTGCTAGGTCGGTCCAATCGAAATAGCCGATAATTTTTTAGGTGAAACTTCTGGCTGGTTGAAAGCCAGGTTTCTTGCAGTGATATAATATCCGGGGAAAGTTGTGAAGAAAGGTATGATAGGTCTGTGGCTGCGGAAAATATAGATCTGCAATTCCACTGTAATATGGTTAGTGAACCTATTTTGACGACAGAACCGTCGCAGAAACTGCTTGGTCCAAAATGTCCTTTCGCAAAAAGTCTTTCTTAGACATGTTCTCAAAGAATTCTTTTTTGGATAGATACTTTTTAGATTTCGAATTATGCGAAGAGTTTTTTGATTGGGGAGATCGGGTTCGCTTCAGAGCCTTATGAGAGTCCATATCCATATCTGCAAATGCTTCCGAATCATCCGTAAGATCACCGTCTTCCGTTGTTTTGGAAGTCCCTGCCTCAGGAGAAACCGCTCGCTGACGTGTTGTCGCACTTTCTATTTCCGTACGCTGCGATACCAATGATGTCTGAGGAGCCCAATCGTTCGTAGATGCTACACCTAGAATTTGCGATAGTTGATTGGAAACCAATTGTGCCAAGCTTTCAAAAAGGTTGTTTGCGAGGCGTTCCATTGCCTTTTCCATAGCCTTCTCTACGGCCTCTGCGATAGATGTTGCGAGAGATGCATCCGTGGCGGTGGTATTACGTGCTGCAACACTGGCATATCCTTTGGATCTCTCCTGCATTTCTGCAACGGCTTCTCTCCGAGAACACCTCTTGCGTTCTACAATATCCAATACGGCAAGCTCCCTTTCTTTTGCTGCACAGTCTGCGGAGTCTGCAGGGTGCGCCCCTTTACATAAGCAACACCTCTCTTTCTCAGAGCTGCACTCGCGGCTGTCATGATTTTCACCACACACACGGCATCTAAGAACTGATCGGCACCCTCTGACGCTATGTCCATATCGCCAACATTTCAAACACTGCAGGGGTTTGGGGGAAAGTGGCTCTACCTTATAGATTCGTGGCCATGCCTTAATTTCGGAAGGTCGGACTGTTCCTAAAAAGGTGACTATCACCGATTCTGTTGGTGATTTTATGTTGTCAATTGTACGGGTGCACCTGTACACTGAAATTACACCCGCCACCGAAAACAAATCGAGCACATCTGCAGGTGTCAGGCTTGTGTCTACACCGCGGACTAATCCTTTCGAGCATGCGAGGTGTGCCGGAATAAATGGGCTTACCGGATGCGCTGCGAATTCGGAACATTGCAGGAGCTCACGAATGCATTCCTGATCTGCGGAACAGCACAGGATGCCTCCGCGACCAAACTGGCGGACCTCAGTGATCTCCTGGGGATGCGAAGTGGCTTTTCGAAGCTCCACTTGAATCGCCTTTGGGTTCTTGATCGGAATACTGCCCCCATCTGTAGGTACCAGCGCCACAGGGACACTTCTCGCTCCACTGCGTAACAAATAGTCTATCGGCCAATCCTTGGCGGGAGTGGAAGCTAACCAAGGGGAGTGCCCTTGGCCGGGGGAAGAAAATGACATCAAACTGGAATGACTCGCTTCAGCTGAGAAAGACAATTACAGTTACCGGAAAATAAAGAACACTCAAAGAACAATAAGGAAGCTGCCCGATCCTGAGCCCGGGCAGCTTCTTCACAGTCAAGCCTCACAGCCGAAATGCGACGTGGCGTTCCAGGCACTGGGACAAGCTCTCGGTGGAACTCGCCAAACGTCGCCTTGTTTTTCCTTAAAAAAAAACATGGCCCGTACCCACTTTGAGGGATTGGCGAAGAATGAGTTGGCAGTTTGAAAGGTTATTCGAAAAATGTTAGGATATTAAAAAATAAATGGCAACGACACGTATTACACTAAATTACGACTACTGAAGTAATAGGCTTTTGACCTCGTATTTCAGGCTGCCGTAAGTGCTAACTGTTTCATGATGATCATAATATACTATCTAAGACATACTGAAGATCGCTAGCAATACAAATCTGCCGTAAAATGAAATAATGCCGTCATTTTGGCTTTATAGGTCGATACTAATCATTCGAAAATGAGGAAATGCGAAAATTGGGACTAATTATCAGCAGTCTGGTCACACGTCCTCTTGACGCTGCTTCTGATTAACGTCAGCCCAAATCTTGTTGCATTTGGCGGGCACTCCACGACGATGGCTCTGAGAGAACAAGCTTATTAACCGTGTTCGATGTTGATGATCGCAAGCGCTCCCTCAAAGAGCTCAAACCGTTCATTTCCTTTATAACAGAGTTTATGCCGCGTATGCACTGGTAATACCGAAGCTCAAGTTGGAAGTGTTAGGTTTTCGCTTGTGCCGCGTGGCGACGGAAGAAAACTATCATCGTCATCAGGCAGCACGCACCCTCGTCGTCCTCTTCTTCATTTTATGTCATCTTCTTTATTTTTTCCTTGACCCCCAGAACGTGCACGCCAGTTTGTCGGGTTTCAGATGAAAAACGCTTAATGGGCGAGAGAAGAAGGAAAAGAGGGAGAAGCAAAATAAAAAAAATGAACAAAGAGAAAGTTAGGCAATAAAAATAGAAAATGACATAGAAAAAATATCTAAAGAATGAAACATATAAAATCAAACATACACAAATAAGGCCATTGAAAGAAGGAACAGAATGCATAATCTCACATAGTATAGCTTGATTGATTGATATGTTGGGTTTAACGTCCCAAAATCACCATATGATTATGAAAGACGCCGTAGTGGAGGGCTCCGTAAATTTCGACCACCTAGGGTTCTTAGACGTGCGACCAAATCTGAGCACGTGGGACTACAACATTTCCGCCTCCATTGGAAATTCAGCTGCCGCAGCCGGGATACACATCGTATAGCTTATAAAAGGCTGGGATAGAGAGGTAAGTCTGAGCAGGAGGGAAAAGAAAAGGGCAGTTGCACGAGCTCCACGGCTTCCTCGGTATTTGAACCACCTGTGTGTATGTTCCCCAACTTTTCCACATCTTATCACAGAAACTTTTCAAATTCCATTGAATACGCAAATATTTTCGTTCGAAGCAGACCCTCCCTAATGGCGTCCTGTTTTTGTAAGTAGTTCGTCATTTTCATGATTGGTTTGAATATGTAATCTAGTGACGTCCGCCTTTTAGATATAAAGCTCGGGCATCACGTGGCTTTTGCAGATTTTGCAATACAGTGCATCATGTACTCAGCTACATTGCCTGACAAAAGGCTCGTTTGTGAAAGATTGAAGTGTAAGTAGCTTTATCCGATGCTGCAATAATATAAGCGGCAAAAAGGACACCTGAAAATAAGCAGCGACATATATATTTTGACAATGTTTCCATCAGCTGAAACTGTTTTCAGACACTTTATGGTTTCTTTGTTTTTCGCATTCGTCCGCGCTGTTCGAAAAAAATTATGATTAAGTAAGAACTCAATGCGTATGGCATGTTTATCAATTATTCGAGATTCACGCCACCAAGTCTTGAAACAGATAAGCGTATCCCATCGGCATTGTCGAACTATAGAACTATAGAACTATTTACCGCGGACTCCTCGGCTATCACGAGTTTTTCTGATGGCAAAAAAAACACTAATTGAAAAATGAACTCAACCTTAGCTCAGTGCATAAACTTTGTTACTAATTCACTCTTTATCAACTCTTCAGGTGATACAAGGGAGTATAAATAAATAAATGACATATGGAGCTCCACTACAGCACTTCATTTGCTATTTCTGCTCGATGGCTTCCCTTCGAACTGCTCTTATCATTTTCTGGGTAGCATCACTTTCCGAAAAAAGAATACTTATTCGTCGGCGCTAGAGTCAGCTTTCTTTGGGCCTCTTCTATATCTCTGCATAAATGCTGCGCGCGTGTTCTATTTCTGGAGGATTGTACATTTTTCTATAGTCCTTCAGCTTTTAGCGTTTTGCTGTTTAGAGCTATTCAAATTTAGATAGTTTTTCATTTGCAATGAGATTTGTTTTCAGGCAGGACACACCCATTTATCTAAAGTATCTATATCGACCCCTTTTCATGACGTAGCATATGATTCTAAAAAAAATTGGCTGATCCCACGTACAGTGGCAATCGACAATATGCGAACCACGATTGAGAAATGTTGATATGTCACTTTAAAATTAGCACAACGTTACGAGGTGGAGTTATATGAGTCCGTACATGACTTCTTTGTCATGATTATCATGTTTGGATGCGTCGTTTACCTTCGTCATCTATTCACGTCACATGAGACCAAATTTTGTATATGCGGAGCTAGCGAAATGGCCACGAACACGCTATGAGCGTGGTAAGTTGTCATGTTCTTACATGACATGCGTATCAGGATCATCATGTTTGCACCAATCATATATTTCGCCATTCGTTGGCGCCACGTAACACCAAATTTAGTACATGTCGAGCTACAAAATCAACCACGAGCGCACCATGAAGGGTCCAATATACTCCAATGTAGTGTTGACGTGCGCGTGCGCTGGGCACAGCGACGCTACGTTAGCAAGACACGAGTGCTCTATAGTCTGACGCCAGGCGTGACCAGCGTCCGTCGGCGCGGCCTAAAGGCAACCGGCGCGAAATGCTACATGCTGCATTTCACGCCTATGCGTTTCCCATACAACACTGCGTCTCCCTCTTTTCGTGACGAAGGAACGCTGGACGCGCTGCAACGCGCATGCGTCAAAGCAATGCAGCGTGGCACGTGCTGCGGGTATATGACAGGGCCGGTGCTTTGCGTGGCAAAGCTGGCGTGACGGGCCAAATTGAACGCTGGCGAGCACGCGTATCGCGTCCCTTCGAAATGTATTAGCACATTCACTGTGATTGATGATTGATATGTGGGGTTTAACGTCCCAAAACCACCATATTTTAATGAGAGACGTTGTAGTGGAGGGCTTCAGAAATTTGGACCACCTGCGGTTTTTTAACGTGCACTCAAATCTGAGCGCACGGGCCTACAACATTTCAGCATCTATCGAAAATGCAGCCTTCGCAGCCGGGATTCTGTCCCGTGACCTGTGACTCAGCAGCCAAGCACCTTAGCTACTAGACCACCACGGTGGGGCTTAACTGTGTCTTGTAGTCATGTTCTCATATGACATGAAACTCATGATGATCATCCTTGGATGACATCAATGACATCGTGACGTCAATGAATGACATACCTTCGTCATCCATTGACGTCACGTAATACCAAATTTGGCATGTGTAAAAACAGCCGCGAGCGCATCATGAGTGTGGCATGTAGTGAAGTTATTACATGGCACACGTGTCGTGATTATCATGTTTGGAGGTGTCATTTACCTATGCCATCCGTTCGTGTCACGTAATACCAAGTTTGGTACATGTGAAGCAAGCGAAACGGCCACGAGAGCATCAGGAGCGTAGCATGTAGTCATGTTGGTACATGACACGCATCTCATGTTTATCATGTTTGCACCAGTATCATACTTTCGTCATCTATTCAAGTCCCGTAATGCCACGTTTGGTGTAAGTGAAGCCAGTGAAACGGCCGCCAGCGCATCATGAGCGTGACATGTAGTCATGTTGTTACATGACACGCATGTAATGATTATCATGTTTGCCCCAATCACTTGCATTCTTCAACCATTTACGCACCATAATACCAAATCCAATATATGTGACGCAAGCGAAACGGCCACGAGCACATCATGAGCGTGACATGTAGTCATGTTGTACATGATTTTCGTGTAATGATCTGTCGCTAGTGTTCGCCATGCAATGATGTCATACCATACCAGTTTTGCAACATTCCATAAGAACGAAACCACCGACACATCTTGAGAACAATGAAATGTAAATCACGAGATTTATGACATACATGTCATAATTTTCATGTAATGACTACTCAAATATATTCTTCATACAGTCATGTTATGCCATACAAAGTTTGGTATCGATGCCATTATCGAAACGGCCAGGAAAACTAGACGTCGTAGGCGGCTAGACAGATAGATAGATACGCTCAAAGTAGCTGAAGTGCACTAAGAAATTCTCAGCATTTAAAATACTGAAAAAAAACTCACCCACTACTTGGCCAACTCCCTGCTTTGGGTATAAGCCATCAGGGAAGGAGAAGACGAAGAAGATGAAGCAGTCGCACATGCTGACCTTCCTGAAGGCAACCTGCGCCCCATTTTGGTCGGACGCCAGCAGGAACATCAAGAGGTTCTACCAAAGTCGCGGTCCACAAGTCAGCACCTGGAGAGAAGAACTGGAGTTCCAGCCTGTTTAAAGCTCCAGCCTCTGCGATAGCGCACCGCATTCGACGCCCGGCCGAAGAGGAGCACGAGGGCTTCGGTAGCAAGTGAGCTGTGCCATCGCCTTGTCATCGTGCCAGCCGTGCAACAGTCCCGATGCTCGACAGCACATCCTCGATGACAGAGCTGCTGCTACGCAGCCAGCATTGGACGTCCTCTGCTCCCAACCTTCGCAAGTCGAGGATTACCATCAAGGTGCCGGTAGGCCTTTTTGTCCTCGACGTGATGCCGGCCACGCTGGTAGCCCTGTGGCCCCTCCCTAAACGACAGATGGACTTAATCCTGCAGCACCCGGCCATGGCCTGGCTCTTGATGAACTTCTCCTTCGACAACATAAACGCGTCGAAATCTGCTTTCCGCGATGACTTTCCCATCGTGACCTCGAATTCAATGCGCAGGCTGAATGCCTTGCTCGGCTTTGTACTAAGGAAGAGCAACAAGATGGTCATCCGACAGCCAGGAGACGACTACCACGAGCTAGACAAGATCTAACTGGTCAGTGCTTGTGGACTGAGTTTTGTGTTTATACTAATTATTCACATTCGAATAACAACTATCGTGTTCACATAAAGAGCAGTTTTATCGATGAGATGCCATGTGTGTAGTTTACTGGTGTTCTGTCAGAGGGACTGCGTTCACTTTTGACAATCAGCTAGCGAAACGGCCGCGAGCACACTATTAGCGTATTATGTTGTGATCTTCTTACATAACACGCGTGTCATGATTATCATATTTACACAAGTCATATGCTTTCGTCATCCAATAATTTGACGTAACACCAAATTCGGTATATGAGGAGCTAATGATTGATATTTGGTGTTTAACGTCCCAAAACCACCATATTATTATGAGAGTCGCCGTAGCTCCGGAAATTTCGACCACCTGGGGTTCTTTAACGTGCGCCCGATTCTGAGCACATGGGCCTGCAACATTTACGCCTCCATCGGAAACGCAGCCGCCACAGCCGTGATTTCATTCCGCGACCTGCGGGTCAGCAGCCGAGTACCTTAGGCACTAGACCACCGCGGCGGGGCGTTTATGTGGAGCTAGCAAAATGGCCGCGAGTGCATCATAAAGGGTCCAATATACTCCAGCGTAACGTTGACGCACGCAAACGCTGGGCACAGCGAAGCGACGTTTGCAAAACGCGAGCACACTATAGTCTGACGCCAGGCGCGACCAGCGTCCATCGGCGGGGCTGGACGGCAACCGGCACGAAGTGCGAGATGCTGCATTTCGCACTGATGCGTTACCCAGGCAACATTGTATCTCCCTGTTTTCGTGACGCAGGGATGCCGGACGCGCTGAAACGCGCATGCGTCAAAGCAACGCAGCGTGGCGCGTCCCTGCGAGTGTATGGCCAGACCAGCGCCTGGAGTTGCAATGCCAGCGTGACGCGACGAAATGAACGCCGGCGAGCATGCACACCGCGTCAAGTCGAATCGTATTGGCGCCTTCCCTGCGGCATGTAGTTATGTTCTCGCAAGATACGCATTTCATTATTTTCATGTTTGTACCAGTCACATACTTTCGTCATCCATTGACGTCACGTAATACCAAATTGTGCATATCTGAAGCCCGCGAAACGGCTGCGAGCGCACCATGAGCGTGGCATGTAGTCATGTTGTTACACTACACGCATGTCGTAATTATCATGTTTGGATGTGTTATTTACCTTCGTCAATCATTCACGTTTTATTATACCGAATTTGGTATTAGTGAAGCTTGCGAAGCGGCCGCCAGCACATCATGAGCGTAGCGTGTAGTCATGTCGTTGCAGGACACGCATCTCATGATTATTATGTTTGCAACAGTCACATACTTCCGTAATTCATTCACGTACCGTAATACCCAATTCGGTATATGTGACACCAGGAAAACGGCCGTGAGCGCATAATGAGTGTGGCATGTAGTCATGTTGGTCAATGACACGCATATAATGATTATCATGTTTGCACCAGTCACATACCTTCGTCATCCATTACAGTACGTGAATAGATGACATACCTTCGTCATCCATTCACGTACCATAATAACAAATTTGGCATATACAATTTTAGCGAAACTGAGAGAGCGCATCATGAGCGTCACATATAGTCATGTTGTTACATGACACACGTGTCATATTTTCATGTTATGGTCGGTTGCTTGTGTTCGCCTTGCAATTATGTCATACCATACCAGTTTTGCCACATGCCATGTGAACAAAACCTCCACATGAGCTGCAGGATCATGAAATCATGACATTCATAACATATATGTCATGATTTTGATGTTATTACTAGGCAAATACGTTGTTCATACAGTCATGTTATGCCATACCAAGTTTGGTATTGATACCATAATCGAAACGGCCAGGAGAGCTATAAGTCATAGGTGCTAGATGGATAGACAGATAAATAGATACGCTCAACGTTGCTGAAGTTCGCTGAGAAATGCTTTGCATTTAAAACACACTCACCTTTTTTTGTTTTAATCAAAATTCCGTTTCAGTTATTTGCGAAGCAACTAAATTTTGACGGCGTCTTTTTTATAGCACGCTCGCGTGGATCAACCACCTCCGAAGTATATAGGCTCGCGCTTTGTTGCTATTAATTTTACAGTGCTTGGCAAGATAGAGAAAGCAAAGAAACTGCACCTTATTAACATCATCGTCGATAGACGACACGTTTCAGTGAATTCAAAACGCCGTGCGTACCTACGAAGCTGCATGGTGCAATCACCTCAACAAAACGAACGGTATGCTTCGCCATGCTTTCGGGTAATTCCGCGGCAGTCTTCGGAGGTGAACACTGCTTCTACGCAGAACCTAGTCATATAGGAGCTATTTCGACTCGCAAAGACAGTCGTTCTTCGATGCCACTGACCAGTACTACCTAACGTTGCGAAAATTAGCTTTATAAATAATATATTGTAAAGAGGAGGAAGTACTCCGGCGCAGAGGCAGCAGCATCGAGAGTGCAGCAGCGGCTGAAGCTCGTGAATTGCAGCTGGTGTATCGCCTTTCAAGCCTTCCAAGCATCAACCTTTCTGCTCAATAAATCTCCTTTATATTTGGTGGAGCCATGCTGGGTACCCTGCCCTATACCTTCCCGCTACCATCGTGGAACTCCGTTCTGGACGGCTACCTTCTGCTATGCCGGACGCCGATCAGCAGACGCTTCCATCTCCTGCACCCACCTGTCCAGGCACTGTTCCTCAGCGGGAGCCTCCAATCTTCAGTGGAACAGATGACAACGACGTTGAAGATTGGCTCTCGACTTTCGAATGGTTGAGCGCTTTAAACAGATGAAAGGACGCGGACAAGTTGACACGCGTGTCGTTCTACCTCGCGGGTGTAGCCAGCCTTTGGCTTAGAAACCACAAGGCAGACGTCCGAACGTGGCCGCAATTTAAATTGTCGATTGGAGCAGTAGTCGATCGACCTGCCGTTCGAAAACTTCGCGCCGAGCAACGTTTACGCACACGCCCACAAGAAACGGGTGAAACCTTCACTTGTTACATAGAATACGTCGTCGATATGTGCAGACCCGTGAAAGCCGCAATGACGGAAGCAGAAAAATGTAAGCACATCCTCGAAGGGATTGACGACGACGCTTTTCAAATGCTCTTTGAGAAAAGCCCGACCACTGTTGACGACGTAATAAGCCTCTGCCAAAGCTACGATGAATTGCGGAAGCAGCGAGCTCTGACAAGACGTCCTCCAGCGCACGATTTGGCATCACTGTCTAGTTTGATCAATGGTCATGACCAAGCGTCACTAAAGAGCCGAAATAAAAGCATTTGTCCGCGAAGAAGTCGCACGACAGCTTTCCTTGGTGCCCTTTACACCAGAACCTACCACAACTTTACCCTCGTCTCTTCGAGGCGTTATTCAAGGAGAGGTCGCCTAGGCCTTACCAGCTGCTCGCGAGCACAATCTTGTGGCTGCTCCTCTCACCTACGCCGCGGCTGCAGCCATGCCAACTCGCAAGCGCCTGCGCCTCCGTTTTAGCCTCGCGCGAGCTATCCGCCACCTCC